>NC_138746.1:7723870-8323870 GCF_965113295.1 Leuciscus leuciscus
CACACGCTGGCAGCGTGAGTGATGAGGGTCACTCGTGAGTAGCCAGGATTCAAAACAAAAGGGCTTCAGAAATGCAGTGTGCGGGATGAATTTGTCAATGTCTTGTGCCTTCAGGCACCCAGCTTTGCCTGACCCTAACCCTCCATTCCCAAGATAAATAACTCTGTCACAGTTCACCTTCACTCCCCCAACACAAATTTAACTCGTCATCCATCATTTTCCCGGCTCAACTATAATGCCTAGCCACAAACGGAATGAGTACAACTTCTACAACTTCTCAGATGAGCCGCTTACAGTTAAAAACAATTGCTTTTAGGGGGGAAAAGTTGGACGTTTCTCCCTTTATTCCCCATTGTGGCACCTAATCCCCACAGACACGCACGCACACCGTCCCCAAGGACTTTCTCTCTGTCTGGGTCTTTTCCCCGCCCTGTGCTGGCATAAACATGATGGAGGGTGGTGCTCAGGGTAATGTCGGGGCCTTGCAAAGTTCATGACGCGGATGGTGCATAAAAGCCGGGGTGTGTGTTTCTAATCCCTCAAATGGCAGAGGCTGACAACCTACAATGTTAATGTGTCCACCCTTAGTTAATTGACATTTACGTCTGTCAGCGTCCTTGAGCAAAGAACAATTAGATGGCAACATGATGCTAGTTTTTGACGCTCTTGGGGCGAAACGAAAAAAGAACACCTGCATTTCATAACCTTATGAATTTGTTGTCGTGAGACTTTTCGTGGTACAGTTGCGTGGAAAATCCCATGGCAATCTGGGAAGAGCTCACAGGAGTAAATGTTGATATCTAGCCAGGTGTCTCTCTGTCTTTGGATGACACCCAAATATTGTAAATCGGTCCTGCCAATTAGTCTCGTAAAACTCTCTGTTGTGTTATGCAAATATCTCACTCTTACCCTGTAGAACATGGCTGATGAAATGTTGTGGGCTTTAGAAGAGAAAGAAAGCAAACATATAAGCAGAGAGCCAAGAACTCCAACCACAAGAGAAATATGTTCTATTTGTGTAGTCAAATCGCACAAAACTCCACGCATACAGAGAAATGTCCCTGCTCGATAAATGAAAGCTGTTCTGCGAGCCCCCTCCACCTGTTTGCCTCAGCTGTATCTGGGCGGTTGTAATGTTATTAGCCGCTTAGTTAAGAGGCATCCGCGCGTCACAGGGGGGTTGCTTATTAATTGTTGTTTTCGTGTCACTACCGCTGTGTGCAAAAGGTGATTTAATCAGTTAAATTCACAGCCAAGGGAGCGGCCAAATCACATTCAAAACAACAAACAGGGATTCAACCCTAATTTAACCACAACACATTGTGCCTAAACGTTTGTGCTGCCGTTTTATACAACATCTGTACAGTGCAGAAGGGGAAAACTTTCAAAATATGTTGTTAACTGAATGATTAATTGCCACACGCGCTTAAAAGAACGGCTCACCGAAAATGAACATTCTGTTATTCACTCACTCCTTATTTCTTTCCTATGGAAGCCCAATTCTGCCTTATAAATAAAAGGTAATAATAATAAACATTTGAAAAATGGAAGATATATACTATCATTTTTGTTACACTTTATTTTAAGGTGATGTAGTTACATTGTACTGACTCATATGAGTACTAAGAAATAATAACTAACTACATGTACTTACTATAGAGTTATGGTTATGGTTTAGGGTTAGTTACTTGTAATTATGTATAATTTACTGTTATTACATTTACTGTTTATATAGTAATTAAATGTAGTAACGTGCAACTACGTCACCTTAAAATAGTGTTACCATAATTTATATCTATATATATCTATATATTTTTTTTATCTGAGGCAGAAACCGCTTCAATACATTTCAAACCCCATATCCTTCTAATTTGTCCATGATCATTTTTTTTTTTACAATTTAAAAAAAAACAGTTTATAGTTCATATTCTATAAATAAAAGTGTGCTATAATACAAGACTAAAGGCCTGTTCACACCAAGGACAATAACTATAAAGATAATGATAAAGATATAGTTCTATGAATCATTCTCAATGTTAAAGAATAGAGTTTACACCACAGCTATGACGCGAACGGCACAGATAAATGATATAATTGGAATCACTTTCAGAACGATTTTATCCATCTGATGAACGATTGACAGCCAATCAGAATCAATCCTGCTATAATGAGCTCGAGCATTTAAAGTGACAGACAAGCATGCGCTTAGAATAAACAGAATGATAATACAGTTATATTTATAGTAATTGTTCTTGGTGTGAACGGGCCTTAAAACTTGGTGTCTTTGTTACAGTGTAATTATACATTTAAGTACTAAGTAAAGTTTATTAACAACATGTTATAGGGTTAGGTTTGGAAATAGGGTTTGGTTTAAGGTTAGTTGCATGTAATTATGCATGATATACTGTTATTACAAAAGTAAGTACATGTAACATATGAAACGAGGACCAAATAAAGTTAACTTATTACCTAATTACCTGTTACCTTATTCATAGATAATCTTGCATTCTGCATATTCAAATGAACATGCAACATTTGGCAACGTCATACTTCAAAATTCTTTGAATATACTGTACAAATCGTATAGACTGATACTTTATGCCAATCATAAAAAAAAAAAAATGCCTTAGTCACTTTGATCTGTCCTCCACAGAATAAAAAAACAACAACTTGAGGGCGAGTAAATCTTGTGAAAACTAAAATAATGTCAATACACAAGCAATCTAAAACTCAATCACACACAAAACACTCTCAGGTAGGAACTTCTCTGACTCACACCTCGTCCCCATGGGGAATCCAAAACCGACTGCACATTTTCACCACCATCTTCAAAGTCACACCACAATGAAAGAATAGCACAATGCAGAGAGCGCCGTCTGATCTAAGGCGAGAAGGAGAGAGATGGATGGGAAGACACGAGAGTGGGAAAGAGAGATAGATTTAACGAGCCACACCAATGAACCCACTCCTTGTTAAGATAATTATGATCAAGCTCATTGTCACAGTGAATATCTCAACGTGTTTGCCAGTGCAGCGTGTCTGGCTATATCTTGCCTGAGTTAGCAAATGGCTCACAGACCCAGCTGCTAAACAACTGATGCTGGAAAAACACATGATTACACATCATAAATAAGGTGACCAAATGATCATGATACAAATTTAGGACAGGTCAGAGATGGCTTGGTGGATAATGCGGACATTACAATGTGTCAGTGACCCCTTTTTAATCTGCCATTGAGTGATTTACGATAATATTTTTTATTCAGAGGTGTTTGTAATAAAAATACATGTTTACATTAAAATAGCTTGGATAAATCTGATCTTTGGACACATTAATCGCATTATTTGGACAATTGAACAACAGCCAGGGTCCAAAATTGAAACTCGGAAAACACCAAGTGTGCTAGTGAGTAAATGAAATGAATTAGAGAGAAATTTTATAAGGAACCAAAGCAGAATACATTGTTTGAGACAAACTGTAAGAATGATGATCAAGCCCTTGCTTATGTAATAGGTACAAACAATCTAATCAAAAACATGACTAACAATGTTTTCTCCTAACAAACATGAAAATTGTACCACCAAACTTTTTATCTAGGATTTCTTTTCATAACTCCACATGGCGACACATTTCTGGAAATCTTCCCCTCATTAAGCCAACCAAAATGAAAAAGAGGAACAACATCATGGTGTGTTTTTACATTTTTGTGACATGTTTAGTTTTACTGAGATACAGAGACTAGCTTGTATATGATGTGGCTAATTATTCGGACAAATAACATCCTGACGGTAATTCTTGCTCGTCAAATTGGGATCTCTTGTAATCCTATTATAAACATAATGCCTTGAATGAGGAGGGGAAAAATACTGACAGAGAAAGTCGATAGCATTAAAAGAAGGTCAAACGAGTCGATTATTACCAAAGGTTATGTTAAAAAAAATCCTGTGTAGATGGTGACAGTTTGCTGACATGTGAAACAAGCGCTCGCTGAGAACGTCTGCTTCCACGCCTTTTCAAATGGCCGCCATGTAAATGCTGTTAGTCAACCTTTCAAAGCCAGGGCCTGTAAAACAAATTACTATGCAGACTATCCTCAAAAGAAGCCAAACAAGAGGACAAGAGCTCAGACAATGACACAGAGATGGCTTGACAGAGATGGATGGATCGATAGACAAATACTAATGCGGACATGCTGATTGATAAACTGCTGCTGACAACAGGGGAAAAAACACTCTGTGATTATTGGTTGAAATGTCAGTCACTGCAGCCATTAGTCAGCCAGCTTTCACAGGTCACATGTCCAGGGAGGGAGAGACAGAGAGAGTACGAGTAAAGAGAATTCAGATACACCTGCAGAGTTGATACAACCAAGTTAGCAAATAGCGCTAACCGCAAATAACATATTCTTAGACAGCACTCATTCAAGCACACTCACGCTGCCTTTGTATTCCGAGTCTGCGTTCCAGCAGTGATCCCATTCAGCAAAAGCCTCCTTCTGTATGATACTCCCAGCTTTGATATTTCCCTTTGCTATGGCCAATAATTCCCTTGTTTGCTCGCCGGTTTTAAAAGGCCTTTCTCTTCTCTGCTCTCTTTTTTCGAGTCCCCAGTGTGTCTGTTCTTGACAGAGCAGCTCAGATCATTCTTTGATATTAGTCCCTCTCATATCCTCGGCTCCACAGTGTCACCCATGCCATGTGTGTGGAGTCAAAACTGGGTCCCAGAACAGCCAAGGGTGATCTAGGCCGTACATATTTACCAGCTGATCTGCAACCAGCACCACAGCTCGGTCTCAAAGTATGGTCAACAGTGGATGGCTGCCCGGATCCAGTTGTTTGGGATCTTTTCCTGTGTGTGGATTGGAATCTGACTTCAGGCCTTGTTTTAAAGTTAAAGAGGGGAGATTTAACATCAAAGCGGTCTCCGGTGCGGGAAAAGTAATGTTTTTATTCCGAAGAGGCTGCGAAGGTTTGCGAGTGACAGGCAAATTGACACGCTGTTCACAGGGCAAAAGATAAATGTTTGATGAATTGGCCAATCCGGTTGGAGTGATGGGCTTCATATGTGCATAATGGACTGGCTGCCTGGCAGTTCTGATTGCCTGCCAAGATAAGAAACTATAATGAATGAAAGAGGGAAGCTGGGCTGTAAAAACAGGGATTGGTCTGGTTTGAATAAATGTAAAAAAACACGAAGAAAGAAAAAATGCACATGACACCGCGAAGCTGTCCATCAGAGGACATGACAAACTCCTCATCGCACAGAGAAAAATGAGTGAATCAACTATTTCTCAGAGGATGATCTGCAGTTGTGATAAATGTGAGGTAGAACGCCACATCTGCCTATTGTGTCATTCTCAGAGTTTTATTAATCAACCTTACAACCTTGAATATGATCTTGACACCAGCTTCATGCATAATATATGTGCCAAAGGAGCTTAGATGCACTCCTACCTTCAACCTGCATGAAATTCTGTTTTCAATCTTCAAAAACATGATGCTTCGGATGCGGCGGCACAATAAATCTTCGATTTGGCAGTATTAGGCAACCATTATCTGGCTTAATCTCAGCCCCTCCAGTCCGCCTGACATCAAACATGTCACCAGCCCTAGGGTGGCAGCAATTTACAGATCACATGTGTAAGGAAATGGGCTTGAGCTATGTTGCAATTTACATGTGTTAAAGGCTTATGGAGCAGTCATCCTGCAGTTTTAATGGGACGCCCACTGGTTGGGTGATTTTCTTCCAATATATAATGTACATTTTGGCTTGTTATTTACGTGGATATTCACAAACCTGCAGTGCATAATTTGGCTCCATTTAACAACACTATCATTACAGTACTGCGTATTACACATATAAATAACAAATAGTTATATAAAGAGCTAAATGCTAGTGCTTTGTAGATTTTTGGGGGGTATTTTTTCTTAAGCAATTTGTTCAAGATTCTGCTTTACAAACAAGGAAAGTAGATGGTAGATTCAAGCTTCAAAAAAGCATATCATAAAATGGCTTAAGAACTCTTGAATGGACTACTTTTAAGATAACTTTATGGTTCTGTTTTGTCCTTTTTGGAGCTTTTGATCCTTTGTAAATCACAATCCACTTTTTGTGGATCTTTGTAAGAGCAGCTTGTACATTCTGAGCAACATCTTATTTTGTATTTCACCATTTTTATTTTATTTTTTAATAACATGCGGTTGGAAGAACTGCATAACTACATACCCTCATTTGATCATTAACTTTAACTCTGTGGGGGGGGGAAATACATGTCTCAAAATATCAACAGAAGAAATAAAGTCATACAGATTTGGAACAAAACAAGGGTGAGTAAATGATAACAGATGATATTCAATTTTGGGTGAACTATCCCTTTGGGGCAGCCTCTGGACCAGGCAGTAGTATGTTGGGTTAGGGTGGGGTTAGTCTAGCGTAGCCAGACCTTCAGACTGACGGCAGAAGGTCTGGACTTCATCGTAGCTTTCATTGGCCAAGGACTGCCCACGAGGACGTTTGACTGACATGTAAAGCAACCACTCACAGTTTGTTTTGTTCTCTGACATGTTTAGGGGCATGAAAATGTAAAGTCGATGTCCCTACATTAACAAACCAGCATGCATCTAATAAGAACATTGTGCAAGTTTACTGCACCAGCGGCACCATAAACTTCACATACTTTTGAAAATCCAGCATTTACAGTAGATCCTGGTAAGCGCTCATTGTCACAGTGCCTATTCCATAAGGGGGTTTGGCATCACAACAGCTTGTTTCCAGGTGGATCGTTAAAGAACGTGACACACACGTCTCCAGGAAATCCTGTAGAATTCAGACGATGACTTCAAAACTCCTGAAGTGTTTCCCATTTTGTGTGCCATATGCATCAGACGTTCAGCCAACGGCCTGTGGGCGTGACGTCTGAGGCTGAGACTAGGGTGGGGTTGAGTCGGGTCGGGCGGGGGTTTTCGACCAGAAGAAGGAGTGAGGCTAGGGATGAAACGCCTGGTGAATTATAGACTGCCTCTCAAGATTCACAGCTCTCAGTGGTAGGAGGTTAATATTCTCACATGTCATTAGGTCCGCTGGCTCGGCTGACGGCTCATTGAATCAGGCAGCAAATGATTTCCTCATGCGGCAAAGGACAGCACACTTCAAAGGGAGAAGGGGCTGAGGTCAGAGCCGCTCCGCTGTGATTAATAGCCCTGGATCAGTCGAGGTTGGCTGTAAGGTAAGAATGTGTCTGAGGCTTTTGACAGAGCTGACTCTTTAAGCTGAGTTTGACCCCCGGCCCTGGCAAACTTTGTTTCCAGTGCCAAGTCTGACTGACCTGATGGGCCCTGTCAGGGGCAACCTGGACTTCATGAGCTGAGCTGCAACGTGCACAAATCACCTTGTGTTACAGAGTACTGAGGGTGTCTGTCCAAACGCTGTCTAATCACTTACCCTCGCTTCAGTCATGCAAAAGGCACAACCTGTACTTCAAAGGACAGCTTCTGGAACAAGCGTGTGTGTTCTTTGGGTCAAATGTACACAAATTGAAGTTGTCTAAATTGACCAGCAAATCATTTTAACTGACAATGCAAAAATCTAAAGCAGTGCAGTACCCATTTTTTTGTCATTATCATCGTGGAAATGAAAACAATCAAATAAATGGATACATTTTCTTATAATAATAAAGAGCAGGACTGACAGTAAGACTGTTTATTGCAGAGACACTGCAGAGACTATACAACCACAGAAATACCACAGTATAAATTGTAAGAGAAAGTATTGACTGTTGCAGATGGGTGCATCCAATATAGACAGCTTCTTGGATTACAATGGGATTGGTTTAGTTTTGAAGCATCACAACATTCTGCTTGTGTCCAGTGTAAATAGTGTGTAAATAAAGGTTGTTTACTGTTGCCAAGCAACATTGCAAAACAACTATGTGCCATCGCAAGTGTGTTTACATTGGCTATTTTAAAGTAGTTTCAAACACAACTCATCCAATCAGATGTATTACTGTATTAAATTTATTTCAAGGTGTAATGTGAAACACACTGTTGTCAAACATATTTTTTGGTTCACATTATCTTTTGGTTTGTGTTGATGAAGTTCCGAATAAATAAATAAAGGAGATGAAGTACCTTACATATCTGTATTTAACTGAATTATGGATAATAAACATTTATGCACTTAATTTCTGCCAAAATTAAATATTGCTATTACATAAAATTACACATCACTCATCACATAACTCAACTCATTAATATAAAAAAAAATTATATGTAAAATTAGGGGGTTAAAGGCATCCCACTTTGAGGCCTAAACTTTTCAATCTGAAGACCAAACAACAACAGCATTATTACACCAAAATCATTAACATTATGTAAAATCTAGATGCTATTCTTAAGATTAAAGTAAAAACAGAGCCAGCCACTTTATTTTGGAAGCACTGCAGCGTAACTTTATATGGGTCTCCTGGTAGAGAAATGGTCGACACCATTTCTCTTCATGCCTCATGGCCTCCCTGTCTCTGGTGCAACCCAGTTTCTTTAAACGACACCACTGACTGATTATACCTCTCCTCGCAAAACAAATGCATTCTCCCTTTCGTACCGCTGCCCTGAAAATCAATTCTATTCTTTACAGATGGCACCATAGTCATCTGCCATCACTGTTTATCTGCGAGGGAAATGAATCTTAAGGCACTTTGCATTTAGATAAATACCAAAAAGTAAAATCAATGACTTTCAAAATGATGAAAAACTGGGGTTGAAATACTATCAATGGCTAAAATATACAGAATAGCAACCTACATGTAACCATTAGGCATTTGCAGCAGCGGATTTACTCAGAGTAAAAGTAAAAGTTCAGTCTTTATTCTATATAAAAAATAAAAAGTGGTTTACATATTTCAGTATATTGCAATATTCCAATAAACATTATAATCCATACACATCCTCTCTTGTGGAAATACTGCATGCTTGATTGAGCCATTTATTTCAATTTAATTTTGATTTTATTTAATTAATTCTGCCTAGTAATTTAATCAACACATTAATTGTCATTTATGCCCTTGTCAACAGCACACAAACACAGTGAACTGTAACATGTTATCTGCTATGCTCATTTCTTTTAATGCTATAAAAACAATCATTATTGAAAGGGAAAAAAATATATTCATAATTACTATTTGTAACCATTATTACTTTTGTTTGGACATGCACAGACATAAAAAGTGGGTATTCTGTTAACAGTCATATGCCAGGTCTAAAGACTTAATCAGGGTTAATACATTTACATGGCACATTCACTATTAGACAAAAAAAAATTTGCAATATTAATTCAATTTTTTTATGTGCATGTCCTAAACATCAAGCATTTGACTGGAAGGCACAAAGCACAGATATCTGGGGCTGAGGCCGTTGTACTGTCAAGCTGCAGCCCTGTATGCTTGAGCATCTATCTAATAGCAAATAATCACTACCTTGCTGTCACTTCATGGCAAATGATCAATGACACTTGATGGATGACCCTGTCAGGGGCCTGCCCGTGGTCTGCATCACTCCCATCCCCTCTCACAACCACATGAGACAGCCATGATTCCGTGTCTTATGGCCAACCACACATTCCTCCAAAAAAGCTTTCATTTCACTTTCTCAAAGCCATAAATGAGGGGATCTGGGAGAGAGAGAGAGAGAGAGAGAGAGAGAGAGAGAGAGAGGGGGGGGGGGGGGGGGGGGGGGGGGGGAAACCAGTCTTTATCCAGCCGATGGTCACTGAGAAAAGAAATCGTAATTTTTCAATATTAGAGGGAAATTAAATCATCTGATGATCTAATTGGGAGGATTACGGTCCCCCACCTGTGCTGTCACTCTCTGGGGCCCCATTACAAGGCCCTTATTAGTTTTTACTTGGCAGATTAAAATGCGAGCGCCGCAATCTTTGATCTCTCACTTGCTGACACAAATCCTTTCAAGCCCCAACATTTTCTGCTGGGTAATTAATGCTAATTAAAAGGTTTCAAGCAGTCAGTGAGCGCCGCTCTTCTCCCGTCCAAATTGCCATCAACTTCCCCTATCTACGGATCTGCATGTCATGCACATTTCCTCATCACGCACAGTTTTATCGCAACGTCTATGCAAACAACAAATTATAAACTAAATGTAGGCAACTTGCCAGAGTGGTATCTTCTGACAGAGCATTTGCAAAATATAGAAGCACAATCTTTAAATACTAAAATAAACAAAAATAGAGCCACGCCACACATAACTTATGGGTTTTGAGTCAATTCGCCAATCTCTAATTCACGAGCAAAATGCAGAAATGATGCTAGACAGCTTAATGCATGTTTTAAATACTTTGAAGCTATAAAAGGATTTGTTTATATAACTGCCACATGTAAATGCAGCCTGTCTACAATTTATGTATACATTGAGAAACAGGTTAACAAAATTAAAGTTAAGAATTGTACCTCAGCCAATTTAGAAATTCAGCATTTCCACATACAAATAACCAGTACAAGATATTCCAGTTAAACATAGGCTAGTCTTTTATTTCTGTTAAGTAAAAGTATACGCAAATAAATCTGCTTGTAATTAAATGAAGACTGGTTTGATTTAATTGCAAGTCTCTCTACATTGGCAGTGCTTTGAAACCACTTAAATATATGAGGCATATCCACCCTGACTCCATCATCACTCACTTATTATGTTGTAATTAGCTGTCGCTCTGCCATATCATTATGTAGCTCAGTAAAGTGTCAGGTATGAAGATGTCTCCTCCTGACGAGCAAAAGGCAATATCATTATACAATGCTACAAAATGATAATTACATTACTTCTGCATCAGTACCAACCCTATGTGATAATTAGACGCATTTTCAAACCAATTAAACTCCTGATGCAGCCTGTTTTTCCCCTATCAAACATACAGTTTGACTTCTCCAACGCCCTGTCACGAATATGTCACATAAAATGTTTCTGGGACTCAGAATAACCTGTGCACGTATGGATGAAAAAAGGGAGGTAAACAGCGATCATCACCATTTTATGTTGTGAATATAAATTTGACCTAATTATAAACATTACATAATCCCTATTAACTCAACTTAAAGAGTTAACATAAAAAAAAAAAAATTATGTCATCATTTACCTTCAAGTCATTCCAAACCTATAAGACTTTCTTTTCATACGGGAAAGGCAAAAGGAGTAATTTAGCTGTTATGTCCAAGCTGCTCTTTTCAGTAAAACTGAATGGGGACCAGGGACAGCTGTGGTCAATATACTTTCATTGGGTCTCATTCATGAAACATTCGTAAATATACGAGTAAATATGTGAGTGATTTGCGCGTAAAGAGACATTCCCGAAAATTCTTCTCCTGATTCTCAAATACTTCGTAAACGTCAGATTTGATAGTGAAATGTGTGTGTGGGTTAATGAATTCCAATCAGTCGTAAATGGGACGCGTGTGCACGTTCATTCTCTCAATTACCATAAATCCCGCCTATTAAAACCGACTGACAACTATATATGGGCATTATATTATGACTTCTCAAAAGCGAATGAAGAAGATACATTTCTCAGATGCAGAAATTTAAGTTTTATTATCAGAAGTTCATTCAAAACGCCACATTTTATTTTCAAGCGTACATAGTGGCGTATCAGGTCCTAAAAAAAATGATTTTTTTAGGTAATAATGCTTTTACCTAAATGCTTTAGGTAAAAATGCTTGGCAGATGCAGTTAATGGAGTTTCATCTGTTAATCGAACAGTCCCAGAAGTGAAAAGAAAATGGTTCGACATGAAGCTTGACTGCAACACTTGTGACTTGCGGACTTAATAATGAATAAACAATATAAAAAAAAACTTGTGTTCCGTTTGCAGATGCTATTACTGGCTCTCGTAATAAAAGTAAAAAGAAAACCCTTATGTAATTACTATATATAATATTTTTTCAAAATGCTGTGTAAATATGTACCCGATTAAGGTGAATTAAAATGCAGCCTTATTAATGAGCAAAACGTTCGGATGTTAAACGCACTATTTACGCGTGGCTGGGAGCAGGTGTAGATTTCTTTCGTACCAACTAACATTTGGAAAATACGAACATTTGAATGAATCCGAAAATTTACGCCAGAACCACTTTACACACGATTTACACAAAAATTCGTTCTGCTCGTGTTTCATGAATGAGACCCATTGTATGGAAAAGAGCAGCTTGGACATTCTGTTTAACATCATCTTTTCTGTTCCACACCAGATAAAAAAGTCATTATGGTTTGTTAAGACACTTTTCATTTCTGGGAGACCTATTCCATAAAAAAAAAAAAAATGTACAAAATATTCTAAACTAAACCAGCAGGTGTGAGTGTCAGTTCATTAGCATGTCAGTCTACCATGGTTGTCTTGAAGGTCAAAGGGGACATAGATGTTTATTGAACATTATATTCTTATTGTTACAGCACTTTCTTTTTTATGTGTAACCATCCTAGACATTGATTTGTTCCTACATCACTCAGATCTAAGAGGAAATAGGAAGGCCTCTTTTTCATTTTCAGATGCCCTCTCTAATCCACAGGCATGCCACTTTAAAAGAGGCACGTGATGGACGATATATGCAATTTTAACTGAAGTTCAGTTTGATGGAAGATTATTCTCGTTCTCTCTGCCATTGCTTCATTACCTTAGAAAAGGCAGGAATCATTAAAAGAGGCAAGTCCAGTCAAATCTCAGCATAATTCTATAGAGTTGAACAGCTGTCAACATCATTAACCATCATTTCTCCAACTCGCTTCATGACTTATGAAGTGTTCTTTATTGTGTAATGATCCAAATCTCTTACAAAATCACCCTCTTCAAAGGCCCCTGGGACGTACCACCCATGCAGCCTGCCGACATGTCAGAGGCAAAGATCAAATGAAGCGCAGTAATTAGGTACTTTTCTTTATCTTACAGTCACCTGTTTACTTCCAGTTTCAGGTGAAAGTCGCATAGCTGTAAAGCGAGCGTAAACAATGAGTGTGTGTTAACGAGCAGAGGAATAAGGTAAAATGTCTTTGATGTCTTTTGTAGTTCAAAAGCATTACTGGGTAATGATCTCAGACAGCAGAGCTTGAAGAACGTAATGTAAACACTGGCCACGTGAAGGTTTAGAGGCTCACCAAAACAGCTCATGGACAAACCTGCTGTAATACTTTAAAGAAGTGGTTGGGCTACAGCATTTACATTTTACACCGGACATCAAGTGGTGACAAAACACTAACAAAATTGTTTACCATACAAAAGCTTAAACTTGCATCTGGGGATAGTTTAGGCAAAAAAAAAAAAAAAAAAAAAAGCTTGAATAAAAGACATAAAATTGGATGGATAGAAATGAATGTAATATATATAATATATGTAATACATTCAAAGAACCCCCCCCCCCCCACACACACACACACACAAAACACATTGAAAAAATTAAATTAAACATTAGCATTAAAAGTGTTGTACACAGATTCAGTGACGCAACACAAACAATTTTCAACAGGGAAAAAAGTTTCTGTCAGTTTGAGCGGAAATTCTCTGGGATTGTATGCACAGCATTTGACATTCACAACAAAATATATAGGAAGCCATAATTGCTTCTGCCTTTTGAATAATGATAAGCCTATTTATTTTGCTGTCCTAATTATGCACAATTACACATCCACGTCCCTATCAGAACAGAGTCAATAACCACTAGTTTCGAGTATCTCAGCCGATTCCACATGTGCTGTTTGAGTAATGATTGAATGATTCCTTAAATACATGCTACACATGAAGCCATGACAAATTAGCCTGGGAGATGGTCACAATGAAAAATACTCCCTGTATTTTGACTCGCTTTGTGTGTTTATCTGTCAGTGTATGTGTGTGTGTAGCCTCCTGCTCAGCAGGGGCGTTGAGGCAGTGCCGCAGGGGTGATGCTTCTCAGGGGCCCGAGGACCTACAGTAAATCTTCAAACAATTTAGACAAACAAAAGGCCACTCCGGCAGGAAAAAAGACAAGGAAAAACAGATGAATAAGCAACATCAATTACTACCAGGGTTGACCTGTGAGCCCCCACACCACGGCTGGCCCCTCACACCCAGGGGTGGCAGATTGAAGCTGACATGCCTGGAGTGAGAACAGTACGGCCTCACAAGGCCTTTCCTCTGAGTGCGGACAGAACGAGAGAGAGAGTGCCAGCAGTGGGAGCTATGAATGAAAAATCACGCATAATAGGTCCCCGCTTTAGTTTAAAGTGAAACAAAATGGCTCAATTTGAGCACTTAGCCTGTGGAAAATTGGCGGCGCTGAGATAGGACAGGAACATGCGAGGGGACAAGCGAATCAACCCTCTGATAAGTAGACTATAAGGGGAACAAAGCTGAATGTCCAACAGGCTTACCAGTGAACTCAAGTGCGATTGGGCCCCTCGAATGGCCGCTTCAGTCTCGGCTTGCCCTACGAAAAAGACCTCCTTTCCCCTCGGTCGCTTTGTGCTCGACCAGTAGTTAAATAAATACAGCGCTCATATTTGTTCAACACACCACGCTTTGTATCGTACCATTGGGCATTTCCATGGGGACGAGAACAGGGTAAATGCATAGGAAAGCATGGAGCTTATAAGCAAACAGAATGAATTACAAAGGTATTATGTTTTTTCTAGAAATCATATACATTGGTAGAGTGTTTGCGACAGGGAATATGTATAAGTGTTTATGTGAGCAAACTGAGTGTAATAGCACAGTACACACTCTTAATCATAAATTTGACTTGCATACTACTGGCCCTACCACTGACTTCTAGGTTTGGTTTAGGGTTAGTAGAATAAGTTAACGTGCATGCAAAGTTAATAGAATGTCTGTTGGGGAGCATCAAAATAAAGTGTTAGCCGATATTAAGCAGACAGTCTACTCTAATGACTGGTAGTTGACATGTAGTTGCAAAGTTACTTAAAGTTAGTAGATCGTCTAAACTGGACTATCAAAATAAAGTGTTACCAATAATAATTATAAACAAAGAAACCAATTTATATGGACAGAAATTCCAGCACCACTAGTGTAATGGAATTGCAAAAATAACCATTCAAACAGGTTTCCTGAACCCTATGCTTTCCACGATATAATATAATGTAATTATAATATAATTAGGACTGTCAAAAATAACACCTTAATTTCTGAAATTAATATTTTCTGTTATTTTTCCTGGCATCCTCCAGGGTATTGGCGTGCTGTCTGCACACACCGAAACTTGCGCACAGAAAGTCACTTCTGAGTTCTCTTTTGTGTCTTATCGTGCTTGGACAGACAAAAACACACAACATTTTCTTAAAATTTTTGGTAAGTATCCACGTAAGCACAGTCTTAAATGAGTTAAAAAAGTGTTAAATGACCATACAGAGTTTGATGTGTTATGTGTATCAGATCTTAAAGTGACAGAAGCCTAATTTACCTGCTGTTGACTGTCATTAATGTTAATTGATGATCAAAAGACATAAAAAAATCACTTACTGCTCTTGATTAAATAACTGTTATGAGTTTAATAAAGATCAATATTTCATACAGTGAAGATCATGCAGTGTTATTTTACATTTGATTATTCAATTTCTGTATTTATTACCTGAATACTGTTAGACCTACCTGAAAATCTAAAAACATTGTTCATTTGTGCTATCATTTGTAATTTGTTTATTTGTTCTTTATTTATATGGACTGTTTGTCTTTAAAACATTTTTTAATTTATATTAGTTAGGCCAGACAGTGAATTCTTTACTGGTATGCAAAATATGCTGGTGTCATTTTTTTAGTTTAAATTTTTATAAAAATAACATTTTCTTTTCCCCGACCAGGCCATGTGACATTTCTTATAATGGGTTTATTTGAAGATTATTTTAAGTGTGCTTAAATTAATTTTTTTATTTTTTTTAAAAGTCTATTAAATATAAAATGATGTCTTTAAATTATACTGTAACGTTAAATTGCTATAATTATTAATTTTATCCCTAGAAATTTTGAAAAATAAATCAGTTTAATAGAGACATCTGTAGCTCTATTGGTATTGGGCAAGCATTCAAAATACTTAGTAAAAAGATGTCAATATAAAAATACATTAAAAACTTTCATGTTAGGTGAGATTAAACATGATTAATTACAGAAAATGTTCAAATCAGCATATTATAATGATTTCGAGGCGATCATGTGACACTGAAGACTGGAGTAGCCTAATGATGCTGACAATTCAGCTTTTCAGTTTCAGTATTTCAAAACAATAATCACAACTGCAGTTATAATACATGATACAATGCACATATTCATGGTTATATTTTCAAAGGTATAACCAAACACAAAAATAGCAAAGGGGGAAAAAACAGTAAAACGTGCTGCACAACACAATGCTCCATGTGCATGCTCTAGTGCTATATGTGCACGATCTGATCTGTGTTTTATTGACCAACCTCAGACAGTCTCTATAGTAACAACACACACACAAGGGTGTAAAGGGACGTTTAGGAACATTGCCCTGGGGACTGTTTAATACAATGGAGGGAACAATAACAACAACCTACACAATAGACACCAAAACCAGGGAAAGCAATCCATTTCTGCCATCTGATTATCAGGCATATCAGGGATGTCATACTAAATATGCCTGTTAATCAAAGCTGTAATAATATATAATGCACAGCTAAAATAAGATAGGTTCCAAACTGTAGTTCAAAAAAGTCAACTGATAATTAAAGTGATTTTATGTTTTAGTGTGTACTTGATGTCACTGGATTTCATTGTGCACTTGATGCATTTACACCGCACATTATTAGCTGTTATTTCAAAAAGCACAAAATAGGGATCTCGGTGATTCATGTTCACAGACATTGACAGGAGTCTCAGATCCTGCTGTATTCTGTAAATCAGACGTTAGTCATAGCGGAAGGTGTCATTTAAGAGAAAAAAAAAACTCTTTGATATTAAATAAGATGGAAGCAGAGCAGTCATGAAATATTTGACCTTGCTAAGAGCTCTACACACCTCTCTAATCTGACTGGCTCCTTTTTCAAACAATAGAGCTCTTTAAATCGCTGCAGCTATCAGCACAGCTCAAATAGGTCTATAATAGAGCTCTATCTTCTTTGCAAATGGAAATCCAGTCAAGGGAGGAGATGGGAATCATTTTCATCTCGTTGACATGCAGTACAACTGAGAGTTTTGTGGAGGAGACACGAGCCTACAGGTCAATTTCCATGTCAGCACTGTCTGTTTTTTTGAAAATGTGCAGCTTTGAAGTTCAATTTTATGCAGCGCTAAGGTGAAAGGATGCATTAGGGGTACTTTAATAAGTTCATGAGGTCTTGATAAACACATTACACGTACAATACAGAAATGTATTGGTTATTTACATGAATTATCATAAGCAAATTTATCAACAAAATTATAAAGACGACATGAAACGTTTGTGAAATGCATGTTATATTCCATAATGAATATGATAATTGTATGAAAAGGGATTTTCAGTGAGAAAAACAGAACAGAAGTATGGCAGGACTGAAAGCATCAGGTATTAATGGGATTGTGAAAAGTGGGCATCACATATATGATTGAGGGAAAGGTTTGAAGTATAACAAAGCTTTGTGTAGTCAGCCGAAAAGGAAAGCTGTTATCAAATATATGAAAGAATGAACACTACACACACATTCGGTTTAGGGTCAGATAAGAATCTTCTCCAAGATTGCACTTATTTGATCAAAACACACTATTTCAATTTTAATACATTTACTTTTTAATTATTTGTTTATTTATTTCCAGTATTCCGTGTCACATTTTATCCTTCAGAAATCATTCTAATCTGATCAAGTAACCTTTCTTATTATTATTATTCTTTTTTTTTTTTGCTTAATTTTGTGGAAACTGTGATGTTACATTATAAATGTCTTTACTGTCATTTTTAAAAATCAATTTTAAACATCAATTGCTGAATAAATGTACCAAATACTGACCCAAAACCTTTGGATGATAGAGTAAATAAATAACCAGGAATGTCCCAAAAAAAATAAAAATAAATAAATAAATAAAATAAATAATAATAATAATAAAAAAAAAAAAATATATATATATGGATGAATTACTTGATTGAGATAACCGATTTAGTGCAATTTAGCTGCAACAACTCTATATCTACAACTTCATTTGCAGTCAACATGTTTATATTTGTGAGGGAAGAAAATCTGAATGAATTAATTTGCAGTTGCATTTAGTAAATCATATTAGCCAGTAAATGTGTATACAGTACATTCCCATGGCCAAAGTTGTCCCTCACTGCGCTTGCTCAATATTCGACTCTGCTTATCTACTTTAAAGCTTTGATTAAATAGAAAAAGCACAGATCTTTCCCAAGCCGCTTTTACGATTCCTCCTAAAATGGATTCTGCAGAGAAAGGGGGAGAAGGGTAAAATCTGAAGTGACACAAGACAAGAAATCTATTTCCCCCCTCAGCCCCTTCCTCTCTCACATCCTCCAAAATGTAAATGCATTCTCGCTCAGTTCAAGCCATAAAATACTGCCCTTGAAATATTGAGTGACAGAAGGAATTATGGGTTATTGTACTGTCAAAATGCAAGACAGCTGTATGATGGGATACTGTGTTATTTAGACAATCAGAAACTTAAGAGGCAAAGTGACACATCCCCCCCCCCATCTCTCCCCTCCTCCTCCTCCCTCCTCTCTCTCTCTCTCTCTCTCTCTCTCTCTCACACACACACACACTAGTGATCAGTTCCAGACAGAGAAAGCACTTGAAACAGAGAGAAGACCAATAGCAGGAAAGGTAAAGATACTCTTCTTCCATATGTAACACGTCCAGTTGTCACACTCTATGCTACTGCTGCTTGCCAGAGAGATGTATTAACTTCACATAGGAAAAGTTTCCACTACTGTGATGTAAAAGAGGTAAATTGGAGCAACAAATAGATTTTGTCAACAATTTTGTCTCACTGTGTACACAGATCAGATGAGATCGAATTCAAGGCTTTTATGGACTAAAGAACTCAGGCATCCAGACACATTTATCCAGTGTACACCCGGTATTACCATCTGTTTAAGGTGACTCACGAGTGGATGGTGCTAAATGTAAGTTTCAACAGTGTATAAAC
Organism: Leuciscus leuciscus; assembly: GCF_965113295.1. NCBI lineage: Eukaryota > Metazoa > Chordata > Actinopteri > Cypriniformes > Leuciscidae > Leuciscus > Leuciscus leuciscus. The sequence goes on from NC_138746.1 coordinate 7,743,006, forward strand.
TGTTTTATGATCCGATCACTGAAATCACACAGAGGTATCCACATGTGGCCACGTTGCATTTGTAGTGTCAACGCTAATCTGTCCGGATGCGTCCTGGACAACAGTGAAGTACTGCTTATTCACCTGTCAATCATCCACTGTGCTAAAACGTGGCCTTTAAACTTTGCCAGTTACAAACAACTAACCAATCAAAGAAAATCTTTCTTTTTTTTAAGTAATAATTAGTATTACTTTTAATAATTAAAAAGTATTTTTAATTTGCATATATACAAGTATATTTAAGAGCAACAGCATTTATATTTTGATGCAATGTATGGAATCACAAAAAAAACAAAACTCTTATCTTATCACAAGTGGTCCCAAGAGATGAATCTGAAACGCATGTAAATTCCAGATTGTGACTGACCACCCGAGACGGATGTTAATAGCAAATGTAAACCACCATTGTCACAATGAAGCACACATTTACTATGAAACCTCACTAAACACACTGAAGATGCCTCTCGCTCTCTTTAAATGTATGCATTCATTTATTTTGTAACCAATTAGTTGAGCTGCCATCCCAGCAAACAACCAACATGCAGAGTATAAGATAATGACACATCCATTTCTCCACATGTAAAATAAAGAAACAAATAATGAATAAACCCATTTTTCAACTTGATAATTGAATTCAATAAAAGTAACATTGTCTGATTTGTCACATTTCAAACCCAGTGACAAGTAATTATCATAATTTGTTGAAAAGACATTCATTACTACAATAAGAATCAGTAGGCTGGGTAAATAATGAAAAGAAGTGATTCCATTTAGTTGGATTTGCTAGCAATTGTGTGTGTGTGTTTTTTTTTTCTTTTTTCGTCCAGCTAATTTTCTTTGTACGGAAGCTTGTATAAACAATATGCCCACACTACCTTATACAACCTTAGTTATTGCTTGAAGGGATAGCTCACCTAAAATGTATTATATACCCTCCTGTACACTGTTTTTTAAACATAAGTAGAACGTTTTAAAGAAAGCTCTAACAACTACAGTTCTGACCAAATCTGTCAAAAACAAACAATGCCATAAAAGCATCAAAAGCATACAATTAGTTCACAGAATTTGTTTTATATTCAAAGCCTTCTGTGTCCAGATTTAAAAACTCATACCAAAATGCTATTTTGCACAAAAATGATTTGAGTTTACAACAGTATGACTTCAGAGGACTTAAAGCATACAGCATAAGTCACATGGGCTACTTTTATGGTGCTTCCTTTTGTAGCATGACAGACGTGGACACAATGGGGAATACAAATATGAAATTCTTAAAAAATAAAAATAATTCTGACTCCAAACTTATGAACAGTAGCGTAAATAAATAAATAAATAACAAGAAATATCCATTAACAAAATAAATAGTATCATTTTCTTTATTTTACTTTAAAGAACAGAAAAAAATGGCAATAACTTGGAGCCAACAGATTTGGCGCAGCTATCCACAACTGCAATACATCTTTACCAGTTCAGTGTGATAGATGTAAATCTGAACTAATTCTTTTGCAGCAGTCTTTAGTCTCATAGGCTACTTTTACGGTGGTGCTTTGTCCTTTTGTAGCATGACAGACAAGGACACAATGAACCGTCACTGTATGTAAGAGAGATGGTTTGGAATGCCATAAGGTTTAGTATAAAGCAATTTTTTTACTATTCCTTTAATGCCTCAAGTACACTTATTTTCAGACCTCATCAACCAAAAAGCATGCCTATAAAGTGGAAAAGTAGGGCAATCTCTCCCAATTCATGAAATATGTTCCTCAACTTAATTTCCGTTAACTGCTGAGTGATGTTAAACACACAGAGTGGGTGTTGTGAAGGTTTGAACCAGTGAAGCTGGGCTGTGCGAAGATTAAAACAGGCAGTTTTCCACCATTTGCAGGAAGTTTCTGATGAGTTTGATGAGAGAGTGATTGCAGGTTGGCGCTAGCTATAAACACCAGCGCTGCACTGGACGGCCCCTGCTCTTCGACACCCATCAATACATGTGGCCTACAGGAAGTGCTGTGCTATTCGACCTCAGCGAGTGGACTGCATCCATTTAGGCACTAAACAAACAGCCTGTGGCAAGATACGGCCTTAAAACAACACTTTCCTTATTCAGCTTGGATTTATTTACTGCTCATATTTATTTAGAAAAAAAAAAAAAGTTTAGGAAAGTGGAAATAATCTTGGCCTTGAAACCAATGACATATTGATTTATTGCTCTAGAACAACATGCTATGATTTAATTGGCTTAATATCAACAAAAAAAGATATAATTTAGAACAAAGGTTCTCCGACCATTATTCCGCATATCAATATGCACCGTGGATGATCCAGCATCTCGGTCCTGTTGAAAAATATGTTTTATGGCTGTGTACACACACAAATCGATGATAGCTGCTGGGTCTGACATACAAACTGTTGGAAATCAAGATTGCAGGTCATTCCCCATTAGGTCTTGGCAAGGAGAGCTCCTCTACTCCAATTGATGGATTTACTGCATTTGGAAATGACCTATAGGGCTGGGAGGTCGAACAAAGGAGCCGATAAAACCATGCAAACCTAAATCAGGATTTACATGCTAATTTGCCCAGGTGGACATGATTATTAGCTGTGTATAACTTCAGAAACTGCTAATACTATCATTGGTTGTTTTGTAAAGTCAATTTCAGAATGAACATAATAAAAATAACATAAAATAAAATAAGGACCTAAATGCATGAACACATTAGAACATTTATTTAATAGATGATTAGCTCACAATGTATGTTGAACATAATAAAATAGCCTGTCATGTGAAGGTTAAAGGATCTCATAGTTTTTACTTCACCCAGGAACTAACTGGTAATAGCATGGAGCAAAAGTTAAACACCCTCCATTGTTTTAACCGGGGACCATATTTGTACTCTGTGAAGGCAAAGATTAAAAGCACAGTCACACTCGGAAAAAAAAGAGGAGGAAAATCTGTCTGCCTGATACCCAGGGTGAAAGCCGTGGTAAAAAAGTGCAGGTAGGTAAAGCCCTGAGTGCTGCACAGCTAGCGTCTCTCTCTCTCTTTCTCTCTCCCTCCCCCCCCCCCCCACCCCTCCTTTTCCCCCTCCCTCCGTTCTGCAGTGCTGTGTCCTGACCTTGCTGCTTCCATGCCCCATCCATCTTGGGCTGCTTAGCCATTTCGCTGGCTTCATACTGCGCAGATTAACACAATTCATCACCACAATCATCCTCGATTCATCACCCTTTCCAATGAATGTTTTGACATCCAGTTAATTTTCTGCTGATGATTTATCAAATTATAATTACCATGCTCTGAAGGGCTCATTTATTATGTTGATACATGATAATGACGCCAAAGTGGATTGAATTTTAAGTAAGTTCTTTGCGATTATAACATATGCGTTATTGTGAATAATGTTATGCGATTTCGTTTCTTACAGCCTGGAAACTCCAGGGATTTTCCTAATGTTATAATAAGCAATGCAAGAAAAAAAAAGGCTGGTTGTTAATTCAATTTTTTTCTGAACAAATTGTTTGGCTGGGTGAGCAGGGGCCATGAAAAAGTTCAATTAAATTCAAAGCTCCCATCTAAGATGCTCAGTAATTAAAGAGCCAGCTAATTCAATCAGGGGGTCTGACTGGAGCCCAGTGCTTTAGACTGTTTCTTAATAGGTTATAGGTTATTTTGCACATACTGCCCACATAGGCACTTCATTAGCCTCCTCTTTACAATTCACTCCACTCTTACCCTCATTATTATCCCACTTTATTAAAATCCAATGGCCAGCTATCTGTTTCTATTACCGAAAAGCCCTGCTGCTTAACGTGCTGTGTTACTTTTAAGGGCATTTCACCAACCAGTGTGCAAGTACAGAGATGGCCATATAAAGCTTTAATTTGTAACTGCCGTACTAATATGGGCTATACAGTTATGACTTAAAATGTGAAACAGAAAAATGCACACTTTATATTAGGATGTAAAAAAATAAAAATCAACAGAATATGCAATGCAAAACATATCTAACCATTTGTTTTCCTGGTAAAACTTTATGAACTATGTGCTCCCTGAAAGCAGAAAATAGTTTACTTAGTAATATTTTTAATAGTAGTATTAGAAATACTTCTCGCTTAATCAAATAATCACGATGCATTTGAACAAACTTCTGACCCATCTCTGTGCAGTGTTATGGAATAGCATCTGTATCAGGCACTATGTAGAGCTGCTAACCTTTAAAGCAGTAACCATCTGAGGTCCACATGCTGAAGCATCGGATCCTACCGCTACTCTGGGATCCGAGTAGGTGTGAAAGGTTATTGAATGCAGAAGAATTCTCCTGGCGGCGTGCAGGCATTGTTTACAGCTATCTATTTTTTTTGACTCTTTGCCCTTGGGCTGGGGCCCATAAACAGCACTATCCCCGCGCCCTGGCGGCATCTCGCCTTGTAATTGTGAGTCCCTCTTGGACGTCCCAAAAGTGAAAGATGTGTCTGGTAAGTGAGAGAGGTCAAACATGAGCATGGAAATTTATTACATGCACTGCAACCAGATGGAGGCAGCCCATCCATCAAGCTGAGCTGTCACCCCGGTCACAAACGTTTCCCATAAAGAGGCTCCCTCTCTCGCTCTGGAAGCGGGAAGTCCACTTGCTCGTGCCCGGGTGTTTACAGAGACGAAGCCCTCAGAAGCACAACAGCGCCCTTGTTTAATCATCTCTGCAGCTCTCCTCTCGTTGCCGAGGCTATTTTTAAACTTTACTTTTATCAATACTTTGGCGGCAGCTCCGGGAGATATTAAAAGCGTTGCAGGGAGCAGGGGAAGGGCGTTTCTGACACTTGCTCCCTCATTCGTCAGAACCTCATAGGCCCGTCGGTGACAATGAAAAGATTTCACAATACTGCACGGCAGAAACTCATTCTCCCCCTCATCCATCATGCTCAACCCGCTAGCCGTTCCACTGACCTAATCTGTAATGCCTGGCTGCTCGCTGGAGACTTCTTAAAGGCACCCTTCATTAATGGTGCTAACCCAACCACAGGCCCCCGCAGGAAGCGCAGGGACAGCTCGCTGTCTGAGACTACCGCTGCTCTAAATGCTTCAAATGTGCCTCAAAGATGAAGGACTGAATACAAGCATGCAATGAGTTAATACTGCTCCCTTAGAGAAAGACGGCAAGAGAAAGTTGCCTGCAAAGATACTGTCCAAACTCCCAACACGATGACATTAATTTAACCATTCACATGAGTTTGGGAAAACATTTTTGCATTTTCATTTAGTGAAGCTAGTGGCGCAGAAGTGACATACTGTACTTCCCCATAATTATTCTGTTATACAAGTATATTTAAATTCAATTAAATGACAATTCTGTCATCATTTACTCACCCTCATGTTGTTCCAAACCTGACTGACATTCTTCAAAGAAAGATTTTTTTACATTTATTTTGTGCATACAATTCAATTTAAAGGGGTCCGATGTTTGTATACACAAACACATATAATATATTCTTCAAAATATCTTTGCATTTTGTAGAAGAAAGTTAAACAGGTTTTGAACGACATGAGGGTGAGTAAAGGATGACAGAATTTACATTTTTAGGGGAACTATTCCTTTAAGTCAAGAGATATAGAATAATAACACCTTAATAACATCTCAAAATTAAAAACAACCTAAAGCTGCTGAACATTCCAACACTCAAAAGATAGTTTTGCAATCATGCATCTTGCATTTGTGTTGATGAGTGCACGTTTGAGGTTAAGAGGTAAAAGGTTTGTGCATCTCAGCTCTAATTTTCCTCGTCTCTGGTCATTGGCGCTGGGACTGGTGACTGTTAGTTAACACACCGGAGGACAGAAACAGCTAGCACTCTCTGACCCAGGACCGGCTATTATAGAGTCGTATTCCCCAATCCCCAGACCAGTTCTGGCTGCCAGATTTCCCACTCTCTAACTGCACTGTCTCTACATCTGTTCAGGCTGCCTAATGTGACCTGTCTCTTTAGCCAGTCTCTGCAGGCTGGCAAACAGGGAGGAAACATATTCCTGTTGTTTCAATTCATCAATCACTTTTAGACAAATACTGTAAAGAATTAGAGGTCACTGAATAGTTGATGTAAATATCTTTTATGATATTAAAGTACCTTTTGAGACAATCAAAACATTGCTTATGTGTTTTTAAGAGCCCAACATTTCAACTTCTGGCTTGACCAATCACGTGAGTTTGAGGCAGGAGTTTATGTGAGAACCCTAAACCAAAGTACTGGCATGTAACTTGTTTGGCTCTATGGTTGCAACAGACATGAAATATTCCTCAAATCATACAGCTTGTATAACTTTGTGAAAGAAAATGTATTAAAAAAAATCCCAACAGGCAAGCATTGTAAGAGGAACCCAAGGCATATCTAGAAACCAGGGCCTAGTTGCAACAAAGCACTTTTAGGGATAGTTCAACCAAAAATGAAAATTCTGTCATCATTTACTCACCCTTAAGATATTCCAAACCTGTATGGATTTATATCGTCTGCTGAACACAAAATAAGATATTTTGAAGACTATGGGTAACCAAACAGTTAATGGACCCCATTGACTTCCATAGTATGAAAAAAAATATATACTATGGAAGTCAATGGGGTCTATCAACAGTTTGGTTACCAACATTCTTCCAAATATCTTATTTTGAGTTTAGCAGAAGAAAGCAATTCATACAGGTTTGGAACAACTTGAGGATGAGTAAATGACGGCAGAATTTTCATTTTTGGGTGAACTATCCTTTTAAGCTAGAACATTAAATAACTCTTGTTATAATTATAAACATTTTATCACTCTGGATTTTCTTAATGTAAAGCTAGAATAGATTTACCACTTTTTTACAGTTTCTTGCCACAATTTTCAGTCTGGATGACTCTGGTTGCTGAGAGTCAGGGCCAGTCTACCGATTTTGGGTAGATGGAGTTGACTGATTTCACTGTAAATCACGTTGTGTAGTTATTGACACAAACTCCAAGATTTAAACTAGGCACATGTTTCTGCGCGAAGTTTGTTGTGTCGTACCAACCTGAAAGTCTGGTAGAGTGTGATCCTCAGTCGCTTTGTGTATGAAGGCCATTATTTTACACTGTGACCATTTATGCAAAGTGTATGAAGTCTAGTGTTTTCAAATATAAAAATTTTAGTCGTGTATTCCAACACGATCTCATGAAAGGGCGTATCTATAGCACAAATTTTTATTTCTCGTGCCATTTATACACCAAAAATAGTTTTTGCGTGCATATGATACGCAGTGTTAAACCCTTGGGTAGGGTTAGGGGTGTGGAGTGCGTGCATATTACACGCCTTAAAGTGCGTATCATATGCACGCGATAAACTGCGTATCATATGCACGCCAAAACTATTTTTGGCGTATAAATGTCACGAGAAATAAAATTTGTGCTATAGATACGCACTTTCATGAGATAGGGCTGCGTATTCCAACCTTTAAGAGGTTTGTTGCAAATGCCCACAAAATATCATAGAGACTTTGAGATTCTTTTTTTTTTATTATCAGTAAGCATCCACCCAGAACACCCAAGCAACTTGGCAATATGCTCAGAACACTTCAGCAACCACATAGCAACTCCCAGGCAACCACTCAGAATACTACAGTGGCAGTGAGTTCTGCACAGGTAAATTTATTTAGAAAATGTAGTCTTGTTATTTTTCACTTTGGCTTGGTACTGCAAGCAAACAGAAACGAGACCCTGCAGTTTTAAAGTATATGTTATGAGACCAACCAGTCCTTTTGCCCTGTATCACACGCAAAGTACTAGTCATTTGAATATTGACAATAGCAAAAAAATACGCTCTGGAATAATCCATTATAAGACAGACGAGGTGAAATGTGTTTACACTGATTAAAACACTCACGACCGTGTCTCTTCCCACCAACTGCTGATTGAGCAGGCTTCTCTCCTCGGACCCTGTGTTTCCAGTGAGTATTGATTATTGCATCATTCACTGAGTCCACACAAAAGCGAGTTGAGGTTATCAAGGGTTCAGCAAACAGCCAGTGGACAAGAGCAACACCAGAAACCGCTCTCTCAAGTTTGTGGAGCGTGGCCTGTACCCTGCTCTTCTCGAAGAGAGCCACAGCAGACCTCCTTCTGCCCAGCAAACAGCCACAGGCTCAGCGCACTTGGCTACAAACTGGCCAACTGATTGCCAATATGCCGGAGGCTCTTTACCACCCACGCTTTAGCACGGACCCCAATGCTGACCATACACACAGTGCAGCACAGCCGCCCATTCTAAGAAACAGACCACACACTAATGGATTAAAGCTTCTCTAGGCAAGATCTGCCAGCATGTACATGTCAACTGGTAATATATAAAATAAAATAAAAATCTGACACTGGATGGAAAAAAATCATCTTTCAATAATTATATTTAAGGAACGACAACAAATATAATTCAATCTTTAACTTGAGACAATAAGTGCCATAGTCCGCAAAGATGGTGACATTCTCAAAATTTACTCCAATTTACATGTGGAAGACTTTTATGGAGCAATATCAAGCATGAAGGGAGTCCTTCAGTGATTTCTGACAATTTAACTGCTCCCCGTGACACATTAAATGGCGGCAATGACAACTTAACTGCCCTGCCAATCAATATCTTCTATTACTCTCATTGTCACAGGCAAAATATAATGCAGGGTCAAATGAGATTGGCGGCACTTTTCTTCAAACTGAATCGCTTGTCAGGGATCAAATGAGGATTAATTGCATTGTTGGTAAATAATTATACATTTCTGTACAGATGAAGAACTATCTTCTTTTTATCTGGTTATTGTTCTTTTTTTAACATAAAAAGGAAATACTTAAGAAAAACTAATCTAATCTAATTAGATTTTCTTAAATATTTCCTTTTTATGTAAAAAAAAGAATGAAAAAAAGAAGAAGCTGTGACTTGAAGATAAAAATGTGACAATGGAGTTAATGCAATTAAAACTGAAGTGTGGAATTTTCTAAATGCTAAAATATTTTTCTTCTAGTCCAGTTATCAAGAAATAACAGTAAGATAGACATTTCTAGGTTGATTTCTCTTAACATGCGCCTATTTTCATAAATCAGAATGAATCCAATCTGATTTCAGATTCTGAAATTTCTCTTTATAATAACCCTAAACGTTGCAATATGATTCACATATTTATTTACATGTGCATTACATGTATTCTGAACAAAACTTCAGCGCGTACACAGTTCCCAGTAGACATGTTCAAAACAGGAGAAAGCCACTATTTACTTTATGCGAGTAAATAGTTGTTTTTGCCTTGATGACATATCTAAAATTAAAACTAACATACATGTCAGAAGAGCTTTTTTAAAAACGATTTAGTAAATATTCAGTCTCCTCCACTGACCAGTTAGACACCATTAGTCATAAATTAACGTATGTAAACACACACATCATGCCACTATGCACGTGTGCAAGGCATGTTTGAATCTGACTGAGCAAATAGTCAGATTGAAGCATTTGCATGGTTAATATGTTTCCTTGTTTATTCCTTTGCTTTTGTTTTTAGGTCTACACCTTCCAATCCCATCACAATTTACTTTAGATTGAGATCATCTGATTAACTGAGGTATACGTGCATTAAAGTTTTTTAGTGCAATTGAGCCATCGATCAGATAACTGACAAATTATTTGATTTCAAGTAATTTAGCTTTAAAACCAACATGAAATTACATGCGTAACCCATTTTATTTACATAATGTGACAGTATGAAAAATAATATGAGAAAAATCAATCAAATCAAATAAAAAAATATTTTATTAGCGGAGAGCGGAGATTGATTTTATCCAGTAGAAATGGATTGGATACTGAAGGTGTTACATATTGCACAATAAGAGGCAAAGACTTTTCATTTAATAGCAAGCACCAATGAACTAAGTATAGTAAAAAAGTAAACAAGGTCAAATAGTGTCAGTTTTCATGTTGGCCTGCCATTAAAGCAGTCCTTGAAAAGATTCCACACACAGCCGAAAGCAATGTCTTTGTCTATAGAGTTGTTTTTAACCTCCGCTGTTACAAGCTGTTGAAATGTAAGGAGGGGTTGACAATTAAATGCAGGCTTAACCTGTCAATCACTCTCCTTTCGGCCCATCACATCACAGGCTCAGTTCCGCCTCCTCTTTAACTCCTCCTGTGATATGCCACTGGCAGCTCGGACAGCTGATTGACAACCCTCCTGATCCGAGCACAAGATGGTATCCTTAGCTCAGATGGGCCGGTTAGGAAAGACAGGTGAAGGTCTGCTGTATGGAGAACTGAGGTATGAAGCAGTGAAATAGGGCCAGTAAGTTAGGCGTTTTAGCTGAATTAAGGTTAGAGAGTGGGGGCTTTCTTGGATGTCCTAACACTTGTCTTTTCGAGGGGTAATTTAGGATTTAATCTCCACTGCGACCATTGGCCTATTAAGAGTCTCATTCATCCTGGAAGGAGGTGAGGTTAAGCAGGTGATATTGCAGAGAAAGAGGCTTTTTGAGAGAGCTCGTGAAAGGCCACAGTGTATTTCCTATTACTCGCTCCCAAACCCTTTGGATTCCACACAGTTCTGTTAACCATCAGCAATTATCTCCCTGTCAAAGCGAAAGGTAACAAATTTCCCCATATCCAGCCAGGCAGCAGCTTCAGCTGGACATGAGCATCATCTGACAGAAAGTAAATCACAGCGCCAGCCAGCACTTCTGACAGACAAATGCACTACCTTGGAAAACCTGGGCCTATCACTCTGAACAGCACAGAGAAAAAAATGGATGAGCTTCTCCCTGTTGACCTTACTTTTTTTCTCCTATCTCCCTGGTCCTCGTAATTTTTTTTTCTTCTTCAAATAAGATTAAATGCCTCTGGTTCTGTAAGCACTGAGCAGTTCCAAAATATGAGCATTATTAATGGTCTCTACAGAGAGCTGTTTAATCTTGTGCCAGGCCGCAGCTATCATCTTACCTCACCTTCCCTTTCCCCTCCTAGACAGACACAGGAAGCAGGAAGTAAGCTGTGCAGACATACTTGATCTGACTAGCCGTGTCCTCCTGTGAAGTTTTAAACAGTTTGATGTGTACAAGTGGAACATGTGCAGTTAACAAAAGCTGAGTCAGCGCACAGGAAAATATGTTTTGCAATGGTTATTAGCCTAGACAATGCCAAAGTTCATCAGGGGTTGGGTTAAAATTATGGCTTATTGTGAGAGGGATTCAAAAGAAAATATCAACATTGACAGTAGCCAAGGGGTTCGAAAGTTGGATGGTTAGCATTGCTACCTGTTAGCCCCTGCTGGACATTTACATAATTACACCATATGGACCCCCCAAAAAACAATAAAAATTAGCCATGTATATTGGGGGAAAACATAATATACATTCAGGAGATCCTGCAACAGGTAAGTAGTTGCCTTTGAGAAGAGAATGCTAACAAACATTTAGCGTAATGTCAAATTCTGCAGCAAGGATTATTATTTGCAAGCTAAATAAAACAACGAAAGAAGAATTTGACACAAAGTTATCAGGATGTACTATCTGGTTTAAACCATGCAGATTAGATACTATGTTTGCTTGACATTAGCGGTATATGGCTGGCTTGTATAACATGTGTCCAAAGAATGTGATGATGAGTGCATGGGACAGACAGGTGGGGAGGAGAAGACCAGGTGACTGAGACTGAAACAGACATGACCTTTTCTATTTGTCAAACACGCTCAGGCTTCATTTCCTCAGCACGTCACTGCAGCTTTCCAAATTACTCCTCAAACCATTTCCCTCATGAAATAGGCACACAGAGGCCTCAGTCAAGGAGAGAGGGCTAAGTTTCCATCTAATGAAAAGCTACATCCCGTCGCATTAACATATTCATTCTGGAACAGGACATGGGCTGTCACTGATGCCCAACACCACTGGTTGCTGTGAAGGCATGGAGCACTTCCTGCCACCAGCTTGTCAAGCCAGATAGGAAATCTGCGACGATAAGCTGTCTGACTAGATCACACATAGTCAGACTGGCCAAACGAGTAACAAAGTCTGAAATTTATTTTAAAAACAAAAGTTCATATGTATAGGGTGTGCTTTGATATGTGACTGAGCCATGGTTTATCACGTCAAACAGTTACAAACTGTTATTTGCAATATTTGCAAACTGAATTAAAAGAATAGGGTTCCAGGTCTCTGTCTCTCATCAGTTGCACAAACAGACTGTCTTGCCCCAAACTAATAACATTGGTTGAGTCAATAGCTGCGTTTACATGGACACTTATAATCGGATTGACGGCTTAATCGGACTAAAAAATCTTCATGTAAACACCTTAATCGATCCGATTGAACTCGATCCGAATGAAATTTCGATCGGATTAAAAGGGGTGGTTTATTCCTTTTATAATCCGATCGAGAGAACATGTAAACACTTGATCGGATTGAAAAACGAAACTGAAAGGACTGCGCATGTGCAATGATGTTAAATAGCGTAATGACGAATGATGCGTTCTTCCTGTTGAATAAAGTGTCATATAAATAAGTGTCCCGTCATTCTAAAATGATCATTTCACTCAGCGTCTGTGAAGTCAAGCAGGACAACGTCCCACCAGTCCTTGTTTTGGATTCTCATCCAAAGACGACTGGTTTTGGCCGCGGGGAGGGGCATTTTTACTGCGTGATAAATATAAGCAGCACGGCAAAACGGTTAATATGCTCATTGTCTCCAAATCATGACCAGAGATGGATTAATATTACGTCTGCTGTTTAAAACAAATAAAGAACCAATAGAGGAGAATAGTTATGCGCGAACAGCGGGAAACTCTGTATATTTGTGCAGTGTGCGCATGTCAAAAAATCTATTACGATTTTAAACTTGTGACATATAAACATGCACATCAACCCGATTACTTTATTTATCGTTCATGTAAACACCGTGTTCGGATTCATCAATCGTATTGATTTCATTCCGATTGAACCAAAAGGTGTCCATGTAAACGTAGCTAATGTTGCTGTTTTGGCCTGATCTACGTAGGAAATATCTTCCCAGGGAGTTTCCAAGATGGCCACCGAGTGAAGGGATTTTGTTTTAAAGGGATAGTTCCCCCTCAAAATGAATATTCTGCAACACTGACACATTCTACAAAGTATTTTATTTTGTTCCACAGAAGAGTTAGTCATACGTTTGGTGAACTCTTGCTTTAAAACAGGGGTGTCCAGTCCTGCTCCTGAAGTGCAACTGTTCTGCAGAGTTTAGCTTTAACCCCAATTAAACACCACTGAACTAAGGTAATCATGGTCTCCAGGATTACTAGAAACTTCCAGACAGGTATGTTGGGACAAGTTGTAGCAAAACTCTGCAGGACGTTGGCCCTCCAGAAATGATGCTTTAAAGACCCTTGCTTTAAAGGACCTAAACTAGAAAGCATTTTAACACAGGTAAAAATAACATTTACTCTGAAATAATCCAACTTGTGGCCTTCCTCAACCAAACCAGCAAATGATCTTCAGGATACCAGACAGGGACTGAGACAGTGGGTGACAGGACGGACGACCCACTTGATGTCATGGCGACAGGGCCCCACGCAGCATGCTACTTTGACTAAAGTAATTGAAGCTACGTGGGTAATGACATCTCCCTCCCCTTCTCCAGCCGCTGGGCAGGATCAATAGTTGTTGGGATTGCACCTTGTTCTAACAATGCCAGATTTACAGCAACCGTTTGGATTTACACTTTGTCTTCCAGTGCAACTCATCAGCACAACCCAATTACTAACCCCAGACAGACAGCATTAACATGAGCCCTGCTGCTGCTTTATTGCCCTTCAACCACCCAGTCTCATTTCAGGGTCTTCAGGCAATGCCACCGTAACGGATACTACACTTAAAATGTGCTTGCAGGAATAAATTCTCAGTCTTTCATTACTCCTACCTTGATTTACTTCATATCATCTGGCCACTATAGACAAAGATAACACGTTGTAAATTACCCCCATCCAGTCTGCTTGTTTCAGTGCTGGGCAGGGGGGAGGCAGGGGGGTGCGTGAGTGCAGAGCTTCATGTCACATTTGCTTGTTTTCTCAAAACTGCTGTGCCACATGTGCACGGTTCACACTCCTGTGTGAGATTGTTGGCTTACTTTGTCATCGTGGTGCTGGTGCTGACTTTCCCCATTTGTGCACTAGGTGTAAACTAATGAACAAAACATCAAAGAACAAAACCCTGTGACCCTCAAAGTATCCTCTGTAAGGCATATCGACAAAACATAGATGTTTAATCGCCAGAAAGACACAATGTCCGTCCAGGGCTGTCGGGGCCATAAACGGTCAATAATTTCAAGAGCATTATTCATCGTCCATTGTGATAAACCCCATGACTCAAGTGTGTGCGATGTAATGACAACGGAACATGTGGGCCTTGATTTGTTTTGGTCAGTCACTGCCAGTTTGTGCCCTGGGGTGGTTGTCACTGCACTGTGATTAATATTGCGTCCAGCGCTGTCAGTCTGGTGTGACTTTGGAAGGAAGATGCTAGCAGCACGTCTCCTTTTTAACACGCGCAGTCACGGCCAAGTGCTGTATTTCATACCCACAGCCTTCTGAAGACTGTCAATCATCCTTCCTGATGAAGCACTGGCGCTCTGACCTTGAAATCGAAGCATAAACCGCATAAACTAGATATTCCAACACATAATCTTAGGAGCGCACCCTCTCACCTCTTTTTCTGGAAAGAAAAAGCAGTCGATAGCATCTACTGAAGTTAAATGTAGCCTGGCCGTTTACAGAAAAAAAAAAATATATAAAGTAGATTTCATGGAGCACACAATGCTGTGAACGTACAAAAAGCTGGAGGTTAGACTAAACATGGTGGCAACCAGCTGCTAAAAGCCAGCACTGTATTTTTGATGAAAAACAACTTTCCCAACAAAGTATGACAAGCCAACTGTTGGTTAACCTGGATAACACTGACATTAAGGAAATCAAAGAGTACTATCAGTAATATACCAAATATTCCCCGGATTAGGATGCTCATATGTCAAAGAAAAGAAAAAGTCACAGACGGCTTACTGGTGAAGTAGAGGTGTGATAATTAATTTGCCACTTAAACATTTAAACAAAATTGTTGCAGGATTGCAGGGAAATCCAGAATATAGCAAGGCTAAAATGTTGAAATTGAAACTGTCTGGACTGTTTTATGTAACAGCAACAAACTGCAATGTTCACCATACACTGTAAACAATATGGATTGTTAAGTTCCAGTCATGCATACTTGAAACATTTCCACAAAACAACTTCCTTTTTGCATAAATTCTAGCCACACAAACACAGATGAGGAACACAACGCAGTCCAGTCCAGGAGAGCTACTAGTATTAGTCTGTTATCATCTTGACAACATCAAAACTGTCTGAAAGTGTAAAGGGTACCACTCTTATAAGAGATACATTTGGAAGAGAAATCACAGACTCCAGCACAACGAGTGATTCTGTCAAGATCAGAAGCTACAGAGCAGCTACAGGGCATTTGGTGCTGCTGTGTGTTCTTCAGTCATAGTTCTGTGTGTCCACATTAATACACAGAGAAAAAACTACACAGAAGAGAGACACCAGCTACCAACAATACCGACCTAATTCAACTAAACGAACAGTTAAAACGAGAAAAAAAAAGAACTGTGGAACTTGACCCAAGATGGATGGATTTTCTATCAATTTAGTTTTTATGTTTCCACTGAGATGAAGAGCTGGAATGAGAGCAAAAGAGACTATGGAGAGAGAAGCAAATCTGCTTAAGATAAATAGCACAGAGGAACAAGATTTTGCAAGGTTATTGCTCAGGATTGGTCTGACTGACAGTGATGAAGAGGGCACATGGAAATGGGTTGATGGCATTACACTGACATCTGGGATTTGGACCGTTGAACAACCCAATGGAAAACGAACAGAACTGTGTTGCGTCTTATTTAACATGGGCTGATGCTCCATGTAATACCACTTATAAATGGATCTGTGAGAAGAGTATCTTACTGGTTGTACTGCCCAAGGAACATCACTTTTGTTTTGTTGACCCATTATTAACATTACAAAACTTCCATGCCTTATCATCTAAAATCATGGTTTAGATTTAAATGCATTTAATTGCAAATACTTATCTAAGCCAGTATAGCACTTTACAAACATGCATGCTTTGCCTGTTAAACTTTTTTGTTCATTTTTTAAGTATTACTGATCATTTAAACCGCTCTTTGTTAATTTGTAATAAACTTATTCATTAACAAATGTTTTCTCAGCCTGCACTGCTTGACCGTGTGAACAGTGCTATGCTGCATTAGTCAGGATTCTGTCGCTGAAAATGTCCTCTGCTGTAGGCTGTGCGCAGCCCCCTCGTCCTCTGTGTAATTTCCTCTACCTTCCATTCTATTTCAGTGGCTGATAACTAAGAACATTAGTTTTATGCCACTTGCCAGGCTCAAATGAAAAGAGAGCTAACTTTAATGACACCGCAATTAATCGCCCCAATAGACAGACAGCTAAAAGACAAGATATTGACTTCATTAAGGATAATGTATTATGTCATTAAGTCAGCAGGGTCACCTTGTGTATCATACACGCCGGGCTAATATATTGGCATTTTCCTCAAATAAGATAAATTCTGATATGAGTGATAAAGCTGATTAGAAAATGCCTCATCCAGTGAGGCAGAGAGGAGGAGGCAGTCCTCCTCCAGCAAGAACACACAGCCCCATTACTGATCACAGCTTATCACACGGGCACATTGATTTGCACAGGCAATTTAATCATTATTGTTTCAGTCCAATCTACAAAGAGAAATGTTTCTCCTTCAATGGGTGTGCTGACAGCAACGAAATGTATGCCATTAGTTATTTTTTTTCCACCTGTTCAGAGTACTTTAGTACCATTCAGAAAACGTATACGTGCACTGTAAATAAATGTGTGCCACACCTGAACTTGGCAAACAACAAAATTTAAAATGACTATTATCTTTGTGAATGTATTTTAAAATATATTCATTACTCCAGTCTTCAGCATCACACGATCCTTCAGAAATCATTCTAATATGCTGATTTGGTGCTCAAGAAACATTTATTTGCTGTTACTTTTTAATTTAATGCTTTGTTGCAAAATAAAAGTATTAATTTCTAAAACGATAATAATAATAATAATAATAATGACCTCAAACTTTTCCATATTTTATACATGGAAGGTATTTTTTCTTCTATATGCCAATCTAATCCAGGTATAAATATAAACAATATAAATATAATATGCATTTTTCATACAAACCACATAACTGATTTAGCAAAATATTAGTTGTGTCAAAGTAAAACAAAGTAATAAGTAAAAATATAAAATAAATTATGAACTACATTAAAATATTCTGAATATTGAACTGGCATTTTTCTGGCTGGTTTAAAATGGTTACAAATACAATATTCACACTGCCCAAATAACATTAGCAGAAATGTAGTGTATTTTTGCTACACATTTGAAAATGCACTATGAACCTATTTATCAACCCAAAAATAGGCTTCTAAGAAGAAACAAAATAATGAAGTGAACAAGTCATCCATTGTTTTAAAAGTTCTGGTTTTGATGGTTTTTAATTCCACATGCAACACACACACTAACACTTTCTGTTACAACAAGTGAGTGAATTTAAACAATGAAAGCAATATTTAGCTGCATTTTAAATGTTCAGTTCTTAATTAATTTCCATTTGTATGTAAACGGCTCTCTGCTCATATAAGAAAAAAAAAAAAAAAAAATGACAGTCAAGTTCGTAAAGAATGCTCAATGGCCCACTCTCGATAACCTTGTTTAAGAGCAGATTCTTCCAAGACAAGTACAAAACAAACTGTGATGCAAAGTGATGAAGAACACATACACTTCTCCAGATGACGTAAATGTCAATGGAGACTTGAGATAACAGGCCAAGCAACATTTGAGTGGGATCACTGATTGAACGGCCATTCATTTGACAGGTTTTCTTCTGTCTCTCTGTGCAGTCCAGAGCACACGGACAAAATGTGCCCTATTCCTGCGACCTTGGGCTTCCTTTTTGGGCTGGAAATATTGACATTTTCCCCCACCATCCTGTGGCCCTTCCTCTCATTTGTCATGATTATTGCTGAATTCTCAGCTGTCATTTGCGGCTGTAGATCAATGGCTGTCCACTCCCCCTGTGTCGTATTGGCAGAGCAAACAGCCTTCCTCTTCTAAATGAGGCCCTCTCTCTCTCTCTATCTATCTCTCTCTCTCTCTCTCTCTCTCTCTCTCTCTCTCTCTCTCTCTATCTCTCTCTCTCTCCCCCCATCCATTAGAGCCATCCGGCTCCTGTGAGCACTCAGTTCTTTGTTAGGTCAGTCTATACATCACAGCACACATCAGAAGTGCACACACTTTCCCTGCTAGCTTCCCAGCACAGAGATGTGTGTGTCAAAAAGCACAGTGTTCTATTATCATTCCCGAAATGTGTGGAGAAACCTTGATCCGCAAGAATATTACACTTCTCATTCTCATTACAGTTGTGTTATGTTAGCCTCACAGAAACAGTGTGTGTGTGTGTGTGTGTGTGTGTGTGTGTGTGTGTGTGTGTGTGTGTGTGTGTGTGTGTGTGTGTGTGTGTGTGTGTGTGTGTGTGTGTGTGTGTGTGTGTCTGTGTGTGTGAGCTAGAGATAAGGGCTTGCTTGTCATCAGAATCAGTCACATCCTCTGTGCAGAAATCACCTTGTCGGTGTACTTGAAAGTGGCAAGACACAGTAACAACACAATGTTTTAAACAAGACAGTGCCCATAATATTCTCATTAGGAGCAGTTTCCATAGCAATTGCTTTTTAAGTATGCTCTGCCAGCAATGAACAAAAAAAGTTCATGAGTGTACATGTCATTATATTATCATTTGTAATGACAAGTCTTCTGAAGAGCTCATTTTCATGATTTGAATGTTTAGTGGCCCCTTAAATTTCAGGGTTTATATTTGTGGAAAATGAAAAGATAATTCAACTTTCAAATAAAACTACAGAGGACTTTAATTACCCTTTTTTAATGGAGAATGAATAATGCCAGGCCTAATTGCTTATGAATGTGAGGACACAGATCATGGGTTTTGATCCATCACACACAGAGCAGAGAGAGAAAATGATTTCATGGAGGTTTTGAAAGAATACACTCCAATTAGTGTTAAGAATTCATCAATTAAGTTCACTTTCACGTCTTTATTGGCTTATGAATTACTGGAATATAACTGACTAAACCAAACAATACATGTGTGCCACATTATAAAACAGTAATAATAATAAATGAATATTACAAATGTAACTATTTATTTTTTATGATTTTGTGTCCCAGATCGCTCCTTCCCCTGGTGAAAATCACAGGAACATACAGTACATCCTTGAGTGGTTTAGGGCATTATAAGACAGCTATTCCCAGGTGACGTCATGCTGTAGTAATGTTTTTGGTGCTATTGTTGAATATTTTAATCTAAAGTGAAGTTCGTAATGTCTGTGTCACTAACGGCACTACAAATAAATGGCAAACATAATGATAGTCTTTCAAAAACTCCTGTCTGCCATCTTTTGGGCATCATGCAGACCAGTTCTAAACTCGTCGGGCAGCTTAAACTAACAAATTGCAATTGAATTTGGTGAAATTACACACTTCACCTGATCTAATGAGCACACAAAGAACAGTAATGGGAACATTGAAACAATTTTGATCCTTATATTTGTATGTGATTTATGAGAGGGACTACATTTTGTACCCTCTTTCCTGTTTTCATTACAATGGTTAATAGGTGCACAATCAATGCACTACAAATGGCACGGCTGTAAAAATAAAAAGGGTGAGGTACATTTATCACCTGAAAAAAAGACACTCTGCTATCCATTACATAAGACTTCTTAAAAGATTCAATACATTACCCATAATGCATCATGATAAATTAAACTTCAAACGGTTGTGATTTGAAACCACGTTAGGTTTGTGCATTCAATTAAACTCATTTTGCGGGCACAATACCTCCGTAACCCCACCCACTTTGAATTTTTGGGATGATGAAACAGCTGCGGTAATAAGGGCTAGTTTTAATATGAGCATGTCGGGGTGGCCTTGTGTACCAGAGCACATATTCCGCTCAGGTACAATCAACACATCAGCCCTTCAGCAGCGGCACCCTGATGAATTAGTCTAGAGTGCCTTTCACCCAAGGTCAAGGCTATGTAGACAAGCATTATTGAATTTATTCCACCAATTCATGTAAATGCCTTAGGAAGCTCAGCTATATAATTGTAAAGCTGTCCCCTGCTGTAATGAGCCGTCCTGCGGGATCAGAAAATTCTAAATGACACTCGTTTGCATCCTCCTGCGTTCTCCTTTCATCACGGGACCCCAAAGAAAAGGACGAGGGGTAAGAAGGATACAGGAGGAGTACAGTCGTTCTGCCTGTCTCATCAGCGACTTCTCAACATCCACTTAAAAGTCCACAAGGACCGGACAGGCTGACGATTCCGACATAATGGAGCGGACCGACCGGGACCGCGTCCTGTGCAACGCACGCCCCTGCTTTTCTTCTCGACGTGCTCGCTTGCACGCCCAGCTATTACCGTTTTTCTTGACACGCACACACACCTACGCTCCCTGCAGTAGTACTATTGCCTGTTTTTTTCAGTCTACCTTTTCCCGCCGTTTTTCCTCTCCCTGTTTCGGCTCGGCTGAGCAGGGCTGACAGGCGGATTCCTTTGCTTTTCGCCGTATTAAAGCCACTTTCCCGCCCTGACAGCCTGTTCTATTCTGCCACCTTATAGCTAGGGCTTCACACTTCTCTGGGCAGCCACTGCTTCTTGACAGACCACTGTCACTTCCCATCATCCTCTCTGTATATTCGGCGCTCCCCCCTCCCCGGCACGCAGCCCCACTTTCCTACCAGTGCAATTATTTTTTTTGACAAGCCATCCATCAGCCTTAACTTTAAAAGCACTTTCCGCTGATATCCATTGTTAAAGCCCCAGCCTTTTTTTTCCCAGCTTCCCCGAGAGCTCGCATGAGAGAATATGATATCAGACATCCAACCTACCAAACCATGTAAATTTACTTTGTTCTCGGCTATGTTTCCAATTTCACGTCCAATTTTTCGGTACATTATGCGGAGTTGTTGTGCCTAATATGATGTTGTCAAATCCCATTAAAGTTCACTGTCTTGCATGGCTTTAAAAACAGGTTACAATTTGTATTCCATAAAGTGGGGAAGGAGAGCAGTCGAAAGTCAAGCTGAATCTTATTAAAATTATCTGTTCAATTGTGACGTCTGTGGAGGGAGTAATTTAGAGGCATTAGCGCAGGCACATATGAATATGTCAGCGCGGCCAATAACGACAGCCAAAGCGAAGGCGGTGCATCTCTGCGAGTCAATAAAGCTCTTCTGCTGGTGACACAAATGTGATGATAATCTAAGGAAATGAATAAGGAACCTTCCTGTTTGAGGAGGAATTCTGCTGTGCTGCTGAATAATTTGGAGCATCTCCAATTGGCCTACATCTCTGCATCGTGCAGGAAAAGCAGGGCACATCATCTTGGCATCCTCCAATCATGTCTGTCTGGTGCGCTCAAATTGCACGAATTACATGAGCGTAACAAACTATTTACCTTACGCCGCCGAAATGACATTGTCTCCAATTTGACCACTGAATCCATTAGAACAATATGCAGCTAAGAGCGCTCTGAGCTGTCACTGAAAGCCCTCATAAACGACACGCTTCCATACTACACTAAATACATAGGCTATTACTGGAGTGTCATATATGAACATGCTGATGATTCATGCACAGAGGTTCAGTGATACACTCAACTTTCTACTGACAGCTATAAACCATAAACATTGAGTACAGCTACTATACAGGGCCTCAACAGTATATAAATGGCAGTTATGTAGCACCATAAATAGTGTAATCACATAACTGCATGGCTGCCTAATATACTAATGTAGAGGAATGCTTTCATTTCTAATAATAATTCAGTCTGGAATAAACATCCTACATCTTTAATGTCTCCTACATCTACATCTCTTGCTCCTTAAAAAAATAAATAATAATAATAAAAAAAAAACCCCAGCTATAAATACATTACAAATTGTAAACAAATTATGATATAATAAATGTATATATATATATGTATCAAAATCAACTGTTCAAAACTAAACTTTTTAACTATAACTTTTGGTTAAAACTTAAAACCTAATTCAAATAAAACGTATAACCTAATCCAAGTCACGTGTGTTTACTGAATCAAAAATCTCTTTAAAATGTTATTTTTCTGCACAACAACATGCAAGTATTATCAAAAAGGACTAACTCTATGTCAAATGTGTTCCCAAGCTTCAAGCCCTTCAAGAAAAGGAAACACAATTAACAAGCTGATATCGCCATGTGTCTGGCTGAGCTAATGAATATCAAATTACACTCAAATCTTTATAAATCATCATTACAGAGGATTCTAATTGATCCAGCAATTAAACATGACAAATGTTATATGCACCAAAACTTCATTTTAGTCTTCCAAATAACAAACAATTCATCTTGGTGTTGTGGCTTCTTAGTTAATTTCATATTGTGTATAGAGCAAATTAACAAGGACAGACAGGCATTATAGCGAGGATCATTTATTTTGTGCACCACAGGGTTCCGTATGTTTGATTTGTCTTGTTCAGTCTTTGTGGTGCTCTGCTGTCTTCTAACCTTTCAAAAAAGATGCAGTTTAAAGTTTTAACCAGCTGTGAATATGAATGAATAGGATTATTTTTACATGCTGTGGTAATAGAGTATAACTTAAGGTATTACTCCGAAGAGTGCTTTCATGCAAATACAGTACAAAAGCCAGAGAAAGGTGTTTGCATGCGTGTGTTTACTCGTGAATCTGTGGAAGGCGGTGGAGTCACACAGTGGAGACACCTGCCTGTCTCTGGGCCCCTGACAGCTCAACCAGGAGCTGAGTGTCAACATATGGTTATCAATGATCCAGATGGCTTCTTCATGTCTGGAGACTGACAACTTTGCTCCTCTATTATCAAACAGTAGTAATTAACCATAATCAAGTAGGTGTTAATTAAGCATAATGAAACAATTTCTACCCAGCCCGAGCCTACTATCAGCAACTTAGGGCTAATTATAAGCACTAAGCACTCTGGGTAATCTCTAGACTATGGATGGGTAGGGGAGCGGTATTTGTTCAGCTGATGATGACTATGTTTTGTCTGTGAGTTTGGCAGATTTAAGCCTGGAAAACTCCTGATTTGCCAGGCTGTCACAGCTGTTGAGGAGGAACAAAAGGGACTGGACTCCCGATGACAACGTTTCAGGGGTTTGTCATTCCCTGTGAAAGGACGGCCATTAATCAGAGTGACCCCTGCCTACAGCCACCCCACCACAACACCTGCAGCCTGGGCATGTTTCAGGGGAAATTAAAGCCGTAAATTTCCTAACACCACGTGCGCATGCACATGGGCACTGAGGACCCCACCCCGACCGCTCAGAGCCATTTTAAGAGGCCGCAGGAAATATCTGTATTCATGTTGCTTTTATATGGTTCTGAAAAAACTTAATATTTTCAACAAAATGACTCTAAAAGCGTCATGTTGCATAGCCATCAAGTAAAAAATAAGTTTGTATACTTCATTACACAATCATTACTCAATACATACTACTCAAAATACTGTAAATATGTTCATAATCTGTAAATGTTTATTCGGACTAAACCCAACTGTGACCTTACTTTTTTACTTTTATACTATTTTAATTTTTTTTTATATATTTTATTCTTAGAATTTGTATTACCATGTTTCTTGTTGTATTTGTATTTGTATTTGTATTATGTGCACTGGAAGCTTCAGTACCAAGACAAATTCCTTGTGGGTGCAAGCACACTTGGCAATAAAGCTCTTTCTGATTCTGATTCTGATTACATTTATAAAAAAGCTTTCAATATATTTTTTAAATATATTTGAGCAATTAATCAAAATAAATCGGAAAGAGCGATATGGCTTAGCGTGATCATTAAATCACAAAGGCTGCGGTTTAATTATATAAATATACGTTTCAGCTCATGTTTTTAGTGTCTCAGAGTGGCTCGTTTCACAGTAACCGAATTGGGTGCTTATAACATGCATTTGGAAATGCAACATGCACAGACCCTCTTTCCAAACTTGTAATAATAATTAGGTATAAACGCTTGGATTAACGTTTGAAAATGAAGAAATTAAGACAGACAACAGTTATACTGTAAAATACAGTTATTAAACTATTTTTGAGCTGGAGGCTTTTGTCAAAATAAATAAGCAAATAAATAAAAAAATAAATGTAAAAAAGCACATTTTAAAATAGTAAATGACAATTTTTATCAAAAAAAAAAAAAATCACAATTCAATTTCTTCCCGCAAATCGCAAGGCTAAAATGTTGCTCTAGGACAAAGTTTTTCAGGAAACCTTCTTGAAAAAGAAATCATCCTTTTTGGTGACACTAGGGAGACAGAAATTACAAACTTCAGCTTTAAGGATAGTCACTATACATTCAAGCAAAAAGCCTAGTAAATAATATTGAGTGTTTTATTAGCATGTCAGAATATTTGCCGTACGTTAGCAGCTTACGTTAGACTGGCAGCTTCATTAGAAAGAAAGCAAGGAAAATGTCAGTTCGCATCGCGTTTAAACTACAAAATCTCAACTCAAAGACAAGCCATGCCATGATACTACGGGACAGCGCTTTGTAATTCTATATCAGATAAAACCACATCTACACAGACAGGATATGACACTCCTGTTATTATTTGCCTGATAAAGGAACATGGTCTTTCTCCTCTCCTCATCAAATGGTAAAATAATTGCATTTCCCCCGAGGCTAGCGTCAGGAGGTTCTGTAGTTTCTCACAGTGTCAGCTTCTGAGTCAAACTTCTGTGAGAGAGACGCTATCTCACGGCGAGACAAGATGAATTAGAAAAATCAATGCTTCAACTCTTATTTGACAAACCCGGAGATATTGCGCGGCGCACCTCTTCTCACACATATTTTCTGCACCATGACAGGGTGAGACTGCCAGCACAGATTCATCAGGAAACAAATAGGACAGCAGAAATAATTGGTTCACGTGCACTTTTTTAATGACTACAGCCTGTGAAAATAAGGAAGAGAAATGGGGGACGAGAATAAAGTCTTTAAAGTCACGTTTTTTTGGACTCCTGTGAATTGTTTACAATCTGTACCCTGCCTCGATGTTAACGACAGTCAAATCTGTTTACTGTCAAGGCGTGTATGTGTGTGTGTAAAGTCTTCATAAGGTGTATTGTTTATTTCACACTCCCCATTGACACTTTGACACCTTATATGTGAGACTCGCCACTCATCCTCACCGGCTGTACCACCTATTGTGACATTTGGTGACGCTGACATTTTTCGCTCAGATGCATGAGTGACCATTCTCCTCTTCTGCACTTCATCACCGGCTGACGCAGAAGGCTAAATGCAGTCTGACTGGCCGTGTCACTCTGGATGAGAGAGTGTGCTGACAGTGTGTAAATGTAAATGAGTGGCCCGGGCTCGCCCCCGACTCTGAGTGCAGTTGTGAGTAACGCTGGCCGTGTCATCCATCCACTCTCACTGTAAATCAGGGTGTCACCCGAATGGGCCCAATTAAATGGGGTCAGTACGGAAAATTAGGGTCTTTATGTACAGTCAGTAATTTCTGCAGGAAGATGCATCAAGCAGCCAAAGGAGTAAATCACTGTGAGAGCGAGGCGATAATTACAAGGATCACGGTCCTTCCCTGGCCCTCGGCTGGGTTAGATCAGCCCGGTTTAATCAACACCACATAATCTACACTTAGCTGGGAAACTATTCATTCAGCCTTTAAAACAACAGCGCCGGACGCCAGGGCCTTGAGTTACGATTTCCTATGAGGATATTTAAATGACTCATGCAACTGGCAACAAGCAGGATCAGTGTTGGGGAATGACTGACTAAATGTAGCGGCACAACTATTTTTGCCGCCATTTTTCAGTAGCTTGACAGTAGCTCAGATGTTTTCAAAAGAACAGCTTTTCAAGTACAACCAAGAAAATGTTGGAAATAATCACATGCTTCCTAAAACATCGCCCTCTTCTTATTTGTAGTGCTGGAAAGTCCACTGATTCATGTAAAGGAAGAGAGAGAGAGAAAATATTCACTGATTCAATCAGACCAGAGTAGGCTGGTGGAAAGGACGGGTTTAGAGAGACCGAATCTTCGAACAAACCGTATGTAGGGCCATATTTTAACAATCTGAAACACAAGTATCAAACGCGAAACGCAAGTAACTTTTTGGGCGGATCTCGGGCGCTGTTGCTATTATACCGGCGGGATAAATGACTCTTGCACCCGACGCAAATCTAAAATGGGTTGGTCTGAAGTAGCTACATTACTCATAGGTGTGGTTTGGGCGTAACGTGAAATAAACCAATCAGAGTGTCATCTCACATTCCCTTTAAAAGCAGGCGCGCTTGTTCCATGGCGGATTTGCTGCAATGTTGTTTTCGTCAACGATGACGATAACGAAATGATTTCGTTGACGCACCTTTTTTTATGACGATAACGCGACGATGACTAGCTAATATGGCTCTAAGGTGACTAAAACATGATGAGACGTTTCCGAGTTTTCGTTGACGAGACGAGACGGAACGAAAATGATTATAAGTCTGACATTCACAATGCATGTCATTTCTGCCTAATTTGCGTGAAATCTGTCTGTTTAGAGCTAAAAAAGTATCAGCAATGCTGCCGCTTCCTATCCTTGTTTTGGGTACGCCCACCACCCGGCTGCCGCCATGCCGCGCATCAGATTCCACACAACAACAACACACCTGCGGCTGCGGCTAGTCACTCGCCACACATCTTCGATATGAGGCGCCGGGCTGGACAAAAGCGAAACGAACTGCGCGAGAGAGACTGAAAGTGCGCGAGAGAGACAGAGTGTGTCTGCGCGCGAGAGAGACCGAGTGTACGCGAGAGAGACCGAGTGTGTCTGCGCGCGAGAGAGACAGAGTGTGTCCGAGCATTAGTTTAGTGGGCTAATTGGTACAAAGTAATATATAATTATTATATAACTTAGATTATAACATAAATTATTATTTAACTAATTATATAATAAAGCCACAATTGCCAAAGTAAGAATGTTTTTATTCCTGGCTTTTTTTGAGTAAAACACTGTTACCACTTTATCTGTGTGTAATGTTGTAGTAGCTCAAAGTTTTTTGCTGTTTAAAATGTAAACCATTCCTTTATTACTGTGATTACTGGTGAAAATAGCCAATGTGCTGAAATTTTAGAAGAGCATCAATTCATGGAAAAAATATAACTTGAAATATGGGGATAAAAGGTTTCTGCCCAATGCGACAATGAAGTAGCCTACAGCTTGGCAGCACTGCATCTCCATCAATGAGAAAGTCTAGTTTATTATGCAAAGGTTTTAAGGTTAACTGTTGTTTTATGAATTGCAACACTTGCTACAACCTGTCAAACCTAAGCCCATTTCCAATACTTTTTAACCTAAATTAATTTGTTAAAGACTACTTTTTTTTTTTTTTTTCTAAAATTGACTAAAACTTCACTAAAACCTTTTTGAGTTTTCGTCGACTAAAACTTGACTAAAACTATGAAGTTTATAAGTGACTAAAATGTGACTAAAACTAGAAAAAGCATTTTCGTTCAAAAGACTAAGACTAAAGGCCCGTTCACACCAAGCACGATAACTATAAAGATAACGATAAAGATATAATTCTAAAAATCGTTCTCCATATTAAAGAATAACAGAGTTCACACCACAACTATAACGATTAAGATATGAGGAACGATATCGTTGGGATCACTTTCAGAACGATTTTTTTTCCAGCTGTCCAACGATAAAACACTGACAGCCAATCAGAATCCATTCTAATTTAAAGGTCTCGCGCATTTAAAATGGCAGATGACATTGCAGAGAAGTTAATCGTCGAGGTACAAAAAAATCCTCCACTGTTTGACAAGTCAAACCCCCTTTTCAAGGATACGTTAAAAAATATGGATATATGGAAAGCAATCGGTCGTATCCTGGGAATAAATGGTGAGAAGTATTAACGATGAGATATTATGCAGTTTAGCATATTGTAACAAAATTACCTCAGGTAGGCTATCCAGCGCTAGTTTTGACAACATTGCTGAAGTTGCAGTGAAAAAGGCGTTGTATACAAAGGTGTTGACTAGGCGATGTTTTTATCCCATCATTGACAGCGTGGGCGCGCGCGTGCTTAGCATAAAAAGACCGTTATCGGTCGTTGGTGTGGACGCATATATAGTTATCTTTATCGTTATCTTTATAGCTATCGTGCTTGGTGTGAACGGGCCTTAAGACTAAAACTAAAAGGGCTGCCAAAAACAACACTGATTATAACGGCGGATTTGCCAGGAGTGGTTCACAGCCGAGGAGACCGACGTTCTCGTCAGGGCCGTAAAAGACAGAGAAGTGACATTGTATGGGGATGGGAGAAACCCACCCAAATTAGCTTTGGTTAAACAGGCGTATAATAATTTGGGTAAATGTGTAAGCTAGATTTATGCCTATTTTTTCACATCTTCAGGGACACCACAATGATTTCCCTCGTGTGGAATATTTTTCCTTCTAATTATGTATGGTTTGCAAAAATGGGAACTGCTGCCTGCGTCTGTGTAGATGAGAGAAGCAAAGTGTATGCACGTTATGCACACGCTACATTATGGCCAAGCATTCGCCCTTAAAATAGCATCTGAGTAATGCGCCACTGAAAACGCACCACTGACTTTAGACTAGATTTTTCCTGGTCTGTGGCGGAATTGTTTTTTGGAACTGCAAAATAGCACCAGGGAACGTTTGCGCCAGAACACTCTTTTCGATAAACCGCCCCCCGGGAGCGCAAGTTCATTCCGAAACATTTGAAAACCTTTAAAATAGCATAATTGGGGCATTTTAAAAAGATATTACCCTTTAAGTAGATTATCATGTAGCGAACTACATTTTCCAAGCGGAATTTATCTTTAAATTAAGAGTATCTTCATATATATATATGCTGTATCATGTTATATATTATATATACTATATATATATATATATATATATATATTGTAACATGATACAGCACACTGTATTTGGTGATATGCCATGGAGTGAGTGGCAGTACTGTGTGTGCATTTCTGTCAGGATGTGAGATGCTGTGGTTGACTATGAGCCCTGAGAGAATATTTTAAGTGAAACTGCAGGTGGAGATGAAGACACACCAGTGTCAGTGCTGTGATCCAGAGGAAAGCCCATCAGTGCCCTGGATGTGTATTGACAAGGCTGAGAGGGAGAGGAAGTGGCCTGGAGTCAGTCACCTTGGCCGAGGCACAATGTCAGCCTGGCCCTGGCCATCACTCTTTACCACTGTCCAGGGTATTATTTAAAGGCAAACAAATATCAGGCCCGAATGTCACAGCAAGGACGCGGAGTCTGCCTCTCATCTCAACTAATCAGTGTCCAGGTTTAAAATCACCCTTTCCCCTGCCCTCCCTTCCAAATCCATCTTCACCCGTCTACCCCTCTGACAACAACATCAGAGTTACACCCCCTAAAGCCCCCGCACCAGATTTACTGTCACCTCTCGCTGCTGCTGCACAATTTATCGACATTACTTGTCAGCTTTCTTTTCAGAAAAGAGCACAACGGATAAATTTTAACTGCATCCTAATGTTAAATATTCTGGAAACACTACATTTCATGCTATGAGACGCTCTGAGATATATTCACATACATTATCACGTTCTTTGAGGAAAAAAAAGATTTTTTTCTCCCTTTTTATGGCTAGAAATATAATTTAATAACCAGGAGCTTGTAACGACTTCCTCACACACATTAATTACTGATGCTTTATGCTGAAGAATGATCTCCGGCCATTATGTAATGCATCAAAAGTTTAAGTAATTTAATTTGATTGTTTTTATTACCTAATTACATCCAAGAAATTGAGTCTTGCAAAAGAGAGACCTCAGGATGATATATCTCAATATGCAATTTTATGAACTTGATCATTTACCAAATTGCATCATTCTAACGTGAAATCATGCTTAGTCCCACACTTTAAACTCAGTTTAAATAGAGAAATATATATTTGTAAGTGTAATGTCTGTGCTACCAGCATCACCAAACACTGCCACATCTACCAATGGTTGGTCAAACAGATAGTCCCACCCCAAACTCACACCATTGGTTGCGCTAATGTCAGGCTGGTCAGGATGCTCATTCAAACAGTTTCACAGTGTTCACACTTCACGCTGCAAATTGTTTACATATTGTGTTCCTGCCTTGCCTTCTAAGCATACATTTATTTTTTAATATCCTGTCACTTAGAAATAAATCACATTATGTATGTATGGATGTATGGATGTATGGATGGATGTATGGATGGATGGATGGATGGATGGATGGATGGATGGATGGATGGATGGATGGATGGATGGATGGATGGATGGATGGATGGATGGATGGATGGATGGATGGATGGATGGATGGATGGATGGATGGATGGATGGATGGATGGATGGATGGACTTAAAGTTATTGCATTGTGGCATTGCAGAAAATGGGCCTCTACTATCCAGCCACATTTCACACAATTACATATAACTGAACATCAGCTACTATGGAGTCTTCCATCATCTTCAAAGCAAGATGATTTGATGGACTAATATCCTTTGCTAGGTGATTACCAGCAGTGGACAAATGGGTCCAGTGAACACCACATCTGTCTTAGTAGTGTTGTTGTTGCTTCGGACCACATTCGCTCAACCAAGTTCAAATAAATCATTATCCCAGCTATAAACACGTACATTTCAATCGATATGTACTCGCCCTTTTTCCCTTTCTCAAAAATGGCTGTAATAAAGCCCCAGCAGGCACGTGTGGCCATAAAAGTATGTAAAATAAATTAGGAGAGCATAATGAGAGGCTCTAGCAATTCTCCCATAAATATAACATAACAACCACAACTAAAATGTCATAGAATCAAATAAATCAATTTTGCTGGGACAGGCCTGTCTTTATGTTCACTGCACATAGCCATGTTTATAGGCTTTTTATTGGAGGATCTCGTTTTTTTGGCCAGAGTGCGGATGGAGTGTGGAGCTACAAACACAGGTTGTACACATCACAGGTTTAATATGTTTTCCCTGCGATTCATCACCACGACACTGACACCTGAGGCCAGGACTGCCGCCATATTTCCCTTAAATGGTTTCTCTGGGACCCTGGATGAAGGTGATTGGTTAGAGAAGGACCTGCGTTTGGATTAATTCACTCTCGATGTAAAATGAGGGAGTAAACCTCCTGCAAAATGAGATGATTGAATCCAGATATAAAGATCTGATGGATAGCATTTGGATTAACCACTGGGCTTGAGCAATAGTCTGCGTTTAAAAATGATGTAGCAGATATATTATTAGAGAAAGAACATCTTTAATCACAGGCAAAGATCTGTTTGCAATAAAAAGTGCTCTTCACCCAGAATGCCATTTCAGCTCTATAAGAACTCTCATTTTTATAATAATAATGAAAAAAGCACTGACTGTGACACTGTGTCAAGTTTCAGTGTTTCATAATAAATATATTCATGGGCCTCACATATCACTAAGAATGGGAATTATAAGAAATGTTGTGATTCTGGTTCCGTAGCAATTACATTAAAGGTGCTGTCTGTAAGAATGACAGCTAGTGGTCGAAATAGGTACTACAGTTCAAATTCAAAATATCTGAGATTGTTGTTTCCCCCGCCCCCTCCTCCTCAGACTCGACGCTCACGCGGGTTGCCAGTTTGAGGACACGCAACAGGAACGAGCGCAATTGACAAACGAAAGCCGAGGAGACTTACTTGAGTAAGTTAATGAGTTGATTTAGCCATGTTTTAATATGTTCTCGTTCATTGAGATTTTTAGATGGATATCGAGGCTTTTTAGGTTGTGTGGAAACTGCAATCTCTGACCCAGTTTGTTTGCTCGTTTCCAAGGCTGCAATACGCTGTGTTTCCTGCCAACTGACATCCAGGGGTGTCAAAATACTATTGGGTGAACTGGCAGTGGGCGAGATCACACAGACCAAAACAAAAACCAACTGACAACACGGAACATGTAAAATAATAAGTAAAATAACTTGCTGTAGAAGTGTTTTTTAGAGAAATGAGTATGTGAACTTAGCATGCTTCCTAAATATCTGCAAACATATTATGGTATTTTTATGCTTTAGTAGAGTAAAAAAGTTACATACAGCACCTTTAACAATTATTACATGAAGAATTATTTTTTAGATATTTTTTAGTCAGTAGACAACCAGGGCGGGGCCGAGAGCCATGAAAGAACAGCGTGAGGTCGGTGACGTGATTGATGATGAGCAACACCTGCGCGCTGCACCAGTCTCATATCTCTCACGGAGGAGTTTCGGAAGCATAAAAGAGGAGCAATGACAGAGAAGGACGAGAGAGGACCAGGCCTGTACTTGTTATGTTTATGTGTATGCAGCAGTCGTCCATGAGGGGCTGCCGCTTTACTTTCGTTTTGTGTTTGTTTATTTTATAATTAAAGAGTTTGGACGTTCGTCAGTTCCCGCCCCCTTCTTCCCTGATCCTTGAACTTTGTTACATTGGTGGCGGGAAGAAGGAGGAACGCGCTGTCAAAGAGCCCTCGCCGCTGTGGGGAATCCGCGGAGCCATCAGGTCAACTCTAAAACCGGCGAACATCCAAACACTTTAATTATAAAATAAACAAACACAAAACGAAGGTAAAGCGGCAGCCCCTCACGGACGACTGCGGCACACACATAAACATAACATCAAGTCTAGGCCGGGTCCTCTCTCATGGCTCTCGGCCTCGCCCTGCTTGCCACATATACCAATTCAAAGTGGTAACTCAAGAGTTTGAGAGTGATTTTCAGTCATTTTATATGATTCATTACAATCAGTCCCTGAAAGTATCTTTCACATAAAATAAGTTCCATTTATAAAGCCATGGCACCACTAGTTCAGGCCCACCGTTTCAAAGAAGACACACTTTACCTCATTAGAACTTCTCATATGTTATAAAACAACTAAATCTAACATAAAACACAGGGATGCAATAATTGTAATAGCTGCCCTCTAAAATGGCTCCCTTCAGCAAGAGGACAACCTAATAAGCGGTGTGTAATTGACGAGGCTGTGGATCCTGCCGCCAAAAAGCACACGGCTGTCCTGAAGGAGCACCCTATCTGAAAACAACGCCTTTTTATCCCCCTGGGTTGGATACCAACACTTGGCTGCTCGTCGGAGGGAAAGGTGATATTTTGAGGTTGTAAGTAACACGCACAGGCTGAGGTGGCAGACGTATCAAGGCTAGACTTGAAATCAGAAGCAGCTATGCAAACACACAACATAAAAAGTCTGAAATAATTGTAGTTTACTAAGCTAAAAGCATACTGTAATGCCTCTGCGTAGGAAATGTTAGACAGATAGCATTTTTCATAAATTATAATGAAACTGTCACAAATACCAAATGTCATGGTATGCAAATTTGTTTACTTTTATTAACTAATAATGTTTGAGTTGTAATTCTTCTCTGCACTTTTTCTCACTCATTCACATGTATACATTGGTTTTCTTTTTATTTATTTTTTTATTTACTTTTGCCTATATTTTGCGCACAATACGGATTGTTTTAAAGCAGCCTTACAGTGATACAAACATAATTCAATTCTGCTGTAAAGCAGTTCTAAAACCAGCAGTATAGTAATTTGTAAACAATAGTTGAGTTAAATAATGGCTAAAACATTTAACCCAACCTGGGTTTGTCCCTTTTTCACCCAGAGCTGGGTTGCCTAAACTGGGTTGTTTTTAAGTGTATATTCAGAAATCCCTATCTGTATAAACTATTCAGATGCAATTATTGTATAAAAAAAAAAAAAAGTGTAATACAAAAAAGTGCTCCTAAAATGTATAAAATTTCCCTAAAAGGAGGAGGGAGGGGGGAATCTGACACTGGTCCACCTGCATGTAGACCTTCTCAATATTTTGAGCCCTTCTCCAAAGGCCGGCTATCAGATATGCCTCTAGAGGTGGGTTGTTTAAGAAACAATTAGGAGGGTATACAAAGCCATTTGCAGGCAGTCTCGCTTCCTCAACTCCCTAACTGGAGTACCTTTCAGGGCTGATTTATCACTCTGTCGCCTTCAGAAGGCAACATAATTAATAGGAGCATGGACTTCTAATTTCAATGACTTCCACAGCAAGTGGATTTCATTTGATTTATGATGGCCGGCAAGTTTGCATTTTATCAGTACATTCAGTCATTATTTATGCTGATGACCAATTTCAATGGGTCAGTATCATCTAACTCACTACTAATCAAAGAGAATTAGGGTTCACTGCATTATTCAACAGCTACTAATTTATCTTTGGAACAAGGCGAAGGAATAGATGATGCCCTGCCTGAAATACGCCAATGACTCCACAGTTTAAAGGCATGATTGCTATTAACGGGGTCGAAGTACCCTGAATGACACACTCACGGAAACTCAACTCCGTACAAATCAAGTGCATACAGCTATGAAGCACTTGGCTTTAAATGCACACAGTGACATTTCCATAACTAGAATTAATTGCCTTTTAAACTGAGATGTGGAACACAAAGTCCTTTTCCAGCAGGATTTTGTACGAAGTCTGGAGTAAATCAAAAATTTCAAGTCCACCAAAACAAATCATTAAACTCAGGGAATGTCTGTGAATAAAATAATAATAAAAATAAAAAAAATTGATGGAGCAAAACATTTTTCAAAGAAAAAAACGTATAAAAGAAAACATAAAAGGCACACACCACACTAATGATATTACGTCAGGCCTAGTCAAAAAAGCACCAATAAAAGAAGCTGATTATAGCCTACACTACTCATCATCATTTAAAGGTGGTTTACACACACAGATGGTTTACACACATGTACTGTATATCTCCTGTGAAACTGCAGAAACCATATCTAATTAGACTTCGCTTAGTCTGATTAAAGGACAGCATAATAGAGCTCATCACTTGCATATTCGCTTGCATTGATTGGGTGTCAAGCAGATCATTTACAACATCAATTTAAGAGCAATCCATGCTTTTAAATGAGACATGATTTTCACATATAATCCAACATTCAAATGAAATGTTACAAATAAGCAAATAACCTCTGAACAATGACGTGTAGAAGCACCTCATGACATGCATGCATCACACTATTATACGACAAGTTAATCTGGAGTGTGTATTGAGCATGATAGCTTTCATTATTTCTCTGTATTATTAGTTGTTAACTTTACATTTTACAGTCATTAATTCATTACTATTTGGCACTGGCTCAAATGCGACATCACACTCTTTGATAAATAAACATCTGATGTGCTCATTCATCTGAGCATTGAATATATTTTCTGGTAATATTCTTTATTAATATCAGAAAATAGCAAAAAGAAGTGTCATAAGAATTTAAAACAACACTGCATTTTGTTAAAGCATTCATATCCACCAGAGTGAGTGACACAGTTAGTATTCACAAGCACTACCAATTTTCAGCATTTCCAGAACAAACATGACAGTTTATGATCAATCTCATGCCTCAGCTGGTCAGAAAAGTGAACGGAAATACATTCAGATTTAATCTTATGAAGGCCAAAAAAGACAGTGTGAAATATCCTCCATGGTGTAGAAATCCCCAGCAGTATATAATAACCTGGAACTGCTATATTTCTTTGACACGGTGCATCTGAATGAGAACAATTTACAGTAAAGAGATGAAAAATGCCATCTACAGGAATTTGACAACACATCCAGCACTGATGATCAGACTCCATTTGTAACCTGCTCCCTTTTGTTGATTTTTCCGTGTGATAAATTGCATTTAGCAAAGCAGGACAGGCTAAACGGTCCTGACAACTTTTATTGATTTGCATGGGATATATGCATGTAATCCTGTTTGTAGGTAAACTGTGGCGCTAGCAAAATCAAGTCGCAGTGGATTCGCAGAGGGAAAATTGCAGGCACGCATGGGGAGGTGGAATAGAGAGAGAGGCGTGGGCCGCCCATTGGAATCTAAGAACTTGTATTAAGATATATTGGTTGCAGAATTCTTCAGGGCTTAAACATTATTCATAGCAGACCCTCTCCGTCTGAGACTGTTTATAAAATGAGACAGCTTCAGCCGTGATAGAGCTTCAACAACAGGGCCAGTGCCACTTAACATGAGCCAAGTTCGCCAACAGCCTTCCCAGCACCTTGATTTGCAAGCCCTCCGCAGATCCTTGATGAATGACTTTGTCAGGTAGGACAGCACGCAGCCTTTACTCAAGCCGTTCACATTTACATAGAGCGGCCCCGTTTCCCGCTCTCAAACACATCAGTTCATTATGACCTGCTGTTTGTCATGTTGCAGTATAAAGAGATCATTCGTGCTTATTCCAGATCAACTGCAAAAACTGGAAGACAAATGAGTTTGGGATGAAGCATACAGCATGTACGACCCAACACCGATTCATATAGCTCCGGGCTGATGGTGACGTATTTCCATAAAACATCTCACCCTGATGTGTGTGTGTGTGTGTGTGTGTGTGGAGGGGGGTGATACTGGTCTAGCGAGGAACGTGGCCATACAAATGAGACAAACTGTCTGTTGCCAGCATGTGTTTTCACGCAGACAGTGACTTAAAAAGCCCAGTAAGATTGTTTATTCAGCGTTTTTTCCACAGCCTCTCATACTTTACTTGCTCTTATTAAATGGAAACAAGAGAATCACCTTCAAGTTTATTAATGATGGTCCTCCGGATGAAAGATGCCTGCAAAAATTCCCAACATCTGTTTGCTGCGCTCACTTCTCAGCGGGGCTGCACCTATTTCTCATGCTTAATGATGCTCATCCACTCTGCAAGTTTTACGGACAAATGTGTATTTGGCCACATTCATCATTCTGAATGAGTGTTCTTGATGAGGCATCTGCTGGCCTGCTCCACTCCTTCTACTGCACTTTAACAAATGACATCTCTCTCCATATGTTTTTCATTTATGAGAAATGTGTTGATACACACACGCACACATACATATGTATTTATATGGAGTATATGGTCTATATGGACATTTAAAGTGTATGAATGTCTTTCAGCATTCATTTTTAAAAAGTATAACACAAACATGTTTTTTTTTTGGCAAAGATGACATTTATTAGCTTTATATACACTGCTGTTCAAAAGTTTAGGAATGGTACGATTTTTAAATGTTTTGTAAGATATTTTTTCATCTTTTTTTCATAAAAAAAAATCTTACGATCCCAAACTTTTGAACAGCAGTGTATATCTCTGATTTTCAATATTTTCTTTGTAAATAAACTAGCCAACAAACAAAAAACTCCTCTGCCTTTTGGACAATAAAAGAAAAAAGAAAAAGAAAACAGAGCAAAAACAAAATGCCGTCAGTGAACCAAAAGTGGCCACAATGCCATTTCACCACTCAAACATCCATTATGTAATGTCTTTAGGAGAGCAATCCAGAATAGTGTGAGTTCAATGGCAGACTTCCAAAGCCTGGATGACAGATACTGTCTAAAAACTGTTTTTTCCATTGAGTTAAGACTCGTCACTAGCAGATAACAGGCATGTCCCTGTGGACTAACATGAAAGGCCTGTGTATGTGTATGGACCAAGAGCATGTTGACATGAACAAACAACACATTAGTCATACATATCATCTCTGCAGTTGAGCCTAATAAATTGGGGCTGTGTTTGATCTCCAGCTGGTTCTGAATTCAGAGAGTGAATGGCTCAAACAGGCACAAGTTAAAATGCCAGGACACGCCTTCTGCTTTTTCCACGAGTTTGAGAATCAAAGCTTTCGCATTAGCTCAAGGAAAAACTGAAAATAGCAAATAAGTCATAAATATGGTCATTACAGTAAAAGGCAGAATCAGAGGCAGCAGGTATGATACAGCCACAGAGAAAGAGTGTGGTAAGTGCCGTGGTAACACTGTTCAGAACAATGAAGAGGATACTGACATCCAACACTATAATTATAGGCTGCATTTATAGGGCCAGATCATAATAGTGAGTGTGCACATGTTTTATGTTAAAATAAGCCACTTTGTCTAGAAGGGGGGCAAAGCAACATGGTTTAGAGAAAATAAATATGTTATTTTTAAAACTATTTCTTTCTGATGTTGTTTGAGGATAGTTAGTGCTGGTTTAGTGCTTGTTTACCTGGTCAGGTAGCATGCCATGCTATTCATCAGCAAAACTCTTCTGGTCAAGCTAGTTGACCCACTGTACATGGTCTTGTAAACCTGTCTGATCAACGTAGCCTTTCTAGATAACTACTTAGCTTGTAGAAATACTAGAAGACCAGCATCTAAAACAACATTTGGTGGCCCAACAACATATGCTGGTATAAACAGGAAGAGAGACAGACATATAGATAGATAGACATATAGATAGATAGATAGACAGACAGACAGACGGACGGACGGACGGACGGACGGACAGATGGATGGATGGGCGGACAGACAGAATGACAGAATGATAGAAAGACAGACAGAACCGATGATAGAACGAAAACTAGAATGATAGAACAAACTAACATTTGTTCGTTCATACTGATTAGGGTGTTGCCAAGATGACTGCCAAATGAATTGACTTGTCTTATGAGTGACTTTATTCAAATAAATTTGATGCAAAATGGATCCAATGGTTTTATAATGGCTTTGAGTGTGCATGTTGACATACATACCCTAACACTTTTGTCTCAATGTATAACAGTTTGGCTGTATTCCTGAGATGGTTCCCTCTGAACTCCAGGCCAAGTAGACAGAGCTTTGTACTTAAGAGTTTGTTTTTAGGGATCATACTAAGCAGTTCTTTCTTGTGGCTGATCTGCGAGGGTGGGAATGGACGTGTCAGCCAGCCAGGCTTATTTAACGTAAGCCTGTGTAAAACTATCTGTCCAATAAACAGCTGCAGCACCTCAGCTAAACCAAGACGAATAAATCATCTCTCACAAGGCAAAACAGACACAGTGTGAAGTCCGGCCCTCAGCTAAAACTCCTGACAAGCATAAATGAGGAACAGCTATTTATTCACAGTTTTAGAAGCCCCCACACTCCTCCCGCCCCATTAAGACCTGGAGCAGGTCAACTGACGTCATGTGTCTACAGTCATTTATTATACCACACACTGAACTGCAAGGGCATGTTGGGATTGACTGGGATTGTGAAGGAAAATCAAATAAAGAGAGGTGTTTATTATTCCCATTGCATATAGAGTGATTGTAGCTTTTCATCAGGATTTTACAATGTGTCCTGTCCTCATGGGTGCCATACAAGTTTTTTAGACAGTCACAACATATTTTACAAACTAAACTAATATCATCTTGTCATAAAAAGGTCAAATTATCTGTCATTTTAAGAGGTGTATTGACCTTAACACACAGTGATGAGGGTCTCTATGTATATATTAACTTTGATAGACAAAAGTTTTAAATATTATTTTAATTTTAATATTTATGTAATATTATTACAATTAATTTTATTTAAAAAAAATAAAAACACACTCATCATATATTACCTGTTCCTGCTCTAAATAATAATAAAACTAACAGTGAAGGGTTTGGAACAACATGAGGCTTTTTTTTTCCCCTTTTCATTTTTGGATTCCTTTAAGAGTCATACAAATCCATCTGTCAGAACTCTTTTAGTCTGCTGAAGCTGTATATGCTCACATAATGAAATGATATTAAGTGTATTATAGCAAGCATGTTTCCACAAAGGGAGGCCCTGAAACTCTCACACCAGGCATGTCATATCCATTAACCTTCTAATGGCTGACATAACATCTGTTGATAATATAGTAATAACAATGTGTGTTATGGAAACAGAAAGAAATGTTTGGACATGGACTGTAGTGGGGACTCGTATAGTCTTCTGGTCTTTCAAATACGATTCATAATGATATAATGGATTTGTGCAGTTATCACGTCATATTGACAAATCCAACCTAAAACCGTTGTCATCAACAGACTGATTCCACTAAGAAACAGCCTTAGTTTCCATTAAAGAACTAAGACTTGGTTCTCTTTCGATGCTCGTCCAAGGCTTTTGTTTATTAACTCTGGTTTTATATCATTAGTCTCTGTTTGCTTGCATTTCCATAACTCCGTTTCCATTTGTAG
Organism: Leuciscus leuciscus; assembly: GCF_965113295.1. Taxonomy (NCBI): domain Eukaryota; kingdom Metazoa; phylum Chordata; class Actinopteri; order Cypriniformes; family Leuciscidae; genus Leuciscus; species Leuciscus leuciscus. Next base: position 7,783,288 of record NC_138746.1, read on the forward strand.
GTTTAGAAAAATTGCTCTTTTGTTCAAATGACTTAGAGCACCCTAAACTGACATCTGTGTTACTTATGATTATGTTTAAAGATGCCTGCAGAGGACAGATCTCTACAAAAGATCAGCCAAGATGGCGTCTTGCTGAATAGATCTGTTATTTGCCCCTGTTCTGGTTAAGAAGGGATTTTTTGGTCAACGGGTCGTTAATTTGCTCCTATGGCAGATGGTTTTACTCGCTAAAAAACAAAAGCTGGAACCCGCCTTTGAGTTTAATGGGCAAAAAACAAGTTAATAGGAACCTGCGTGCCTCGTGGAACTTGGGCAGCCTGATGTCTCGTGAATCTCTTGACCAAAACATGGATGTCTCTGTGCCTGAATCCGGAGAAGCCGCCCTTAGATCACAAGATAAGTTTGAAAAGGATTTCGACGCATGTGCTACACCCAGCAAAAGTCCTCCTGGAAAAAAGAAAAAAGCTGATAGTGTTGTATCGCTTACTGAGATATTCGACGGTATTCAGTCCCTGAACTGCAAAGCAAGACGCATTTTTTCAAAAGATAACTCACATCGAGAGCTCCATTGAGATCACAATTGCGGCTGTGAACTCTTTGTCTGACACCGTCAATCGACTCCTTTCAGATGTTGCCACTCACGGCGAAAAGATCGGTAAGGCCGAAGCTTCGATACAACATGTGCAACAGGAGAATGTTTCTCTCAAGTCTAGAGTGGAAGAGCTAGAAAGGTACAAATCGAAGACAAACTGGACGAGGCTGTGGATGTGGTTCATCGTGTAGGCAAACAACGGCCGGATGGCTCGCCGCGACACATCATCATTCAATTCGCCACACGGAGGTAACGCAACATCATATGGATGGAAGCTAAGAATTCTATCTACCTCAGAGAGAACGCTCTCTATGTCAAGGAATCTCTCTCGAAAGCGGACATTAAAAGTCGGAATAAACTTTGGCCCCTTGTCCTGGCGGCACGGAAGGAAGGAAAGAAGGCCAGTTTCAGCGGTCCCTTTGCTGTTATCAATAACAAGAGAATCACTGCCAATTCAGCACAGCATCCGTAGACGAACTACAAGTTTCTAGCCGCGTGTCAGGTTCGATTTACTTTTTTCTGCACATGTTTGCCCAGTTCAAATTGTTGACTTTCTTCAAAGGGCTTTTCGACCTTAAGCTGCGTTCACACTACAAGCGACTATGTCGCCAGTGGCTGGCGGTGAGGTCGCTAGTGGGCGTTCCCACTACTGGTTGCCTCGTAATGTTTATGAGTGACATTCACGGAACACGGATGTTACTCCATGCTGTAGACAACAAATCTGTTTTCTTGCCACTACAAGCTAACATTTTGGAAGGAAAAGTCTAAATATAAATGGAATCAGTACATAAAATGCATAATATTAAAGATGAATGAGAAACAGCGAGTGCTCTTTGCTATCGCGGCTATTTAACTGCAGCAAATGGGCAAATACTGGTCTTTCTGAGTTCACGAAACCATTCAGGCTCGGAGTCAGCACGGCGAGTACCACTGTATGTACATGGAGACATATCATAAATTATTGGACAGTTTCTGACTGCTAAAATAAACTTCTCATTCATCTTGCCTCGGTCGGACCCGGCACTGAAGAGTGACGGATCACGCGCGCCCTACTGACTTCACTCCTATTGGTTGTCGCTCCCGAAAGTCGCTCTTCATTTGCATAAAGTTGAACAGATCTCAACTTTGTCGCATCGCTGGACACGCCCCATCCAGTCGCCAACGGTCACTGTCGCGCGTGTCGCCGGAAATCGCCCGCTCCCCATTGAAATGAATGGTATCGTGTCGCTTTGACGCTTGTAGTGTGAACGGGGCTTTATTCTACTGATTCCCTGATCCTGAAACAGCGTTACAGAACTTCCAAGTTAGGTGCTCAACACACTTTGTAGTTGTCATTTTCATTTTCTTTCTTTTTAAGAATTAGAATTTTTCTTAAACTTTTATCATACTTTTTTTTATCCTAATTTTTATCATACTTTTATTTGTTAACGGACAAATTCGAGTTCAACCAGTTGAACATTGTTTCTTTAAATGTGCGGGGCTTAAGAGATGACATTAAAAGAAACGCAATTTTTCTGTTTTGTAGACATTATAATGCAGATTTTATTTTCTTGCAAGAGACTTATTCAGCTGCTTCTGATTCAAAATTTTGGAAAGCTCAATGGGGCAATATGGTTTATTTTAGTCATGGGTCAAATAATTCAGCTGGTGTTCTAATTTTAATTCATAAGTTTAAAGGAGATATTTTTAATTCTGTGTCCTCCCCTGAAGGCAGATGGGTTATTCTAACTGTTAAATTAGATAATGCCATATTTGGTATCTGTAATATTTATAAGTTTAACTCACACACTATGAATAATTCTTTTTTCACTGACATACAGTATCTCTTATTTTCTCTCAATTGCTGAAAACAACCCCAAATGCTTAGTTAAATCGCGGGAGATTTCAATGAAGTCCCTGATGATTTAATGGATAGGTTTCCAGGAAAAGTAAGACCCCACTCTCAAAGCTCTAATATTGTTTATTCCTTATGCAAAAATCTATCTTTAGTGGATTTGTGGCGCTACTTTAATAGTAATTCAATTGTATATACATGGAGCAATGCGTCAAAGTCTTTAAAATCGAGAATTGACCTATTTCTTATTTCATCCGGTCTGCTACAACATGTTCAATATATCTCCCATCATTGTGCTCCCTTTTCAGATCACAGTCTGATTGAGTTGTCTTTACAGACTGTTCGTAAACCCAGCTGCCTCTGTGGATATTGGAAACTTAACAACTCTATCTTAGAAGATAAAGATAAATATTGAAACGCTAGCCACCAATGGGCCCAAATTTAGTATCAAATGCGAAACGCAAGTAACTCTATAGGCGGATCTCGGATAAATGACTCTTGCGCCCGACGCAAATCTAAAATGGGTTGGTCTGAACCCATTACTCATAGGTATGGTTTGGGCGTAACGTGAAATAAACCAATCAGAGCGTCATCTCACATTCCCTTTAAAAGCAGGCGCGCTTGTTCCATGGCGGCTTGCTATTATTTTTTTTACATTTATGCATTTGGCAGACGCTTTTATCCAAAGCGACTTACATTGCGTTATCCTATACATTTATACATAGGTATGTGCAATCCCCTGGGATCGAACCCACAACCTTGCGTTGTTAACGCAATGCTCTTACCACTGAGCTACAGGAAAGCTTCTTATTCTTATTATAACGGCGGATTTGCCAGGTGCACACCAGGAGTGGTTCACAGCCGAGGAGACCGACGTTCTCGTCAGGGCCGTAAAAGACATTGTATGGGGATGGGAGAAACCCACCCAAATTAGCTTCGGGTAAACAGGCGTATAATAATTTCTGTAAATGTGTAAGCAAGATTTATGCCTATTTTTTCACATCTTCAGGGACACCACAATGATTTCCCTCGTGTGGAATATTTTTCCTTGTAATTATGTATGGTTTGCAAAAATGGGAACTGCTGCGTCTGTGTAGATGAGAGAAGCAAAGTGTATGTGCGTTGTCCACACGCTACATTATGGCCAAGCATTCGCCCTTAAAATAGCATCTGAGTAATGCGGAATTGTTTTCTGAAACTGCAAAATAGCACCAGGGAACGTTTGCGCTAGAACACGCCTCCTCTTTTCGCTGCACCGCCCCCGGGAGCGCAAGTTCATTCCCTAACTTACCAACGTGCGTCTGTGGAGGGAAAAGTCCGCCGTGCGTCGGGTGCAAAATAGGAATGATACATGCGTCGGTGTACAAAGTCAATTGCGCTGGGTGCAAGATAGGGCCCAATATCTTTAATTCAGAGATATCAGATTATGCATCTAAATGGGAGTTATTTCAATTCAAAAAAGCTATTAGGAGAAGTAAGGAATTAAAAAAAAAGACAGAGATTGCATAGAAACAGAACTATTAAACAAAATTGATACTCTTTGGAAAGTTCAGACACTCTCTCAAACACAGGAAAGTGAGCTCCAGTCCTTAAAACTAAAACTTGATGACTTGTATATTAGCAAGGCTAGTAGAGCTTTTGTACGTTCAAGAGCTAGATGGATAGAAAAGAGAGAGAGGAATACAGCCTATTTTTTTGCCTGGGGCAAAAAAATTTATTCAGGGGCTCTTATTGTGTTGTTAGATTTTTGTAAAGCCTTTGACACCAACGAACACGGCTTCTTACTCCACTCACTGAAAGTTTTTGGTTTTGGCAATAATTGTATTGATATTAAAGAAATGTTGTATAAAGATAGCCTGGCTAACGTCAGACCTCTTTCTCATTGAGACGTGGTCTGGGAACCACATGTTAATTTTCTCGTATTTGAGGCGTGGTTTACGAATGCCGAGAGCCGTTTATTGGACGCTACGAATGTCTATCAAATGCGCCTGTACGTAGCTCATAGCCAATCGTTTCAAGGATACCAGATGACGTATGCAGAGCGACAGAAATTCGACGAGGAAGAAGACGAAATAAACTTGCGTTCTAAACTACTTAGAACATTATCTAAGGCTGCATCGAAAGGTAACTTCGCGTCTGCTGCCATGTTAGATCCATAGATATAAACAAACTGCTTCGGTGTGTCGCATAGACGTCGTCATCGTCTTGCTGCTACCTCCCCGTTCTGTGATTGGTCCCCTCGCTGAGGCGAAAATCTAGTCCATGGAATCCAGGCTGCCTAGCAGCGTTAATAAAATCGCGCTGCGCACAAGGCAGCATGGGGAAAACCAGGCTAGTATAAAGATATTAATAGCTCGATTATTCTTAATATGGGAACCTCTAAAAGATTTGGGATCCATCGTGGCATACGCCAAGGCAGTCAAATCTCTCCCTTTCTGTTTTTATTAGTGGCTGAACTTCTTTCTATTCACGTTTTGAATAATCATTACATTCTGGGACTGAAAATATTTGATAGAGAAATAAAAATGTCTCAATTGGCAGATGACACGGCTTTATTTCTGAGAGATAAAAAGCAAGTTAAAATGGCCCTGGGATGTATATCCAAATTTTTCAAATCCTCTGGTTAAATCTTTAAAAATTTGAAATATTATATATACACGATTCTATAGATCTATTAGTTAAAAGCATACCAGTAAAGGACTCTGTTAAATACCTTGGCATTCATATTTCTAAAAATAAACATACACGTGAACAAGTGAATTTTTATGCCTAAAATTAAACAAACTAAAAATGTTCTGACTAACTGGTTACAAAGGGATCTGACTTTGTTTGGGAGAGTTTTGCTATCCAAAGCTAAGGGTCTTTCCAGATTTGTTTACCCAGCTCTCTCCCTTTATGTCAGTGATAAAACTTCCCAAGAAGTTTTCTTTAATATTAACAATACTTTTAAACTTAATTGGTTAAGAAACTGTCAAAGAAATGAAAATGCATTATGGTTCTTTATTTCTCAGTCCATTATCAAAAAGCTTGGAGGCTTATCTTTTCTACTGAGATGTAACTATCTGCCTGGGAAATTACCAATTAAACTATACAAATTTTACCAGCAAGTGTTATTAACTTGAAAAATTGGTTTCCATCACAATTTTTCTCCACACAAAATGCTTCTCTGGAACAATTGTCTCATTACCTCTAGGAATAAATCTTTTTACACAAATGGTTTGAAAAAAATATATACTTTGTCATGGATTTGTTTGATGAAAATGGAAATATTTTGTCTTACAGAGTTTTTATGTTTATCTACAATTTCCCCATTCTATTGAAAGAGTTTCAGCAAGTTGTAAAAGCTATTCCAAATGGGTTGAAACATTTGATAAAAAGTCAGCTTACTTTTGGAAGTAACGAAAGGAAACTTCCTGAGTTATTAATAGTTGATGGTATCAAACTATTTTCTCATTCCTGTAATAATAAAAATATCAGATTAATTTTTCAATCCAATCATAAAATCTCTCCTAGAGGGAATTTTTTTTTTGGAATGCACAAATCGCTGATATTCATTGGAAAGAGGCATGGTCAAATCCATATAAATTGTGTATGCTGAATAAAGTTAAAGAGGTACATTTGAAAATACTTCACAAAATCTATCCATGTAAAGCTTCGTTATCAAAATTCATGTGGACATTGACAACAAATGTTCTTTTTGTACTGTACACGAGGAAGACTTGGCTCATTTGTTTTACAACTGTGATTTATCTTAAAAATTTTGGTCTGATGTTAGTTCTTTTCTTTTTGCCCCAAGAAAGGTGAATTATAAATTATCTCTAAAAGATGTTATATGTTCTTTCACACGCAGAAGCAAAATGTTTGAATATGTGGTGAACTTCTACATTTTGCATGGTAAATATTACATAAACAAAAATTTGCAAAATGCATACCTAAATGTAATTTATTCCGAATAGAGATGGAATCGCTGAAGAAGTCATTAAAGTTAATTAAAAATAAAAAGAATGACATTTTGTTCAACTTTATGGAGGAATTGTTTATATTGTAATTCCCCCAGTATGTTTACCAAATTCTATGAATCTTGAATGTGTCAATAGGAAAAAGGAATAAATATTTAGCTTGTTTTTCCCCTTTACCATTCCAGATTAGTTCTTTTTCTCTCGCTTGTTGTTTTTTTTGTTTTTTTTTTGACTTGTTAATTTGTTTGAGGATATGTGATATTTGTCCTGTGAAGCATTCTTGTTGTATGCGGAAATCAGTGATTTGATTCATTTGTTTCAATAAATAAAAAAATTAAAAAGATCTCTACAAAATCGCTCCCCAACATTAATATTACATCAGTAAATTCAATAACTGAAACAACATTCACAATTTCAAAGTAGACCACGAGATTGGAGATGTTTATTAGTTTTCATTTAGCGCTACGCAATGTGAATGATAAAAGATGGAGAAGCGCATTACTCCAATTTTGCTTGGCCTGTCTAACAAAGTTCACAAACACAAGCACATGTACTCACAAACATTCACACTTACTCAGACAGGAGCAGTTTTCAAGGAACCCGGGGGCTACAACTGCAAGACTGCTATGTGAAACATTTATAATTTATGATGTATTTGATGTGGTGATATGTATAAACTTCAGAGGAATTTTAATAAGGCTCAAGCAATTAAAAAAAACTTTGTGAAGGGTTGTTTTCACTTTTTAAGGAATTATTTCTGCCGAAAGAAAAAGTTGCAATGCAGAGTATGGACTTACAACTTCTTTTCATTGAGGAAAGAAAAAAGTAATTTCATCTTTTTTTTCCATTTTTTTTTCATTTCAATGCCTTATTGATCTTGGTGCCGGGGTCTTACAGAGGCTATTTAATGGCCCAACTAGTGACTGTTCCACAATGTCCAATACAGTCAGCAAAGGAAAGCATTTTCATTGATCAATGTCTTTGCAAAGCATACAGATAAAGATTGATAATGGACTTAAAAAAATCCTAATATCAATTAGAGCTTAATGGGGAAAAAATGCATCAGTATAAAACAGCATTACAAACACTTTTAGGCTCAATGAAAGCAAGCATCTCACCTTCAAAACAACACACAATGCAGAACTGGTCTAAAACGAGATATTAATCTTTTAGACAAAAGGGATTGTGTCTGTATGAGCCAGTGATAAGCAGTAACCTTTCATAATTGGTTTTCCTTAAGGAAAAATTAAAACAAATGGCGGTTAAACCTGCTTTCTACATCTCCCAGTGCCTTGAGAAACAAGTAATAGAAATAATTGCATAGAGAAGGGTCTGGGTGCTAATTTGTTTCCCTATTAGAAAATCCTTCTCCTTTGTGATTCAATTTATGTTGTGAGCTGGCAATGCCCACACTGCAGTCTTATTTGAATCAAGCCTCTGTCAAGACTAATAAAACAGAAGGAGCAAGAGAGTGGATTAAGAAACAGGCATACAGAAAACTGGAAGGAGAGATGGAGTGGTGTTAAGAGGCGAAGACAGGCCGGATCACGATTTCTAGGGCCTTCATCCATCCTAACAGCGAGTCCAGAACAATGTCACAGAGCAATTTCTCTTAACAAAGCCATCAGATTTGACTAGCCTGCTGGAAAATCCAGCTCTGAAGGCAGTGTTTATCCAAAAATGACTTCAAGCTGCTCTTTTCCATACAGTGAAAGTGCACAGCTTTGGTCACCATACATTTTTATTGTACTGAAAAAAGCAGCCTGGACATTCTGCTAAACATCTTTTACATTCAACGCAAGAAGTCATCCAGGTTTAGAATGACATGAAGGTAAGTAAATTAAGACATTTTTGAACTATTCTTTTAAAGTAACACGCCGACTTTTTGGGACTTATTCGTATCCCCCAGAGTAAGATAAGTCCATACATACCATTTTCATCTCCGTGCGTGGCTGCGTGCTGTAACACTGTCTGATGCACCCACCGCTAGCCTAGCTTAGACTGGAGGTAAATGGCTCCAGCTAGCATACTGCTTAGAGCCCTGCACAGGGCAAAAAATCCAGCCCTAACCGAGACCTGGCCCGTGGTGTTCAAGCCCTAATCCGGCCCCAGCCCGAAAACGTCTGCAATTTTTCAGCCCGAACCCGACCAAAGACCAACATCAATATCACTTTAAGCTCTCTCTGACGTGCGCTCTCTGATGCGCGCTGTACTGCTAGACGCACACACATACACACACACTACTAGGCAACATTTTATTATAGGCCTCAAACATAACTACCACCACCGACAATTATGCCCACAAATATTAATACAGACTGTCCATTACAGAGAAGAATAAGCATGCAGTAGAGAATATTATATAGCCAAATGTGATCCAGCAGTAAATAAAGATTTACGGCCCACCTTTTTTTGATGTCAAGTAACTTTACTGAAGAACAACATTTCAAAGAACTCTTCGCCAACTGGCTAACGTTAAATAATAATACAAATATAATAAAGAAATTATTCACTGTTCTAAAAATACAGTGTAATTATTCAATTATTACTCATTCACTGTTTATTTACGAGTGTTGTGAAGAAAAAGAATAGCATCCACTGTTGAAGGCTTCAGGCTCATTGTTTGTTGTGGTAATCAAATCAAAACTCTTTCAAAATGCAACTTTTCCTGAAGTATTGGGAACTTTTAGTAACTGCCCATGCTCCAACTTCTCCCTGATGCTCTGCATGGTCAACTGTCACCTAATGCATTGCATGCGTGTCGCGTTACTGGCGTAATCGCATATTGCGTTGCATATTTATAATATTATCAATATAACAATATTTCATACAGTAGCCTGCGCTCTGCACGTATATTATGGGCACGATGAAAGGAGAAAAGCTAAATGAGCCCGAGTCCGAACAAAGCCCGATCTGTAAAAAAAACAAAACAAAAAAAAGACCCGACTGCTCCCAATAAGTGACAAAATAACACCAACATTTTCCTGTTTACATGTTGTGATTTGTATAGTCACAGCGTGTACAAATAACATGGTCACATCATGAGACACAGACATCTTCTAACCGTATACATACTGGGAACTATATTCTCAGAAGGCGAAGCTGCTACTTGGGCGGAGTGATTTGCTCGCAGCGCCTGAGAAACCCCGTGGTGAGGAGCAGAGTTTGCTCAGAGTTGGAGTAAATCACTGCGCAGAAGTAGCAGTGCTTCGCCTTCTGAGAATATAGTTCCCAGTATGTATACGGTTAGAAGATGGCTGTGTCTCATGTGATCTTGTTATTCGTACACGCTGTGACTATACAAATCACAACATGTAAATAGGAAAATGTTGGTGTTACTTTGTCACTTATTGGGAGCAGTATGCTAGCTGGAGCCGTTTACCTCCAGTCTTTGTGCTAAGCTAAGCTAGCGGTGGGTGCGTCAGACAGAGTTACAGCACGCACGGAGATGAAAAAGGTATGTATGGACTTATCTAACTCTGGGGGATACGGTGAATAAGCTAAAGTCCCAAAACGTTGGCGTGTTCCTTTAAGACATTCTCTGTGTTTTGGCACATGGTAGCTGGTCTAAGCTGTTAAACTAGTCAAATCATGTTCTCAAAACCATCTTGACCACCTTGCTAGATGGTCTATAAAAGAGGTGCTAAATCCTGCTCCTGGAGGGCCAACTTCCTTGAGAGTTTAGCTCTAACTTGCTCCAACACATTTGCCTGGTAGTTTCTAGTCATCCTGAAGACCTTGATTATCTGGGGTTGGAGCAAAACTTAGAAGGACAGTGGCCCTCTGGGAGGAGGGTAGGATACCCCTGGTCTTCCAGATTGGACATGTACACTGAGAACACACAAAGCCCCTATCTTGAGTTGGATTTTCCAGCGGGATACGGGAGGGTGGCTCTTGACATTTCTGAGCGTCCCGTCAAAAGCGATGAAAAGTCTTTCACCCACACTTATATCCCATTCAGCAGCTAAACCTAAAGTGATTCTGCTTTGTAACTGTTGCTAAGAACCAGAATGCATGTAACATTGCAGATTGTGGATGATACGAAATAAAGCGAGCACGTTACAGACACTTCACCTTCACGTCACATCACTCATTCCAAAACTCTCAGCAATTCTTTACCCATCGCACCTATTTTCTAGCCTGTCTCGCTGATAGAGGCTTTGATCTCTCACACCTCTCAAGTGTCAATCAGCTCTGACTGACAGCCTGACCCTGCCTCCCCATGGGAGGGCCTGACAGCCTAACAGCACTCTGACAGTCATCTCAATGGAAACTGCTCTGTATTATTCTTTACATTATTGTCCACACTTTTCTTACTATAAAAGCTAGGCTCAAAGGAACACTATAACCACTGCTCAGAAATATGGCAGGCTCTGATTATGCCATGTGGGATGAAAGGCATATTTCTTCCTGACGGTTCTCCCGTTTTTCACTGACACAATACACTTTCCATTCATTACTGCTCGCTATGGGCGCGCCCGGACCGGGGAACATTGCTTGGAAGTGGTTTAGCTTGTCCTTGGCATCCAATTCCTTGGGACCATTTATCTGATGATATATTTTCCTTTTGGAAAGGCAAGTTGGGATTCTTTCCCCAACAGGAAGGACATTGATAAGCCATCAGGGATTTGTTTATTTTGATCTATGGCCATTGCATTTACACTAGTATATTCTTTATAGAGAACTGTGACCGCAAATATGTCTCATAGCAAAATAAATCACAACTTGCAAGAAAGCCATATATTTAAGGCATTAAACAGAAACTGGCTTGAAAATGTCATGAAATGAGGTCACAGCATGCAGCAAAACTTTAATTTGATCCCTGTTCCAAGGATATTTTTCATACAGAAATATTCATTGCACTTTGCTCACTTTGAATTTATTGTTCAAAGTTGTTTGAACTTTGAATTCATTCTTCTTCATTCAGTTCTTTGAATTAATTGTTCATTGTTCAAATTGAATTCAAAAATATTCATTGCACTTTGCTCGGTACAATGAGAGCATACTAGAGTATAACACAAGATTTTCCTTAATTCCTAATAATGGTAAAAAGAAAAGGTCACTTGACAGAATACAGAATATATTACAATTACTTAAAAAAAAAAAAAGACTCAGATGATGAAGACGTAAACGCAACGTGAGGCTTTTAGGATCTTAACTTCTGACAGCACTGTGATTTAAAATTCCATTCAGAATAATTCCTACCCATTGGGACACACTATTCAACATTAAACCTGCTGACAGCACTAACCCAGTCAAAACCACAATTCTTCATCTGCAGGCTGATTAATGAAGTTGGCGTTCTGACAGTTTCACTTTATATACAGTAGCAAGCCGGCCAGCACAAAAACAGGCACTTTTATTATTATTATTATTTTTTGCTAAGACTGTTGAACTCAACATCCCACTAGTGCAACCCCTGTGACAAAGCTGCCTTTTTTACAACACAAATAGAAGCCTGTGAGCACAACTCAACAGCCTGTGTGGAAACAGAGTTGAAGGGTCATGTAAACTCGCAGGCGAGGCAAAGACTCTGAAAAAAAGGAGAAACAATCGGCTCCTCAACCCAGGGGCCGCGATTTGTTGCCGAGACTCCTGAGCCGTCTGGCATGGCAAACACCTCTGCGTCCGCTCTCGGCTTGTTCTTTTTCCTGACAGAGCAGAAAGGGAGAGTGGGAGAAAAAGAGGCCTTTGCAGCGTGACACTCAGATCAACCGTCAGATCGGGCTCACATCGCCGTGCGACTGCTGGTAATGGCACTACAAGGCTACCCCAGCATACATGAGCCGGGCGTTTCTTGCCTTGTCACTAACGCACTATCATGCGTCATATCAGATTCAGGACCCATGGCATACTCGAAGGTAAGATCTGATCCTTTGCGGGCGAAACGAGAAACTGCGCATCTGCCTCGGGTCTTCTGGAATATTCCACCTGGCACTAACAGCAGCTCCGATTTTCCCTCCACGACGCCACAACCTGGAGCCTCGCTGGAGGTTTGAGAGGAAGCCCATGCAATCAAAAGACAGACTGGGGCTGGGGTATAAAAGATGTTGAATATTGGAAAGCACCATGCTGGTAACCTGGAGCAGTTTCTTCACATAAGACTAAGTACTGAGTAAAATAAAAGCTTTGGTGGGTAGACTAACATGAAAGTGTGTCAGAATGGATTCAATTACTAAAGCGGATTTCGGGCTGTGCCTACTTATAGTGCAAAAATGAAAAAAGAAAGATAAAGGAAATCATTGCATCAGTGTCAGCTTATACGGTGCTTAAAAAGTTGGTCTTAACAAATATACCAGGCTAAGACCTCCACAAACATCTCTCTTTGACATGCATCAACACAAACACCTTTTCAACATTTCTTGCATCTCTGAGAATTATTGCACTAACCCACGCCTGCTAAAGGTTGTTCTGTCAGTAAACAGACCAGTTGTTGTGTTCAGCAATGACCCATTTTCAACTGAACTTTGAGTGACCCTCTTTGCCTTTATGACCTCAGTGAAGGTAAAGACAAAAAGAGAGAGAGAGGGAGTAAGAAAATCCTGATATATGAACCCATCCGCCCACTCCTGTCTTCCTGAACCGAACGCATTCAGTGTCCACCGAGACAGCAGCCGCGCAGCCAATCAAAGCCTTCTGGCCATTGAGCAATTATCTGTGCTCCGTGACATAGGTGGACTCTGAACCAGTGACCCCAGCAACCCTCTTCCATTGCCTCTTAAAATAACCCATGGCAACACATAAGCACTGCTCATACATAAAACGGAGGAGGAAAAGTAGATTTATTTTTCCCTGACAGGTCCAGGATCACATTACATGCCATTCAAAGTGCAAAGCCTGAAATCATAGGGCTAGATTTTCACTTCATACAACAGCGAGGCATAAACTCGTGTCATTATATCAATTTATTTCAATGTCATTGGTGTGAGCTTGAGTTTGTCTAGTTCAATGAACGCCAACATGAACTAGATTTGGATCTGACTTTATGACATTTTCCAACCACCTAGCAAAGTGAGAAAAAAAAGTGAAATCGTGCTTGAGTGCACACATACCCCTTTCAAAAGGCAGATGAAGTAAACAAACAATTTGAGCAGCGGAAACAACAAAAACCTTGATAATTTGTCACTTATGGAATGAAAAAGGCCTTGGGGGAGGGGGAAGGGGAAATTCTCATTTTTCCTTTTTCCCATTCAAGGCGATTTGCCAAGCTACACCTCAGAAGACAAGTCTCCCCTAGGCACTTAGCTCACAAATACAGTTTGATCTGATGTAGTTTTGGATTTGTGTCTGGAGGGCTGCTCCTCATGGTGACAGTCCCGGAGGGGAGATGGCAGTATTGCATTCTGTTCAGTGTGCTGTGTCACGCCATCCAGGCCATATGCTCTCTGCTTGCCTAGTGCCACGTTGCTGCCATCTCACCAGTCTGCCCTGAGTACTACGTACAACAGCTGGCGCTGCTGTTGTGGGCACATAAAAACCCACATAAATAAGACAGGTTATAGTGATTGTAGAGGTAGAACATGGATTTAGTTTGCTTGGGTAAAATAGCACATACACTAGGTTCTAAAACCTAGTGAGCAGCCAAGGCATTGCAAGGTATCAGAAGGATGTTCCCAATGCCTTTATCTAAAGCAGTATCACATTTTAGGGTCACAGTTGCGGTATGGTTCGGTGTGTGCTATGTTCAGGGAAAAAGGACTACTGTCGAATACAAATAAAGAAAATAAGAACAAATAATTAAAATAGAGCAAAGATATAAATAAAACAAAAGGTGCTTTTCAGGTTTTCCACTTAGGTCTAACAGTAGTTTTCAGGTACAGAAATTGAACAAAGTAATCAAATGTAAAATAACACTGCCTTTAATCTACACTGTAAAAATTAAATAAAGATTAATCCCTATTAAAGTTACAAAACATTCAAGCGCATAATTCAGTCAGGAGCAGTGAGTGGTTTCTTTGTCTTTTTTTTTGTTTGATGAAAAACAGACAGCAGCAGGAATATTAGGCTGCTGTCACTTTAGGACATAATGCACGGATCAAATATACTGATACACACGCTTTGTTTTTCTCATTTGTTTACGTGCATTTAAGACATTTCTTTTTCGACTATGTTTAGGATACTTGCCAAGCCAGACAATTTTTTGTGTGAATTTGTTCATTTAAGCACAAGAAGACTTAAATGAGAACTTAATTTAGTATTCACGAGCTGTCTGAGACGTGGCTTTTCGGGTGCATGCTTCGGATCTGATATGTGCACACACGAAACTTCTCACAGCGCGCAAGAGTTGTCTTTCCCGTCTTCTTGCGCTTGAATGTTTAAATTGGCAAAGCTTAAAAACACGGGCAAATATATAAACTTTTGTGAGCACTGACCCAATAAGGACAATGACAGTTCTGTCAACTGTCCAGAGTGATTTTCATGCTGGACTCATGTTTCGGTCTCACATATACTGTACTCACGCGCTATCAACACCCGGGTGATGACAGAGTAAATTACTGGTCATTTTGGAGCATTACAAAGTTTACAAAGAGAGATTGATTTGCCCTGTTTTTTGACCATTGCTGTTGTAACGTATCGGGAAGCCAGAATGTTCCCAGACAGGAGATTTAGGCCAATATGATGCAGGCAGCGGCTTGACTCCTTCGCTTGCCATGCTGAACTGCAACACACCAGCACGTAAGTAACTGTGATGTCAACAACAAATTTACATACTAACAGCTGATTGGACAGCTACTCTCACATGAAACATGTCCATCAACAGAAACATACAGTAGATTAGAGAAACTCTGTCTGTCTGTTTTACACATTGTACCATTGCACCAAGTGTCAGTAGTCCATATCCGTCATTCAAAAAGGAAAACCGGAACTGGGACTGTGCGGATATACAAACCTAAACAAAGCAGGGTTCTTGTACCATTTTGAATCATGTTGATCACTTTCTTCATTCCAGACGGCCACAGTTATGAAAAGATTTGCGAATTGGAATGTTTTAGAACAGCCTTCTGTCAGTGCAGTCTTGACTTGTCTTTGCTGGCTTTCATCACTTTTACTTTTCTTCTCATGCACTGACTGGGTTCTCTAAGCCAAACAGCCAATCAGAGTTCTTTCTCACCGACGCAGATTCAGCATGATCAATTAGCCAAAAAGCCGGCGATGAGGTCCAAATAGTGTCTACAGTGCAGAACACACCATAAAAAACATGAAAAAAAGCTGAAAAACTAAACAATTGTGTCCAATATTTGTGTGCTATGTTTTTTTTTTGTTTTTTTTGCTCATCAAGCTTTATTATTAGCTTTAGACATCACTGTTTTCTGCAAAGCTGCTTTATAGCTGAATTTAACTAATTTCATGATTTATTAACTTTACAAAGTTATTGTACAGGATTGAATCAACACTGAACTGACTTCAGCTGAACAATGAACTTTACAGCACAACTGAATTTTGTTTTCATCATTCCTGTTTATCACTGTAAAGCTACTTTAAACAATCTGTATTGTACAAAGGCACTATATAAATAAAGTTGACGGAAATTTACTTTTGCAGCATTAGCAAGATTCTACACCAACTCCAATGAAATATATTGAAAATAGAGACTCCTGTGGGCTTCATTTGTATAGCGCTACATGTATTTTTCTGACGAGTTGCTGCTTTCGTTCCAAAATGGTCACTTATGAGGTTCCATTCATTTAGTATGCATCCTTATAAAGACACTATGTTTGGTACAGAGCCCCTGTAAATGCATCGCAAATGCACTAGTTTGCATTCTTGTTATTCTTGTTCCACACTTTGTAGCGGGTCCTCACCTCCTGACAGGGGTGACCAGACACAGTGAGGTAGGGGCAGTGATAGTTATGTGATCCTGTGGCGTGTCTTCTTGGGAACGGCACACATAGAGGACCTTCAGTGAGGACGGACATGCACATCAATGTCGGTGTGAAATTCAAACAGACTGATCCAGGGCACGTTCAGGATTACACCATACCCCCCCTCCCTCTGTGCTCGCTTCACAGAACAATAGTCTGCCTGTGAAAGGGCTGGAGTGAGCCATTAGCTCTGCTAAAGTGTCGATTCATAGCTGCTGTGGGAAAAGGAAGGCTGCTTTAGGGTTGAATTACATAGCTCACCTGGAAAGCCCTGTCCCACCTCGACTCCTTCAGCAGGTGCCATTTCCTGGCATCTAACACCCAAGGTCAATGAAGTGTGTCAGTCAAAGAGTGTGTTAGCTGTAAGCGTTCAGATTAAAACTAAGAGTGGTATTTATTTGTAGTCATAAAAAACAAAACATTTATAAAACCACTTTTCATAAAAAAAATTGCAATTACTTTTAAACAAATGATCTAAGTTATTTTTTTTACTATTGTATATTCATTTTGTATATACATACACAGACATACACTTTCTTAACTTTCGAACAGTAGTGTATTGATATTCATACATTAGGTGTGTCTTAAGTGTCCAAATACATGTAGCAAACCTTTAAACCAAAAATGCATTTCCAATTTGAAAACAATTCATAAAACGAAACAATTAATTAAATCAATCACTGCAACTTATCTTTTTTTAGCACTGATGGCCTGTCAGCATTCGGTTTAATTACACAATAGTTGCTAACTGAGAGAAATGTGCTACATCACACAGTCCTGACACACAGCTCAATAGGGCCTTCAGGAACAATACAGCCAGTCTCATCGACCATCTCTCCAAAGCATCCAGGAGTATCATTTAGCCAAGAGTGATAATTAGATGCAGAATTTACTGAAAACTGTCAATGGCAGTGTCAATAGAGGGACTCTCAGCATCCATCATCCTGCGAATCGATGCCAATTTTCAGCTATGAATTCAAGAAAATGATAGCTTTCAAATAAATGGCCAGAGAATGAAATGTGAGTCTCCTCTGGGAGGAATGAAACAGCTCAATTTCCCCCCTCTTGGAGTCGCTCGACGGCCACCTCGCTCAATGGAAAAGGTCGTAGAACGTAACGTCGGGAATGTTTTCCAAACAAGATGTAGAACATCCGAGGGACGTGACAGGCAGGCCCAGGTCGGCCTAACATATAGCAGGCCTGAATATATCTCCACCCTGACAGATTTAAGGGCAGGGTCAGCAGGTGCTAGCCTCAGCAGGAATTGAAGGTCAACGACACGGTCTGGACATTAAAAATAAATGTAACTGTCGCGTCACAAAGAGCAAATGAACAGAGAGTGATGTTGGAGGTAATCTTAAGAGGGGCATAAAGATCAGTGAGGCCCAGCTTTCAGCAAGAAAATGAGAAGCACTTAGCCAATAACGAGAGCCTAATGAGGATTCCTTTAACTGCGAGCGCTCGCTCTTTGATTGAAAAAACATTTGTCTTACAGTAAAACTCTGATTCATGTGTCATTTCTATTGTGGATGTGGGCTCAGTAATAACCACATAAATCAGTTAATTCCAAGTTAGTGGAATGAGACTTGCTAAAATAACATCATATTGCAATTGAACGATCAAATGATGTGGTAATCCTGTCCTTTCCACTCAATGCAACAGTGTTTTAAGCATGAGCATTTTATAGTTTTGGGGTGTGTGTGTGAGCTTTGGCAAAGACGCTGCACTTCATTTTGTCATGACGGGCAAAACTCTCACTATGCAATTACTTTTCCAGTTACAAAGCTCTTGATTCACTCTACAGCTGACTAAACTACTACCTGATAATACAAGCAAAATACTAAATGCGTATTTACAGCGGCAGCAAACAGATATCTTCCATATAGTGCATTTCTGACTATTCATACACTGTTCCTTCTGACTAAGGATACTAAAAGAGGCTGAAACCTAGTGAGCTGCCTTGCTGTCTATATAGTCAGCATAACCATATTAGTGACTGATATGGAACACTGTTTCATAAAGCTCAAGGGAGACTGAAAAAATATATTTCAATGAAGTTTGGTATTGGAGTTAGCATGATGCTAAGCTAAAAACATGATACTCTAACAATCAAATTATATAGCACACATAGATATTTCATAGTTTTTTCATAGTTTTATCAATATTTTTCTTTATAAATGATAATAAGTAGGCCTATAATCAACAGTCTTTATATATAATATAATTTTATATTATATTGAATATAATTGCAATGCATTATGGAATTGCCTTCTCCATGAGGGATACTGAGGCTCATTTAGAATTTGGCTAAAAGTAGGTACACAAAAAAAGTCTGGGGTCAGTACGGTTTTTGGGTAACACATTAGTTTAGGATCCAATTCTCACTATTAACTAGTTGCTTATTAGCATGAATATTACCAGGATATTGGCTGTTTATTAGTAATGTATAAAGCACATATTAGTACTAATAAAGCACATATTAATGCCTTTATCTACATGACCATATTTCTACATCCCAAATATCTAAACTTAACAACTACCTTACTAACTATTAGTAGTTAGTCGCCTTTTTCCACCTTTGTTGCCATTGGCTTGGCTTGCTTAGTTGGGGCCATTAAATTTAACATTTAGTTTAATATTCAACAATAATATTGATCTGCCTGCATTGACACTATTATACAAGAACTGAACTGAGCTGGACGATGACATCACGGTTTACTCCAGAGCGGCTATATGTATATAAATTAACAAAAAAAAATTTTTTTTTTTAAACAAAAATGAAACATCACTGAACTTACACTGAGCTGAGCTGTGACGCCATTTTCTTCTGGAGACAATTTTTTTTGCATTATTTTCCTGTTATCTCCGTAAAGCTGCTTTGAAATATGGACATTTAAACTAAAGTGTGCCCAGATTTGTTTTTAAAGAAATTAATATTTTTATTTAGCATGCATGCTGCTGAAAATTCACCTTTGCCATTACAGGAATAAATTACATTTTAAAATAAATTAAAAAAGAAAATGGTTATTTTAAATTGTAATGATACTTCACAATATTACTGTTTTTACTGTATTTTTGAATAAATAAACAGCCTTTGAAAACTTCTTTCAAAAATACAAAAAAATCGACCACAAAATGAATGGTATTGTATCTTGGAAGGCACTGTAATTATTTGAATTTGCCTTCACTTCTGTAATCTGGCTAACTACGCACTAGGTTTTGGAACACAGTCCGAGCCTCTTGTTTTCTGTAGATTGACATTAAAGTGTGAGAACGTGACCCGTATGAAGCTAAACTCTTATTAGAGCGAGGCTCTTAATGACATGACGAGCAGACAGCTTTTTTATGACCTCAGTCTCAACTAGGCTTAAACTCCGTTCCTCAGGGTGACAAAGAATGAGTGTTCCAAGAAGAGGATTCATCAGGAGCCAGAGAGGAATCATATTTAATCTCCCCTGACGGCAAACTTGCCATCAGCTTTCCACTGACAGTGGCAAAGGAAAATGATTTGGGCAGATCAATCACTTGACTCATTGGTGGCTAGTCTCGGATCCTGCATGCTTAAAAGGCACTGCTGACAGACGCACTCCAACCGGCTGATTAAAGGCCCGCGTCGTCTTGCTAACCTTTCATTTGAGGGATGATTGTCGCTGAGTGACAAATACTTCTCTGTTGCGGTTCAAGGCAAGGATATTGGCATTCAGATTCGCCAGGCGCTCTTAGGAACAGATGTCACAGTTGGCAAGGAGGCCTGACAGCAACAGCAGGTACGGTGGAGCTCGAACGGCTGAAAGACATGTGCTCCTGGCCCTGACGGTGACAACACTCACAACAAATACATGTTTTTTTTTTTTTTTATCTCACTGCCGGTCTTCACCCCTTTTTGCTTTGCAATTACCATCAAAACATCTGCTTGTGCCTTCACCTTGACCCGCCTTTCATTTGGTCTGTGTGACTGTGGGAGTAACAGTGTGAGAGGGGTGTGAGGGCCGTGTCCTCTCTACCCGGGGCTGAGACAGGAGTGAACACATGTCCCACCCACCGCTGGGTTAAGAAATCCCTCTGCTAGCACTGCGGTTGATGCACTAATGTCATCTCTGCTGGCAGCCATGTAAAAGGGAAGTAGTGGTAACAGATAGGATATCAAAGTCAATATGCCTGTTGTGCTAAGCCCAATCCCACTGTCCCATTTGAGCTGGCAGCTCTACGAGAGCAGAGCAGAGCATGAGACGCTTTCCCCTTACACGTAACTCGATACGCCAGATAAAGAGAGGGGAAGAAAAAAATCTAGCACATGGATGCTGGCACTGAGTGCTTTTGGGGTATGTATGTTAAAGACTCTGGCCAGCGGAGAGCAAGGCATAAAATATTAATCATCCATGTTTAGTGAAAACACAGCACTAATGCAGTGAGTTGCAAATGTCTAAGACCACAATTTAAATTCCAACATTGAAATAAGTTTTTTGAATTTTTTGGAATCCTAAAATAAAATAAAAAATGGACATTAAATATTTAGGTTTCTGCACGATGTTACTATAATGAAGTAAGAATCTGGGATTAATGTTAAGTTTTCAGTTGTACATGTCACACAAAATGTTAAATATAATTTATGGTGGGGAAAAAAAAGTAGTCTTAAAAAATGCAAAATAGAAGCATTTTAATAAGTTGTCTCAATTTTTTGGACCCCACTGTATGTTACTCTGCCAATGTGAAACATTTAACGCACTATCCACATCGTTGTTCAAATTATGCCACGAATTCACATATCCAAAATAATAGTTTAAGTAGATTACTCTGCTTAAAAAAGAAAATTATAAAAGTTTCAGAGCATAGGCCTACGTTACAGACTTCAGATATTTTCCAGCTAATTAATGGCAGTTCAGAACTTTGGTCACAAGCACCTGTGATGTAACTCCAGGCCTCTTTAAAGCTGCCAGTCAATTAACACATTCCGAGGAAAAATAACACCTCAATGACAAAGCAAAGTTGAACACCTATTTTTTACTTAAACACATTTTTGGCTCAAACAAACTCCACTCCTAACCCTCCACTCGCGCTGAGTGGGTGTGGGTGTGGGTGTTTAGAATGTCAAAAAAAAAAGAGTTGTTGTCATAAAAGACACTACAAACTTTTTGAACAGTCTCAAAAATGCAAACCAGACTACCATCATTTCAAAATAACTTTCTGGCCAGTGCAAAGTCTGTATAAATTAAGATTTAATTTAGGAAGAGATGCAGAAATGCTAGAACAAGGAACCAGATGTTGAGAATTCAAATGTCATGTTGTTTTTTAATATGGTAAATGGGCTAACTGTTGAAATAATATGAACAATAATTTGGGTGTACAAGCGGCTCTATTACTCTGAGTTTCGGCCAAGAAGCTTCAGTTGGGGACATGACTAACGCTAGCGCAACATTTGTCAGTGGTTGACAATCCATTTTCTCATGTTCTCATAAAGCAGAAAGACTCCTAATGATTAGCTTGGAGTTTCTACACTTAACCATTTAATATTACCCAGAACAGTTAGTCTTTTCAGAGCCGGAGAAATGTTGGCATTAATAGGCTATTTATAACACTAAAACACATTCTTTAAGTGCCACAGAATCATCATTAAATTAACCAGGGATGCTTTTACTAAGCTCCACAGTACTGAAACAAATGCCAGTAAGAAACGCACACTTTCTACACTTGCAAACATGCACTCGCACATTTTCCTCGTGGCACGACTGGAAATGTCTGCCAATCATTTTGAACAAGAGGGTAGTCATACCATCTTATCAGTGTCAATCACTGCATTGAGCAGCCGTGAGCTCCCATGATTCCCTGCATAGCTGCCTCAAAAAGGAGGTGCACAGATTTGGACATCCCATCCCATCCCAAAAAAAACAAAAAAACATCTCGGGTGATAAAGGTACTTATAACCCTACATATATTTATGGATACCATTAAAAACAAAACCGCTATAAAGAAAATAGCTGACTGTGGAGTAAAAAGCCCGAAGGACCCAATTTCCTCCTGAAGTACCTGATGGACACAGTGACAAGCAGATTGCTTTCCAGCACCAATTTTTGGAGCATGTGAAAAATGGGGCCGCATGCTGGTATGTGGTCCAAGATGACTCATAAATCTTCCTTTATCTCCTCTGTGGTGTTAGCAGAAAAGGATGAGTTGCTTTTTTTCCATCTCATTCACATGTCTATCTGTCTGTTATCCATGCCCTTGAGCAAAGATTACTGATGCCCTGCCTTTGATATATGACACATCTCACAGTGCAGCTTTTCATCCAGTGAATTAACCCAGAAAAAAAATGCAAACCTGACTGCCATCGGCTCCCAGGCTTCCTAGCCATTCTTTTGTGCTCCCGAAACCCCCCACCTTCCTGATATTGAGCAGACGGGGCAGAGAGCATTATGGGTACACAAGTTTGGTGGCAAATTGTTTATCTGACCTCTGCACATCTCTGCATTTTATAATCTACTATGTGTCGTTCCTGTGTCATCCACACAACAAATTGAGCCTGTCAGTCGTGGGTCGGGTTTCATTTTCCTTTTTTTACCCCCCACCAGTGAGACGCTAAGAGGGCGGTGCCCAAAAAAACAGCATAGGGCAGTAGGACAGTTTCATAAAAACAACATATGGACAAAATGTATGCATGAAATCATAAAAACAAATCATGATTCATTAATAACTTTTGTACTAACATTTATTCAAAATTTATGGAAAAAAAGTATGATATCTTTATAAACATGTTAAGATGAAATTTTAGATATTTAATCTTTATACTGTGCATTTCATCATATACAGTAAAAGATAAAGAAAAGGTGCACTATAGCTTGAGCTGTGAAGTTCCTCTGCATAAAAATGCAGATATGCATATGTACAACTGGCTAATGAGAGGTCTGTAATCTGGGTCTATATTAGGGTGTATTTACACTTTCTAGATAGATTCTGGCTATTCTGGATTCTTGGTTCTTTTGGTCTGGACCAAAAAAGAAAATTATACATTTAGTCCTAGTTCACTTAGCATTCACACTAGGGCTGGGAATTAACATAAATTTCATGATTCGATTTTGATTCACAAACGATTCAATTTGCTTCAATCATTTCGATATTGATTAATTGGGGCCTATTTGGTACAGTACATGCCCAAAAAAAAAAAAAAGATATCTCAACTAATGCTGTATACTATACAGGGAACCCCAGTTGGTGGTACATCATTGTAATATTAAAGTCAATTTCAATGATTTGTAGGCTACTTGCATTTAACCCTCTGGGGTCGACGAACACGCCGGTGCGTTTTGGTGGATTTTTATCACATAGCACCTAAATCGACTTAAAATACTCGGTCGTGTTTTTATCATACAGAAACGAGTAAATTCAAAACTTTAAAGGGTCTACTTTCATTTGTGTACACTCACAATAAAGGCAAAACTTTGTGCTTTTGTAAAATAAAGAAAACAAGCTGGGTCCGCTTTCTGCCATCTCAGTCTCTGTGAACTTCTTTCTGAAGCACGTCACAAAAATGTACCGAAACTTAGCGAATACTTGCCACATAGACAGAGATATGTCTTTAGAAGTGTCTACTTTAAAATTAAGTAATTCATTTCGAAAACAAATATTCTCTGTTCAAGTAATCCATATGAAACTAACGAGAGGTATAATCTTTAAGGTCTGAGCTTATTATTTTTAATGAGCTCGCACATAATGAGCTTACATTTATGTTTTTATAATAACAATAATTTTTAATGAAATAATTATGTTTCTACTCATAAAAAAAATAAAAAAACATTTAAATGATGGCTGTCAAAAAACGGATTTATCCAAACATACATTAAATATTGAAGAACAGGAACAGTAAAAACAATAAATACGCAATAGTGTATGCATTTAGCTAATTGCTCCTAAGTTATTTTTTTCTAGCTGACTAACTGGTTTTTGGTCATTACTGTAAATGGCTTTTCTGAGGTAAATGTAACATTATGTGACATTGTTTACAAGCTGTTTTTGATGTCTTTCCACGGTTAAAACACTGATTGAACGATTACATGTGACATGACACAGATGACGGTCAGTTGTACTGTATCTTTCAAAATACCTTCTGACGTTCATTCATGTTTATTTTGTGCTGTAACTAGTAGTAATGTGGAAGAGATTATCAGTTCATGGGCGCTCCACGCTGCCATTTTGCTTGAACTGAGGTGCTACAGCGATCTGTCACGCCACATTAAAGAGCGCCAAAATGGTATTTATTGTTTGAATTTCATAATAAAATTGTCCGAATTTGAAAGATGTGACTTTGTTTCATATCAGAAGTAACAAAGCACAAAGTTTGTTGCGATTTATTGGATGGGAGGAGTACTACAAATTTTGTTCATTCATCAACTGATAACAGCATAGACCGAAAGATTGATTCTTGGGATTTAAGAATCGATTAAAATCGTGAAATCAATATTATTTTTTACCCAGCCCTAGTTCACACTGTCATTTTTAACACCGGACCTAAAGCTAATTTGATCATTTGCAACAGAACTGTCAGAACATCCAAAACAATGCTGTGTGTTGGGCTAAATGCACCCGTTGTACAGTATGTGTGTTCATATGATGAAATCTTTACCAGCTAAGTACTCATGAAGAGCTTATAAAATGTGTAAAGGAGTCAAAACAGTGGCAAGAGTTCCTCTGTTAAACACACAAACAAAGATCTGCTGCAATGAGATGGTGTTTCCAACTACTGCAATGGTCAGCATGGTCAACAGTGGTCAAACTTTTGAAAACGGGTTTCAAAGTGCACGTTTTTGAAAAAGATACTGTTAATACATTGTTTTTAGTCATTTTCGTGGATCCATATGAACAGGGATCATTTTGATGCAAAGGAAAAACTTTTTTGTTTTTAGTACATCGTTGACAGGTAAACATACCTGTCGCACAACAACAGAGTTTATTTGGAAGTGGACCAAGACCCCTAAAAAGGTGGGTCTCAGTCTGCTTGTTTGGTGCAAACCAAGGTTTGGATGGCAGCGTTCACACTTATTCTAATAAACCACACTAAAAAAACAATCACACCAAGAGCAATCACAGCAAGAGTTCATTTTAATTGAACCAAACCTGCCAAGAGTGAACACACCCTTAACTTGTTTTGAGGATAACATACTTGAAGATCTTGCTGCATGTGTTCTCCAGTGAGAGGCTTCTTTAGAGAGCGTTTGCTGAGAATGACGAAGGGCTGTAAAAAAAAAAAAAAAAAAAAAAAAAAAGGACAAAAAAAAGTCCTTATATGGAGATGGTTTGGGTGTGTTGTACGCAAATACTAAGCTTAGGCATGGGGTCACACATTTAGAATAATCCAAATGTATTAACATTAAAACAAGATTAAGAACAAATTCATTTGCGTACACACGTGTTGTGAATTAGACCAATTTTTTTTTTCAGTAAAAGGCTTTCCTGTGCATAAAAATATGAATAATCCGCAAAGATATTATTGAATGAGACCCTATTTTTCCTTTTATTAACCTCTTTTTGGTTTTGCAATTACGCTATAAATGTATTCCTAAAATTAGCTGCTGAATGAGACATCCTACATACAATTAGTTCAAGATGATCTATCTTTAAGAACACTCTCTTTACCTTTAAAAAAAAAAAATACATCACATGATGTAACATAGTAAAGCTCCAGTCAAAATTATGTTTCATTGTTTGACAAATGGAACTACTGTCTACCTTAAAAAGACTATGAAATAATATATTAACCAATTACTAGAGTGCCTGAGTAGCTTCCATTAAAAAGAAATATTATTTCTTCCTTAGAGCAAGACTTCATTAACCCCATATTTACATTTAGAGGCTTAAATTAAACTAAATAAAATGCTTAAAGCTCAGACGAACTATACATATTTTAATATAACGCTAATCATTATGAAAGTTATCAAAGAAGTCATAAATAAAACATCAGGCCACTAGAAAAGTGCAGCAAACCATTTTCATAATGGAACTGCCCATGATCTATTTAACATGCAGTCTTCAACCCAAATAAATGTATTCTTTGCCCTATGAGAGCAAATCCATTTACAGGACAGCAAATGTTAATATCCTGTAGCCTACAGTATAAGCATGATGCATCAGCATCAATAGAGACCTCTGCCTTATCCGCCAAACTGTTGTCAAGGAATAAAAAAGGAGCCCATGCTAAACTGCACATATTAGCTGAGCAATGCATGATTGCTTTATATTAGCATAAGCTGCTAGAATTTGACCGAGCTGAATTCCTAAAATAACTCCTGTAGTAAAATCTAGTGGAGAGCAGGGTTAAAATGTTGTTTTACTCAACTCAAAACTAATGATACTACAGTGTATTGTTACACTAATGTGAACCCTGTATCCATGTCATGCTACTGCGCTATTAGCATCAACACCACTGAGTTAAACTACACTGCTTAGCCGCACATTAATGGCTTCATAACATGAATTTCCACATTTGCATTACTGTTAAATGTTTAGGGTTGGTTAGTTGTTGTTTTTGAAGAACTTCTAAGTTTTATTCAGCAAGGATGCACTCAATTGATCAAAAGTAAAGTCATTTAGAATGTTACAAAAAAAAACTATTCCTGTCTGAATTCCAGCAGCACTTATTTGCAAAAAAGGTCTAAATTAATAATGGCCAGGCAGCACAACAACAACAAAAAAATAGCTTTGGTTAGTTTAAAAATGATTTTAAATAAAAGAAAAAAAAAATAAAGAAAAAAAAAAATATTATTATTATTATTATTTGTATTAATAAATAATATCATACCTGACCCTGAGTTGCACCAGGCATCACAATAAGAAATATAGCTTTATATATATATATATATATATATATAGTGTGTATTTTGTTTAAACGCAATAAGCAGGGAAAAATAAATCAACTTTATACACAAAATCTGCGGGAATGAGTCAAATTATGCGCAATCCCTGTAATTTTAAACTCAAGCCCTGTAACACCAACAATATTCATTCGGAGCGAATGAAACGAGTGAGTGAGGGGAGGCGGGTTTGCTTGTCAACTTGCTGCCAGAAAGATGAGAGAGCGAGAAAGCACAGCTGGTATGGAAAATTAGTATTGGAAGCGTTTCAGATATTTCATTATCGATATGTATTGAATAATCGATATTTTTGACAAAACTACATTGCACTTAGTTTATTATTTCAGATGCCTACAATTGAAAATGTATAAGATTCAACCCACTAAAGCAGCTAGTAGGAGTGACTGCGTTACACGCCACACAGAAATCCACCCGCATTTGGTGTTTATGTCAAGCCCTGTACATACATACACACAGTCAGTATTCAACTAATGTTGTTTTGTAGTGTGCTCCACAATTTTATTTTATTTTTTTCAATAAAACACCGACTTTTTCAACTGAGAAACTAGTCCCATCCATTTAGCATGAATAAACTGTATAAGTGTCAAAAGTTTGACCCACAAACAAAACATTGTTTCCAACTACATTCATTAAATTATATCATCAAACCAGTCTGCAATCTCATATTTCTTTTTTAGAAGTGGACATAACCCATCATCTGGCTCACCATGGCTCCCAAAATCAATTCACCATCATCGTCTGTACAACTGGCAATTCAACAACTTATTACATTTGTTATATTGAGCTCCATCTGGCCAGGGTCATTTGCCTTTTTAATTTAGTTGTCTTCTGCTCTCTAATTTCACATTTACAAATTGTGTCGACCACAGCATCAAGCTGCACCCCGTCAGCTGTGGGAAATATATTTTCATATGAATATGCCAGCAGTCCATGGCCATAAATTTGTCAGGCAGTGTTATTAATAGATAGTAACAGATGTTTACTGATTGTTGATTACCAGTCATGTTGACCAGAGAAATCTGTTCATAAATGGAGCGGAATTTATTGCGCGGCTCGACGCAGTCCTCTTCTCTTTGGCAGGACACACTGCACTGCCAACACGTGTAGCGACAAACTTGCCCATTTTTTCCCCTCAAAGGTACAGAGGCATATGTTCCACTGCTGAGAATGACACAGGCATGCCGAGGACACAACGCCGCCGTTTATGACTTATTTGTGCGCAGCTCACCGAGAGCAAGAGGGAACAACTGTTTGGCCACTGACACCTCGTCTAGCAAAACAAATAGTTGGGGAATTATGGCATGCCAGTCACTTGCCACTCACTATCAATGACTGTGGGAAGCACTGTGATTAATCTTTCAGTAAGCAGGATGGCCTGTTCGACTACCGAGCGGGACCTTCCGTATGGGTCGTGGTATGCCAAAACTATCATGCGCAAGGACGGCAAGGTACGTGCTACACATACATGAAGAGCTTGCATGCTATTTCAAAGTCACGGACGTTGTCGCTTTAAGATGGAAATCATAGCTGTCATGCGAGCGACTCATTTGGTGACCTTAATCTCAAGTTCACACAGACAGATAATAAATAAGCGGAGGAAGATGAGGAGCGGGAGCTGAGATATATTAATGTGGTAAAGTGATAGCGCACAGACAGGAATTGAGACCTTCAGCCGGGGGCCGAACAAGGCGTACTCATTTAAAACAGACAGAGAGAGGTCTCTTTCCTAAAGGAGCAAACACATAACCAAAAGCGTGAGACGTATAAAATGTCCAAACGGCAGTACCGAGACAGACAGCCTCTTGAGAGAGCGATCATTTCTGCACACAACTCCTATTTACAACCGCGACACACTCACAGGGAGCTCTGGACAACAAGCTGCAAACACTGACAAGTTATAAAACTTTAAGGGAGCTGTAAATAGCTCTGTCATTCCATCTCCAGTGTTATATTACCAGGACGCATTTATCCAGTCGGCGCTAAATCTTTATTCTTCCCAAAAAGGCAGTGGGAGACAACAAATAAATAGCGAACATATGACTAGTTAATCAAATGAGCAAAATGTGCATCGCAGGGGACCGCCGTAAATATTGACAACCGGCATTTTCAGATTTAAGGAATAGAGAGAGAGAGAAAAAATTGTTCGCTATTGCTTTCCTTTCACTGTTATGTTTATGTCAGTCCCTGGAAACAGTTTGCATCCTGCAATAAATTTTTACAGTTGCTTCACCTGCCTGATATCCTTCAGCCATTTCCTTCAGATGCTGTCAAACACGCCAACTATAATATATGGCCCTTCCAATGAGAACAGCTGTAGCCATTCTCTCCGCTGCCTCTTGTACCCCGTCCTGCATGAAATAATATATCAAGATTAATTGATTTCCTGTCACTCTCAGAGAAAAGAAAATTAATTTTCATGTATCTTTTCCCTCAACCTAGCATATGAATTTTGAACATGGCAAGTAATTTAAGTTTTTTAATTATTCATGAGAGCAAAGGGGGAAAAAAAACAAAAAAACATGATGGAGTGGGCTGCTCATAGCCCGAAGGCCGTGGTTCAAGTTTGAGTCCGTGCCTAGACAACGCTCCCTAATGCGTGTATTAATAATTTATGTATTTACATATATCTCAGTTCAAATCTGATTCCATTCAAAAAGACCTGAGAGCGCAGGATCAGCAGCCAGCAGTTAGACCCATGTGACTGCTCTGTTAGGCTTACTGGGAAATAATATGCTACACAGCCTGGCAGCCATTTTGAAACACCCTTCAAAGGGGTTTATGTGAGAAGCACAGGCCTGTTCACTCCAATTACCCAGCATTAAACATAAGAGTAGTGGTTAAGACTATAAATATGTAAATGATAAAGCAATATTATGAACTAAAAGTCTGGTAGTAATACACAGTAAGGTGGTTACAATCCTTTTCTCTTATGGTATGATACCACTAATCGTATTTGTATGTGTTATTATAGCAAGTTAAATAATAGTTATGTTATGGCCCAGTAATAAGACAGAAGAATAACATTTTGATCAAAATAATAATAATAATAATAATAATAATAATGTATTATTATTATTATTATTATTATTATATCTGAATGTATTTTATCAGGAATAATAATAATAATAATAATAATATGGCCCATAATTTATTATTATTGTTATTTCTGATAAAATACATTCAGATATAATAATAATAATAATGTTATTATTATTATAGTTATTAAAATATGACTCCTGTCTTATTACACTCAGCAATGCAACGCAAGTTTTCTTTGGACTAAAATAATAAGCAAAACAGCAAAATTGTTAGAATGTGTGGTCCCACACTCCACACTATGCAATACCGACATCACAGCATATTCAAAATATCTGCAGCATGTCAAGGTTTTTGACATTTCAGGGGTTTCTAGATTCTGAGTTCTCCAAACGTACTCAGAAAACTCTAGAGCAAACTACTTAACTCATAATAATGTACATTAAGTGCACATAATAATGCATCCTGATATTCCGCTGCTACTATTTCTCAATCGTTGGTCTACGTACACATGCATCAGATGGACATCTTTAGCCATTTGTTTGCTGTTTTTACCGTATTAATAGTTTGAAAGGCTTGGATCCCATATTCTTACCATATAGCAACCATGCTACATTACACTGCATGACAAGCAGATATGTGTTAATATAAAATCACATTGGGTACGTTTTTTGAAACCCCCAGCATGCCTGTGGATGATTGTGAAACTCCCAGGGGTGCCTAAGTAAAATACCAGCTGCTGCATAAGCAAAGAGTTTGAAAGTGCAGGCCCAAGCGGAGGATGCCATCTCCCCGCTGCCAGAGCCCTTTAGAAGACCTGTCAGCCAGCCGGCCAGAGATTGATGCGTGAGCCGTGTACTGCTCCACAGCACTACATGTGACATGACAACCATGATGAATGGGAGCCAATTATATTCAGGAATGGGCTGTTTTTTTCTAATACGCTGCCACCAATCACCAGCATGCGATCTGCTGAGGAGTGCATGCCTTAGGAAAATAAACCCCCAGAAAAGTTCACAAACAAGTAACCTGGAGAACTGCATTCAGCTTTGAACTTGCAGCAAAAAAGCTCAGACTCGGCACAGGACGACTCGAATCGAATGGCACGAACTGCAAATTGATAAGCAATAGTCAAACTGCTGGAGCAAACTATGTTTGACCCTTATTTCGCCTGGAACTGTGGTTAGCATGAAGCTAATTACAGAGCAGTGTGTATTTCAATCTTCTTAATGTCACAAATGTGGGACTAGTTAAATTGGTCTGTCTAGCGAGAGGGTCTAATTATTGTGAAAAAAGTCTAATTAGCATTTAGTGGAACACCAAAACAACCGTGGCAAAAAATGTACTAATTCTCCCATAAACAGCGTTCACAGTGTGCAATCAAGCTGCTTTGCAACACAATGAGAATTAATGGCATCGCACCACAATGGTAAATCCTACAACTCCTGCTGAGAGCGTTAAATCATTTCTCACTGCACACAGACTGTTCCCATCAACCGCAATTCCCAGGAATCCTAATAAGCATATCTTTCCCATTAATATCATACAGCCCCAATTATCTGCAATTTCAGAATATGCTTTGGCAAATAATTAGCTAGATGACCCTTAGGATATGGGTGAAATAGCGCTGTGGGGTTGCACGAGACTTGGCCTTTTGTGTTCAACCGATATGCTCCATAAACCGGGCCTGCAGTCGTTCTGAGGCCTTGCATCTGAACGCTGATTGCAGAGAAAACATTGTCGTTTGTGTTGAATTGATGCAAATTCTGCTTATATACACACAATGGAAAGAATGAAGATTAACAAAACGTCTGAATTTATGTAAGCAATCACTTATTGTTAATAGTTTTCTTTTCACCAATCTCTGTGTGATCTGCTCCGCATGTGGATGGATTCCGCTGACCCCAGCTGGAAAATATGGAGGATATCCCGACGACATTTAGACCTGTGTGAATAGTGGAACGGATGGGGAGAAAAAGCACAAGCCTCATTTGCTTCTTCAACACATGGCATTTATTGTCGTCTACTGATAGATTATTTACTTTCTTTGTCATCTGGAGTTAATGTTCCTTGTCTTGGTAACAAAAACAGTTTAGAAAGGCAACTTCCACAAGTCAAACTCTGTAGTTTCCCAGACCGCTCTCTGCTATCTATCTCCATTCAAACACTCTCTATTTATTTTGGATAACTTAAACAACTTTTGTTATGTCAGTCCTATGCTGGCACAGACCACAGCAGAAGATTCATCACTATAATGCTTATAAGGAAGAAAAAAGAAATAGGGAGGAATGCTGGGCTAGACCTAAAAGGAGATAACAGGAAAGTTAGTCTTAAAGGGAGAAGTCAAAAAAAAAAAAAAAAAAAAAAAAAAAAACAGTTCTGCCATCATTTAGCCTATTCATGTCATTGCAAACTTGCTCTTTTTTTTTTTCCTCTGTGGAACAAAAAATAAGACATTAAAAAAAATTTTTTAAAAGAGTTTTCTTTTCCATTCAATGAAAGTCAATGGGGTCCAAAATAACACTGGGGAGAAGGAAAAAAAAGAGACATTAAAAAAAACTTCTTCTTTTTTGTTTCACCTAAGAAAGAAAGTTTTACAAGTATGGACATAAGGGTGAGTAAATAATGATCATTTAAATTTTTAGGGTGAACAATTCCTTTTAGTAAAGATTTAAACTTCAGACATATGACAGCATGTAACGTGTGTGGTGAGAAGGTTAAAGCTGAAGCATTTTATGAAGATCTAAACTCTCAAGCTGTCTGAAAAAGACAGGTAGGCGAGAGTTAATGATAAAATATTATATTCTCTGATCATCTCTTCTGTATTCATCTAAGAATGTGAGAAGAAGCTAAAAGAGTGTTTGCTGTGAAAACTTCATAGGTGCATACTAACAGGGGTCCTAATAAGTGGCCTTCTTTCTTCAAAAGACAACTTAGAATATGTATTAACCCAAATAAATTTCAAATGAATACATTAGCTGGAAGACCTTCATACTACCGTACTCGCTCTTTAATGTGTTTGAGTGGCCTTGCCAGTTACTATATATATTATATTTATATAGAGGAATGTAGGAATGTATCGGAAGGCACTTCCGCTGGCAGAGCCATAATGTTGTAGATTTATTGTTCTGCACTCTCAGGATATCAATGAGAATCATTTAAAATCTAGTGCAATGGCACAGAGGCCAGAACAAGAGGCAGCATCACGAACCGCAAGTGAATGATTTCATAATGCCTAGTCAGTAAATGACATATATATGTCTATCAAATGCACATTGCTGATTTCAGTGATCATCCAACATGTGCTAGGAGAGAAATTAGACTGGAGCTCTTGAAACATTGAATACCCTGATCCAAAGAGTCTGTAGTGGAGGAGATGGAGCAGCTGTAATGCACATGTTAAAAAAATTCAATACAGGGCCTTAGTTAGCTCGACAATGAGCCTGACTTTCCTCAGGAGTCCAATAAAATGTCAACATTTTCATAATGGACACTCTCCAAGCACCCCGTCACTGTACTGACATCATCTCTCTCTTTATCCCGTCCCATCTAACTTCCCCTCACTTGTTCTTTCTTTTGCACTTGTGCAGAAAATACATTCTCATTTTTGCATAATGTGCGTGTGTGCTGGTGTGTATGTGTGTGAGGGTGTTTGTTATGTTTTTATCAGTGCCACACTTTGTCATAAATCAAAGTGATATGGTCTGACAAACAATCCAATATCCAAGGTTAAGAAAACAAAGAGAGGATAAATCACCCCAGTGTCATGTTCAATTTTTACAACAGCATTAAGCTGCAATAACCCTAACAGGAGCTAAATTGTTACAAGAACACTATACAATCAACTGTACTCCTGGAAGACATACATCGTCAGTGAGAAACAACTATCATATTCCCCTCTGTGTCCCACTGCTGGCAGACCCTCTCAGCACTGTGCAGATAACACTTCTCATAACACAGGCCGAGCTTCTGGAACTTTCTCTACAGCTGACTACTACTACCAGAACACATCATTGCCAATATCTTCATTATTTTGCAATGTGGAAATATACAATTTTCTTTGAATGTGCAAGCCTTCCAATTTATTGGTCACTATAGGTAAATAACTAGAACAACTACAAAGTGCAGTAAACTGTTAAACTATTTGTGCTACGAAACCAGTGTTTATGATAACGATAATAAATAAAATACAATGATAACAAATACCAGTATTTGTTACAAACAAATACTAATATACAACAATTGCAGGTTCAATTCTCAATAAACGACTGAGGTGCCCTTGCCCACCTAACCTCCAATCGCTCCCTGGGCGCCACAGCAAAATGGCTGCCCACTGCTGTCTGTGTGTGTGTGTGTGTGTGTGTGTGTGTGTGTGTGTGTGTGTGTGTGTGTGTGTGTGTGTGTGTGTGTGTGTGTGTGTGTGTGTGTGTGTGTGTGTGTGTGGTTGTGTGTGTGTGTGGTTGTGTGTGTGTGTGTGTGTGTGTGTGTGTGTTCACGACACACTACTCCTAATGTGTGAGCACTAACTTGGATGGGTTTAACTAAAGAGGACAAAGTCCAAGTATGGATTTACATAATGGAACTTCACGTCACTTTCAATTTCACTTTAAAAATTACGGTTATTTTCATCAGCTACCACTCATTAGATCTAGCATTCTGTCCGCTTTAAATCAGACACAGAGATAAAGTAGTGCAGTAAGGTAACATTTATTTGATTGAATTATAACATTTATTTTAATGAATTAGCCTATCGAGAGAGAGAGAGAGAGAGAGAGAGAGAGAGAGAGATGCGTGTGTGAATTACCTGTATATGTGTCTCTGTATTAGCAATGAAGCTGTAAGTTTAATTACTTCAAAAACAGCGACAGCATTGCCGCAGGGCAGCATTGACAACAAGTTTCTGTGTTCCTGTTTCTGTGTGTGCAGCGCAATCTCTGTGTGCGAGTAACGTGTGTGTGAGTGTGCCTCAATGAAAGTACTACAATAATGTAGAACGGTGATTAAACTGACTTGGAACTACCTGTGCATTAAATGGTTTTATTGCACACCTTCCAGCCAATCAGAATTGATTATTCAAAAAGACCAAGGTATAAAAAATATATCTGTCTAAATACTTTTGGGGGCCACTGTATCTGGGTACAACATCTGAGGAAAAGAGAATAGTTAAATTCATTCTAGATTTATCATAACTCAAAGTTTATAGGAACTATGAATCCAAAAAAGTCCCCAATGTTTATGATTTGTGTAATATACAAGATGAGTAGTATAACTGAGAGAACATACTCTATCCAAGAAACGGGTCAGTGATTAAACAAACACTTTATAATCTTGTCATATTTACATATTATTATGATTCACCTCAAAAACAGATAATTTCTGTCTCGTTGCCCAGACTGTGTAACGTGTGGATGGTGTGACACTATTTATGTGCTCAGAGTATCATGCATAAATGGATAACCGTAAA
The DNA here is from genome assembly GCF_965113295.1 of Leuciscus leuciscus. Lineage (NCBI taxonomy): Eukaryota > Metazoa > Chordata > Actinopteri > Cypriniformes > Leuciscidae > Leuciscus > Leuciscus leuciscus. The sequence goes on from NC_138746.1 coordinate 7,818,895, forward strand.
GTGTCTGTAAATATGTACATATTGTGGATTTATGCACAGTAGGAAATGTAATCTCAATCAGTGCAGTGAACTATACATCAAAATGCTCAAATGGCTTTAAATGAAAAAGCAAAACTAAACTCTAATTTTCAGCAGCACTATAAATTCTGCATAAGGGATTAGTTATGGTTAAACAGTTAACATTTCTTAAGGCCATTAAATTTAGTAGTAAGTATAACTTTTTAAAAGGTTGTTTAAAGTTGTGTTATGTGAGACCATCGGCAATTTAAAATAAAAAGCATTGCCATGCTTTGCTAAAGGCACACTAACTTTACTGCGTGAAATTGAAATGGTTAGTTCACCCCAAAATCAAAGATTATGTCATAATTTGTCGTTCCAAACCAGTAAGACTTTTGATCATCTTTAAAACACAAATGAATGTCAAAAGATGTCATCAAAAGAAAATTAAATAAAGTATATATATATATATATATATATATATATATATACTTTAGTAAATATTCTTTTGATGACATCTTTTGACATTCATTTGTGTTTCGAAGATTATATATATATATATATATATATATATATATATATATATATATATATATATATATATATAATGTAGCTTTATTAATTAACTAATCTTATGTACAAGTCATAAGATACAACTATGTCATATCTTGTTCGTAAGATTTGTTCGCTAAATTTATATGCTGAAAATGTAAACCACACAAACGCACAGACACTCACAAAGAGCTCAAGCTATAACCAACGTGCTTCACACTACATGAAGACACAAGCATTTATAACCTTAAAAATGGCTCCTGGGCAGCAGGTATCCAATTATTTGTTACCCAGGAAGCAGTGCTAAATGGAGAGCCTCGATGATTTACTCGCAACCTCTCCTTTTATTAAAACACTTTGTCTTATTGTTTTATTGATTTACAATCCGTCCTACTTTTTTGGCATCTGAAAACAATCAAGCAGCAGAGCAGCAGAATGTTTGGACATTAATCGTTAAAAGACAGTGTTTTATTCCTGGCCAGGGGTTTGCCGCACCAGCTGCTATGCATTCTGGTAAAAGCGAATGATTTATGGCCTCGTCGCCATAACGATGAGGCAGACTCATTAACATATCGACAGCACCCAAGATGGATCATCAGCATTGATTATTTCATGGCCTGTTGATGCCCATTTGTTAAAAAGAGAGAGGAAGGGAAGAGAGAGAGAGGAGAGAGGGAGAGGAAGGAGGCGGCTCACCAACGAAAGAGGATTTCTAGCTGTTTTATTACTGTATCTTCAGCACGCTGCCGCAGACAGACAGACAGGCTGACAGGCCTTCTCACAAGAGCCATCATGGAGCTGTCGAGCTTAAATAAATCAACCATTGACAACTATTAAGCAATCTGCAGTGCTTTGTGGATCTATACACAAAGAGAATGGGTCTCGATGGACAGTGTGACACAAAGCTCCCTCTTTATGACAGTAATAAAACATTCCAGGATTTCTGGGGATGCATTAAACTATCAATGTCATGCTTTCTCCAGAACAGAAAAGTAGACTGTCATTTATGTTATGTTAGATTATAATGATATCTAACTAGCTTCGGTTTTACCACCTGCTACTCCACAGATACTATCTGACTACTGTTTTCATCATGTCTCATTATCAAACACAAGATATCGATCCAACCAGACTCTCATATGTCATGAAACTGACATTTGCTCTCACTGTGTGCCATTTTAGAGATGTGGCCTTCATTTCTAAAGAATGCACACTCCAAATCTCAAAAGAGTCATTAATACAATGTAAAAGGGTGTTTCTTCAACTAAATGGGCACTTCTGGCGCTGTGAAACACCTTAAAACAAACATCTGTGCACATTATGCATTTTGTCTGATAAGATTATGTGGTGGAAAGGATGCTCATGGATATTACATTTGAAATATTTTTGGAAAATGTCCAACTCTTTTTTCTTGTAAAGGCTGTAATTTCAGGCCGTTTTAGGACAGCGTGAGGTCGGTGGCGTGATTGATGATGAGCGACACCTGCACAACGCACCGGTCTCGAATCTCTCCCGGAGGAGCGGAAGCAAAAAAGTAGGAGCGACGACAGTGAAGGGCGAGAGAGGCCAGGCCTGGATTTTATGTTGTGTTTTGTTATATGTGACATCAGTCGTCCGTGAGGGGCTGCTGTCTTTACTTTCATTTTGTATTTGTTTATTTTATAATTAAAGTCTGTTGAATGTTCGCCGGTTCCCGCCTCCTTCTTCCCACAACATCTGTGTTACAATATATTATATATATGTATATATATTAGGGATGTAACGGTACATGTATTCGTCCCGTACCGGACAGGTGATCCACACTCCAATCCAGAAGGGGGCGAGCGTGGCAATGCAATGCTGTTTGCTACCAGTAAAAAGCTCAGAAGAAGAGACAATCGATCGATATGTTTACATCTCTCAACCAGTGTTTCAACTGCGGAAAGATATCAATAATACAGCTTGAGAATAACATCTCACGTAGCATTACATTTACCTCAGGCATTAAGTGTCGACAGCAGGTTTGTTCGCTAGAGAAATAAACTCTAGAGAGGAGCATTTCGTATATGCACTAAATTAGCCTATTCATTATATTTACTTAACCTGTTAGTAATGTCTTGATTATTTAATGTATGTTTGAATAAACAAGTCGAGTGGAGATTATTATATACAAAAATAAATAGCAACTGAAATTGAAATTTCAATCAGTAAGATTAAATAAAAAATTATGAATGATAAATTATTAATTATTAATTTAATACAAATTAAATAATAAATGTATACATTTTATTTTATAAAAAATCAATAATTTATTATTAAATAAAAATGTAATTTAAATTAGATTCAATTTTAGTCAGAACTAAAATTTAAAAATTTAAAAAATAATAGAAAATTTACATAAAACAACTCACCCACAGGACATAAAAGTACATGAAGAAACACTCAATAACAAAACTGCACATGACACTCTTACAAAAACAAAAGTTTTGCAACTGAACTGACTTCTTTAAAGCAATAAAGTTACGCAGGTGCATATTTGCAACATTTCTAAGCCAATCACACAGAAGAATGACTCTCTATCTGCCTCTGCCCTGTCATTCATTTTCCATCTCATTCTGCACATTGGCCCTGTCAAACTGCCTCGTCAAGGTCAATTGAAGGAAATGATGATATGCAAACACTTGCACAGGCAATTTATCAAACAGCCCCGTTTACGACTCAAAATTATAAGAGGAATGCTGCTTTTCCCAGACACAATCTGACATTAAGACGGTGCAGCAATTTAGCACGTAGCCGCATCTCTCATTACAATTATAGAGTTTCCACAGCGGCGGCGGCTAATTGATGTCCCGATCATTCATTATTGAATGGCAGGCACCTCACTGCTCCAGCTGATTGTTATTCTTTTGGCTGGCTGTCATCAGGGCTTCACTGAAACCGTAACCTTGCTGTGCGAGAGTGTCGCACACCTTTCTAAATCGCCATCCCTGACAAACGGCTGACACGTATTGACCACATAATCTTTAGCGAGGGGTCAGAAAGTGAGAGTAGGCTTTTTAAGATCACGTTACATTTGTATCAATACTCCCGCCTTCCATTGCTTCCATCGCTGGCTTTGTGTTCAAAACACAGTTTAGAGTTGCATATGGAAAGCAGCCTGGTTGGGTTCTTCACCCTGATTAAGTAAATGAGAGGAAAAACGCAAAGCAAATTAGGGAAACGGTTGGCCTCAAAATGTCCTTGGTGGAAGCAGTCAAAGTAGTGGGGGAGAGAGCGAGTGTGTGTGCGCGTGTGTGACAGAGGTCTGCCCTGCCCCTTGTACAGTATGGACGAGGCCTTTAAATTGCTTCCGTCAGTGGCGCTGAGTAATGAGTGTGATTCTAATCGGAGTTCCTGAGGCCAGCAGTATTAGTCTTCATCTTGGAATGGCCCTCCTTGCCACCCGTGACATCTAATGTAGAGCAGGTCCAGGCGTAATGAGAATCCATTCCACAGCCCAACCGCTCACTTCTTTTCCCTACACTGCACAGGAAGGGTTTGGTCAGGACACCAAGGTTATCGCCCCCCTAGCTCTGCCTCCAACCACCATTACATATTCAAGGGCTAGAAAATGACTACTATTGTGTGCTGATCCCAAAAAGGTGAAACCTACCTTAAAATTAGGGATGCAAATACTAAAATGTAATTGATGATAACTGATCATTTTTCTGCAAAGATTAGTGACATAACTTTGCAAGCCTATATCAGGGTATTTCCTAGGTCAAAAAAATTATTGTATTATGATTAATAACTTTGGTTAATTAACCTATGCAACTGCTTCAAAAATGTGATCAGTTTTTGAATTTTAATCTGCACTTTATATTGTAATAGATTAATCAATTAACACAATAGTTGTCAGCTGTAGCCCAAGAGAAAATACTATGCCATGGATGATTTACCTGAGCTTTGTGATGCACTGCATCACATTTAATATAAAGAGCCATAGAGCTAAACATTGAAGGGAAATGACTCATAAAATACATTATAACTACATTCTTCTTGTTTAGTAATGCGAGAGAATTTCACTCATTTTCACTTTTAGTACCGTTTGCCGGAAAAAAAACACACTCTTATACTTCCCACTAGTTTAGCATATATAAAATCATATACAGCGCAAATTATGCAAATACCTGTATTTGTTTTCTTTAAATGGATTAAAGCATGTTATCATCCCACACATACACACACACACTCTTTGAAATTAGTATTTTATTTTATTCTATAAAGAAGTGCCATGATTTGTGGCTCCGTATTGATGACTCCATAAAATCCCACGGATACATCCGAGCCTCCATGCTCACCATTAAGCAGAAACATAAAATGCACACTTCTGACAGCCCTGGCTCAGAGTCTACGCACACAGCCGTAAAACAATACTATCTGAAATCATGCAGCCCCTGCTGGCTGTCAAAAGCCCTCATGCACACCGGGGCCAAATCTTTACAGATGCAAAGGATCCTGGGTGCGCTCAGTTAGCAGCGAGTAAATTGCAGTGGAGCTTTGCATGGCTGAATACCTCAACAGGTCATTCCTCTCTGTCTATCGCCGTTTGCCAGCATTAAACTCGCCACCCCCGCCTCAACCATTCTCTCATCCACTTCCCGGCTTCGTCCATCCATCAATCACTGCACTTTGTCAGTGCCGACTTCATCCAGGATCCCGCAATCACGGCGAGAGGGAGCTGGCGCAGACACCTCGCCGCTAGGGAGCCGCTCAGCCCCCATCTGCATCTGCGACTGACGGGCGGTCGTTCGGGGCCCTGACGCACGTCACCTTCTATTGCACAGGCAAGCAAAAACACTAATGCCGAAGCTCGTCTCCTCACCAAACTACTCACTATCTCTCGCATGCACACTGACACAGACAAACATATGCAGGCAAGCACACACACATGCAAGCACAATAGACAAAGTCAGGTGGAGAGAGAGTAAGCGCGAAAGAACAAGAAAAGACAGGCAGCAAGAGAGAGAGGGGGAGAGAAAGGAGGGAGAGGGAGGTGGAAAGTAAAAAGAAAGGTAAGAGAAATCGAGGGTGGCATTGAGAGAGAGGGGGAGGGAGAGAGATGTTTACTGGATTTTCTGAAACAATTGCTACTCAGGTCAGGCGGCAGCTCAATTTGTCTTTTCTTGCCCACACATCAATAGAAATCACACAGAGAAAATGTATCACTAATTAAGGGCTCATCAGGCCCGTGTCAGCTGTGGTTTAGCTGGAGAGCAGCGGAGCTCTGAAGAGACTTCTAGTGTTCTGCGCTGGCTCCTGCAGAGAAACACCACTGACAGGAGCCCGCTAGACTAGCTATGCTAATGTGCACCATTTACTCAATAGAATGGAAGAAAAGAGTTGCGTTGTGCTTTCAGGAAGATAACGATAATGAAGCTCGAGAAACAAAATGGATTTATTCACCACATAAATTACTTAAAGTATAATGCACCATTTCACCAGAAAAATTTCACCTGAAAGTGGCTACTTACCAAATAAATAAATAAATAGACATGAAATATTGGCTTGAACTGAATCGCTGTATTAGCTAACTTGTAACAGAACAAGAGAAAGAACATGAGCAGCGGTATAAGAAAAATAGTTTTCCTGAATGAGCAGTCACATTTAGACAACGGTCATTACTCAGAAATATCTGACCACTGAGTGACAATCTAGTCCAGAGATTTGTGTAATATTAGCTATCATACATATACCTGACATATGTACTCTTGCAATGCATAGGCTATATGCTAAATGCTACATTACATTTGTAAACCATAACAAAAAGTACTATGGTAATAACATAGTACAGTGATGGTATAATATGCTAATACCATGTTACTTCAATATACACGATGGTACTGAATAAAAAACATACTTGTATACTATGGCATCTACTTTTGTACTCTGATTTACTTCAAAGGCTGCCATTTAATTACCGGGAAATATTTTTGTAAGTGACAAAGGCACAGTGCACCCAAAAATGGAAATTTGCTGTTAATTGACTCACCCTCAGGCCATCCAAAATGTAAGTGCCTTTAGTAGAACAGTAAAGAAGATTTTTAGTTGAAACTGTGGTCCTTGGTGATTCATATAATACAAGTCAATGGCTACCATCACTGTGAGATAAAAAAAAACATATACAGGCCAAACTAAAGTAATACCTTTGGCTCCTGACGATACATTGAGGTCTTATGAAGGGAAACGAGTTTTGCAAGAAACTGAACATTATTTACAGCATTATTACCTGTAATCCACAGCACTGGCAAACGGCCCTGAGCGCGTTTATGACAGTCTGGAGCGTGAGCTTCCTGTCACAGTATGACATATGCGTGGGAGCAAACGCTCATCAAAATGGTACTTGTGCTCATCCTGGATGCCGCAATCTATATCAAAAATTAAGATTACATTTCCTTGAGGAATCTCAATTGGGAAGATTAGCGATTCCCAACGTTTGAGCCCCTGCGCATACGTCATTGTGCGACAAGAAGTGCCGTGAACGCGGCTGTGGATTACAGGTAATATAATGTTCGATTTCTTGCACAGACCAATCGTTTCGCTTCATAACACCTCGATGGATCATCAGGAGCCACGGATATTTATTTTTTATTTTTTATTTTTTATTTTTGCCTGTATATGTTTTTTGCCTCCAAAAGTGACAGTAGTCATTGATTTCCGCTATACTGTATGAATCACCAATGACCACGGTTTCAGCGAAAAATCTTATTTACTGTTCTACTGAAGAAAAAGGGTCACCTATATCTTGGATGGCCTAATGAGTATGATGAGCAAATTAACAGCAAATTTTATTTTGAGGTGAACTATCCCTTTATCTGTAATAACTCTGAAGGAGACTGTGGTTATCATCATGGCAAATTTCATTAAGGCCTGGATATCTGCATAAGAGCCATAAACATGGAAATGTATTTTTACTTTTGATGTTTTCATTGAATAATAATCTCCCTAAAGAATTTTCCGAGAATCAAAGTACTTTAATGTATGTTTTTTTTTTTACCTGAATGAAAAACAAACAACGACAACAAAAAAAACACACAATGATGGATAAACAGATTCAGTTAATCTTCAGTCCAGAGCTGTTTGCATTCAACACTTCTAATTAGACAGCAACCAAATGTTATTGTGAATAGGATGGATATTATAGAATGAGCTAGTTATAAATGGGGCCTGTCAAACCTGCATTCAGCGACCAAATGAGTATTCTCAGTTCACTGCCCACATCTGAGCACGCCCCAACCCTGCCAGACAACTAATGATTGCTATTAACCATACAGTTAGTGATGATAATCAAGAAGGGAAAAAAACATACTAACTAAAGTCTACGCTAAAGAAAAATACCAAAATTAACCCATGAGGAAGGCAAGGCCTCCTGCAGGGAATAACAAATGACAGTTTGGCTCCAGCAGCGCGGACTGAGAAGATCTTGTTTTCTACATAATTAACACTTATTTGTGCCTTTAAAAACCGGATTGTAATGTATAATTATCAGCATTCGGCAGCATTAATTCAGCTATTACACGCTTGGTGTTAGGTCTGTGAAGCCGAGTGTAATGTTATTCACAGATTACACTGAGAAAACCCTTCAGACATTCAGCTGAGCCGGGCTTAAGTGACAAGCCGCCCTAGCTGAGCCTTTTATTAGAACACAAAACAAATTTCTCATATTAATTAACTCTTGTCTCTTGCTCTCCCCCACCCCACGCCACTGCTACGGTCCCATCTCCTTCCTGATATGCGAGCTAAGTATCTTCCTCTGTCCTGTTAGTAGATTAAAAAAAAACACTAATAAACGAAAGCCCTATTTACCAAGTCAGTTCCACTTTAGTAAATCTCTTACCCCTGCAAAGCTTTTAAGTCTGCCAAAAACAGGACATTGTGAAGACGGAAGAAGGCATGTCACTCTCCACCAGCCGTATTAGGCCATATTTCCAGAACATTCAGATTTCATCCAGGTCTTCAGGTTGTACAGGAGTCCTGCACTTGGGAAGGGGGGAGGTGTCGCTTTTTAATGGTACGCGATAAGATTACACTGAGCCACTAACCAAATGTGATTGGTTTAGCATGAAATATTAAGTTGATGGAATAGGTCTGGTGCTGTGCCTTTGACAGCGGCGAGGGCATGATATTTCATATGGCACTCATAGTCCAAACATCAGATCCGCTGCGACACTAATGCAGGGTGATACGGCAGCGGAAACCCACAAGACACTGCCCTCACCTCTGTCATCTATAGTTCCTCAGACACCCGGATCAAATATCCATATCCGTCCAACAGATGAGATCATACATACATACATATATAATGTAAAATAATTCAAGAATGAATGATTTGACATTGTGTAGGTTAATTGTCACAGTATCTCAGTAACTATACGTTTTTGAGTCACAAGCACGATTATATAGTATTATATACATACATTATATATATGTATTGTACATTTTGGTTTTGTCAGTGCCATATGTTGCATGTACTTACTGTAGTAGTAACAGTAGATTCTACATAATTGCATGCAACTAACCCTAAACCAAATTTATGTTTTATGTGAAAACACTAATTATATTATTATATTATATTATAGTATATTATAGTATTGTCACGATTGGATTTCTATTTTGTTATTCTGTTCTGTTAGTTCTTGTTTTGCCTACTCCGTTTAGTTCTGATTTCATTTGTTACTGATTATCTCATTGTTTGTTTCTATAGTTACGTATAATTATCACCTGTCAGTCATTATATTAGTTTTGTTTTTATACTTATAAAAATATAACTACATTATATTAGTTTTGTTTAGTCCCTTGTCGGTTCTCGTTTCAGTTTTATGTTTGCATTTTCTTGTTTGTGTTCTAAGTGTTTATTATTCTAAATAAAGACTGTGTGGACTCTATCATTGTACGTGCAAGACCACCGTTACAATTATATATTATATTATATTATATTAATTATATTATATTATATTATATTATATTATATTATATTATTATTAAAAAAATTGATAAAATGTAATAATTTTGTAAGTATGACCATTTTTATGTATCCCTTTACATTTTGGGTGTTTCATTAAAGGATTCGGGTTGCATAATTGTTTTGCTGTATAAATTTTCAATTTAAATTGCAGGTTCCTACTGTGACAACTTGCCCCACATAAATTAACCTACACAAAGAGTAAAATGTGACAACTATCCCCCGATTTCCCCTATTTGAACAATACCATTAAAATAACTGTAGTCAATAACAGGCCAGAGAAAGACAACTGTGGCAAAAATCAATCCAACCCCACATGACATGTCAGCCGATTTGAGATGCACATTCAGATAAATGTGCAAACGCAATAAAATAACACCAAAAGGAAAACCCCTTTATTTTCATGTTCCGCGAAGAGCAAATATGAAAAAAGGCGTCAAAATAATGAAAGATTGTTTATGTATTCTGGCATGAAATGGGTTAGGTGTTAGGAGGGAGTGGAGCGCGAGAGAAGGATGGACAGCGCTGACAGCGGCGTATTCATCCTGCACGCTACAGCAGACGTCCCGCTAGTGGTGGTCGACAGAGCAATAAATCAAGGGCTCTCCATGCTGTACCTACAGCTTATTACATCCACCATGACAAATAAATAATAATGCCTGTCAACACAGGCCTTTGCTCAAGGATTGAGCCAGAAACACTCTTGCTCATCACTCCAGATCTTAAGTGAAAACACTAGAACAAGGGAATTGAAGGCCATGCTTTACTGAGCTTATGAAAGCTGCTGAGGAGGAAAAGGGTGTTGGCCACAGAGAGGAAGAGTAAGATGACACTGTAGGAAAAGCAGCTAGAAAGGGAAAACGATCCAGGTCGAGCTGGATGGATCTCGGGCAGTGGTGAACGAAGTACACAAATCAAATACTTTAGTAAAAGTACAGATACCCTAATAAATGATTACTCAAATAAAAGTACGAAGTACCACTTTTCTATTTTACTTGAGTAAAAGTACAAAAGTACTTTATGTTTAATGTACTTAAGTATTAAAAGTAAAGAGTACTGATAGTTGAAATGTTTCTTTTGTAATTTAATATACTTGTCAAATATTACATTGCAAATACTGCATTGTCCCTCACAAATAAACTTGTACACTTATTTATTATTTACTATTTATTTTATATACTCCTACTGCTCACAATACCTGGGGAAGGGGGCTGCTGGGTCTAATATCATTATTAATTATTATGAATTTTCAAGTAGCCAGCACTAGTCAGTAAGAAAGTTTAGTGGACGCAGATACATAATATGTAATGTGTGTTACCAAACAATATAAAAACAGACGTCACATAGGGCTAAAAGCATAACATTTTAAGAAGAATGCTACTGTATGCAAACATTCAAGTGTTATATCATTTGAAACTATTAATGCATGTGCATTAATGTGTGATAATTTAATGTTATGATGTGTTTTTTTAACCTAAAGCTTACACTGAGACAGTGATGTTGTCATGTTTGCATTTAAGCATTTCAGTGGGCATTTCAGCACACTCCAATTACAGCAGATTTAGTTCACAAACAACTGACTGTTGTGACCTAAATCTGATTTTCATTTACACTAATCAATCCTAAAATTCGCAATTAGAATCTTATTTTTTGCACCTTCAGTCGCACGCACACTTAAGCTCTGAAGATCTCCTGGTTCTTGGCTCATTTTGAGTCAGACTTGTGAACTCAGTTAACTGGAGACATGCTTTGAACGGATCATTGAATCAGTGAGTTGCTGACTCTGCAATAGTCGGATCAGTCCAATTCGTGAATGAATCGTTGATTTGCGAACCGATTTAACTGGTTCATTGAAAAGAACAGGTTTATTCACGATTTGGACATTCATTGCTATTGAGTCTCGGAGAGGGTGACGATTTCTTCATGAGTAAATAATGAGTAACAATACGTTTTGCAATACAACTACGCAATGTAGTGAAGTAAAAATAAAACTTTCTTAGGTAAAAATAAAGATACTCCATAGTACAGACACTTGAAAAATGTACTCAAGTACAGTAGCAAAGTAAAAATACTTTGTTACTGTCCACTACTGATCTCAGGTTAAGAGAGAGAAAGAAAAGAGGGTGCCCTTGTGCACTACACAACCATTGTTGCTTATTCAACTGAATAGCACCCTGGGGACCAGGGCTAAATCAAAAGCTTTCACAGCTAAACAGAAACAGCAAACAGAGAGCAAAACAACATGCCCGTTTTAGGACCCTATCAGGCCTTCAATTTCCACCAAAGCAAATAGTTCTATTAATGCACATAAGAGCCCCTCAGTACACTCGTACGAAACAACGCGGCACTGATGTGGGCCAAATAAAACAGATACTGTGTGGGGAACATAAATGAAAAAATGAAATATTGACTCTGTTAAGAGATCTAACTATGGGACACACGAGAGGTTTAAGGATGTAAACACCACTCTCACGGGAGAACGTGGGTTCAAATTGGAGGCATTACATCAAATTCAGGGTCAGCAGGGATCATAAAGGAGGCTCAGAATATCACGAGGGCTTGCTCTAATTTAATTCATATACTTTCATATCAAATATTACTAAGGCCATCATAATCACACATTTATAAGCAGATATTAAGTAAATTAATTAAAATATATTTTAAAACAAACTTATGAATATTTAATAAATAGGCATGTGACTATATCAAATTTTCATGTTGGTATTATCACAATATTGAAATAAGTTGAAAAGAAGTGTTGTCATACTGCAACAGCTTTAATAACAAAAAGACCTGAACATTTAAATGCATTAACGCAATAATGTATAAAGTAAACAAATGTTTTACACAGATTAAAGTGCAAAATAATTATAAAGAAAAATAGGTAACACTTTACAATAAGGTCTCATTAGTTAACCTTATGCATTTAACTAACATTAACAATGAGCAATAGCTACATTTGTTACAGAAGTTATTATTCTTTGAATGTTAGTTAAAAAGAATACAACTAGGGATGGGGCCGATCCGATCCAGCATCGGTATCGGGACCCGATACCAGCGTAATTCACGTATCGGATTTTCCCGATCCAACCTGCGGAGATTTCCGATATCCATGAGTCATGTCTGCTGCGCTAGCTTTAACGTCTGCTGAAATGACTCCAAAAGTTATTCCCGCCGGCGAGTCTGCTAGCTGGCTGCAAACTGTGGAATGGATTTCCTGAACGGAGGCGCGGCTCAATGAGACACAGAGTTATGAGACACACCCCCGCTCAGGAATCCATTCCGCAGTTTGCGGCAAGCCAACAACGTCCGCTGTGTGGAAATACTTCACACAGACTGAAAACACCGCAGAGCAAGACAGCAAAATGCAATGTTTGCAAAGGTGTAATTCAGAGTCCTTTGAAGCTCCCTCGCGTCATACAACACAACGAACGCAATCAAACATTTAAAAAAGCACCACGTTACTGTGCGTTCACACCAAACGCGAATAGCGCGTCAAATTCGCGTCTACCGCGTCTAGTTGGACGTTTGAATATTTTGAATCCATTCGCGCGTCCAGAGAAAAATTTACGTGCGTAAAAAGCTAAAGTTTGAAGCGAAATCGACGCGCGTCTGAGGCAAAATCCGCTTGTCTGTTTGCACGATGCTGATGTTTATCGAGCATTTACTGCATCGGAGCGAGGATCACCCTTCAGATAGTGTGTGTGTAAGATTTTTACACTTGCACTTGACTTTTCTTATATTTCAAGATGCAAGTATTTGACATTTTGGGAATGTAATAAATATTGACATGACAATCAATTTGAAACCCCAGTTGCATATTTGTTTTCAGAATGGGATTTTTCCTGTTAACAGGATTTCCTGTTTTTCTGACTTCCTTTTCTGACCTTATAACTTACTTACCTCAAGTTGCCTTTTGGGACATACATGCATGCATACATAGGCTACGTACATAACATATCATTACTTGCCTGTTGAGAGAAGTTTATTTCAGCATCATATAAAATAAACAATAATGATAATAATAATATTAAAGCAAACACAGCTCTGGTATCGGAATAGTATCGGTATCGGCCGATATCCAAATTCGGGTATCGGGATCGGATCGGAAGTGAAAAAATGTGGATCGGTGCATCCCTAAATACAACTGTTAGTTCATGTTAGCTCAGGTCCATTAAATAATACAGTTACAACTTTTGATATTAATAATGTTATTAAATGTTGAAATTAACTAAGATTAATAAATACTTTAGAAGTATTTTTCATGTCAGTTTATGTTAACTAATGAATTAACTAGCCTTAATGTTAAGTGTGACCGAACAATAAAGAACATTTTCAAACAATATCTAGGGCATGTTGTAGTCGCTGATTTATATAAATTACAATGTAAAAATGTTGAAGTGTGAAAATAAATAGCCTTAAGCCTAATTATTTAAAGGGATACTTCACCTCTGGAAGGATGAATGTGTTTTTAAAATGGGTCATTTATGTAGAAGAAATGTGAAATTATTTTTGAATTTGGAGCTTTCTAGACTGAGAAAAGCCAAAAAAAGTATTTTTGGCTTATGTGGATGAAAGACAACAACTCCCAGAATGCACTTGCTTCGCTGCTCTACGAGGCCACTCCCAAGCCACGCCTACCGGTAAGAGAGCGCAGTTAAACAACAAGACCAGGCTACTAGTGAGTCTCCGTGACGAGTCTGCCCGGGATTTCGAGATCATCCAAAATGTCCGGGATTCGGCTTTTGCGTTCTACAGTCGCCATTCATTATGTTTACTGTGGCGAGCAGGACGAGGCTGAGGGCCACGGGAGAACGGCGCGAGGCCGGTGTCGTGATTACTGATGAGCGACACCTGTGAGACGCACCGGTCTCGTATCTCTCACGGAGGAGTGGGAATTTTCTTAGCAATGTTAAAACGCACATCAACCGATCACTTGTTTAGCGTTCATGTAAACACTACATTCAGATTCACCAATCGGAATGAATTCAGTTAGATTGAAACAAAAGGTGTGCATGTAAACAATGAATGGCGACTGCAGAAAGCAAAAGCCGAATCCCGGACATTTTGAATGATCTCGACGGCCGGACATGTCCGGGAAAAAGAGGATGGTAACCCCTACTACTCAGCTTTCTCCACAGAACAAGAGCCTGCTAGCTTAGCTTCCAAAAAAAGATGGCTGACACTATGTTTACATTCTGTGAGTGAGATCCCACCCTCTATGGGCGGGTTGAAAACATGCGGGACAGCCCCTACTACTAGCTGTAGTCTTTAGCCTCTGGCCAAAAAGTCCTCCGATGACGCAAAATAACGATTTTTGCGTCATCGGAGGATTTTTTCCAGACAAAAAATACATAAATCTCTCGTCTCAGGGGGATATGAGGGTGGAAAGCATGGTAATTCGAAAATACAACAGGTTTTCTACTAATACAAAGCTTAATGCTAAATCCTGAAGTATCCCTTTAAGTATTTGGTGCTGTGATGAACACCACTGTGAATACAAAAATCCTGGCTGAATGGCTGTTTAAAACATTGAAATACTGTTCAGAAACAGAAAATAGCACAGCTGCTTTGTTGGCGGGGTTACCGGGGAAACGGGTGTTATATAAATAAACAAATAAACAAAATATGAGTACATACATCCAGTGCCCAAAGCACTCTATAAACCAGGCCTGCCTGACCAGTAGAAACCAGCTAGAACCACCTCAGCCTAGAGATTTTTTTTTTTTTTTTTTTTGCGAAAGGCCTTGTTTTAGCATGTAGGCGTGCATGACTCAGAAATTGCATGCTTTCCCATTTTACCTCGCTCTTAAACGCTAGACAATTTACTTAATGTTGTCCTTCAATAAAAATTAAAAGCCCCCCACAACATGCAAGGAGAGCTGAGGCCTATAAATCACTAAACCCACATTCTGCTTCTGCATGGCAGCCTCTCCTGCGCTCTGACATTTGTGTATGACTTGAAGTGTTACAAAGGAAATAAAGCCCTGATTAAAGAGTTGGCTGTCATAAAGGTTAGGGAATGGTAAATGGAGTCTTCCATCTTGCCGGTAATAGGAGAAGAGCTGTTAGGCAGCACAAGATGCTGATCAGGACTCCTGTGCTGCTCCTGTAGGACTCACTCTGACATTAATCACTAAATCACCAAGCCATGCTTAATTGCAAGTTGTATATCACAGCGAAATTCAGGGGTGAAGAGGAAGGAAAGTCATTATTTCTGCGTTTGGATGTAGGGTGTTTTGCGTTTGAACCTGCCCGCACATCTGGGACCTCCCTCAATCTGACAAGGAAAAATGAAGTGTACTGTAACCTCTTAATTAACGCAACACAACGACTATTTTTGAAACGTTAACCAGCCTCAAACCCAACTCATCAATTCTCAGATTCAATCAATCAGACATGGTGAGGTCTGGTCTGACTATTTAGGTCTGATTATGACGTTCATATTCAGACAAGTTTTCACTGAGTTAGCTGGATCATGCTTATCCAATGATTGAATTTCTGTCCTAAAAATAAATGTCACTGTGTGTCAAGACTTCAGTTTTGGCAGAGTCAAGACCAATTGACTCAAAATCCCACTCCAACAGCTTTCATTAAAGTGCAAGAAAGGATCCAATAGGTAATATTAACAGTCCTGCAAGTAGGCACTATGTGAATGCAAAGAGGCTATTTTCCTGGATAAGCCGCTGTCATTCATTCATTCATTCATTCATTCATTCATTCATGGTAAACATGTCAAGGGACAATTTTGCCAAACAAATAATTAAAATGAAATAAAATAAAATAAACATGCATACATACTCATGGTTCCACTAATCAATCTCAACAATAGTGGTAAGGAGCAAGCAAACACTCTAGTGAAACTGTTTAGTATGTGTTCACATTCCTAAACATTAAAAGTCCCAAGTAGTGAATCCCTATCAAGTGTGCCTGGTTCTAGGGGGTGCTCAAAAATATTAATAAAAAAGCAAATATGATTGATTTCCCTTTAAGAAATACAACAACAAACACAATTATTATTATTATTCGTAGTAGTAGTAGTAGTATTGTAATCATTATTAGTATGAGTAGTATTACAGTATTGTTATAGTTGATTAGGCCTATTATTATTATTAATAGCAATAAATATCTAGCATGAGTTAAAATGAACACATTTCTGGTTTGGCATTGGTGAAGGGGTACTTGATGGTATATAAGACAAAAAGGTTGGGAAACAGTTTAAACACTCAACAGAAAAAAAGGGTCCAAAATATGTTTTTATTTCAAGTTTCCCTGTTCAGTGTTCCCACAAAATGGATTTTAATAAGTCATTTGTGACTGCTTATGAGGTTTTTTCTATTTCTTTTTTATTATATTATAGAAATTGCACAACAATAGGAACAATAAAATTACAACTCCTTGCAGTGTCCAGCTTTTCCATGATCTAGGGAACGCTACATGCACCACATTAAAATTTCCGTTGGTTAACAAGGGAATGTCGCACAGTACACCACAAACTGTGAATCCCAGTGAAGTGCGAAAACAATAATCTCTATTCTTAAAATTCCTTTTGACCTCAGAATCACAGTTCTGTGTCCATACAAATGAATGAGTGCCCAACGGTAGGGTCTCGGCCATAGCAGCATGAGGTCAGGGTTTCCAGAGCTGTGTAAAACAGACATCAATCCTGCAAACTGACTGATTCCAACCCAGCGTAGCACCGGTTGGGCCACAAACTGACGGAACCCTGCGGGGGCGACCCAGTGATCACAGCAAAGGGCAGTAGAGACCGGGCCGTAAACTGCCTGACCTCCGGGTGGCAGTCACCATGCTGTCGGAATATGCGAAGGGGATTCAACACACACACACACACACACACACAAAGGCCAAATGCCTGAAAAGTGCCTGTCAAAGAGTCAAAGTGCGTTCAGAGTTCACCAAGCGGGAGGCGGTTACGGGTGAGAGAAAGGTAGAACAAAGTAAACAGAGAAGAACAGAGGATGGACGTGACTTCTTTCACCTTTGATTTCCACATGCAAAGACAGGAGAGAGTGAAGACAGTGCTTAATAGTGACAATTTAGCTCCTCACGCTAGCCATTTGTGCTACCGGATCAGGGCGAATGAAACAAATTTGAATGCGTTTAAATTTGAGATGCGGAGACATGATGAAGAGACAGGGAGAGGGACACTCTAGGGAAGGTCACAGGCAGTACAGGGGAGTGGCTAGCGACATCAATCATCTCAATTTGGGACGTTTATTAGTATGCAACCTCAATCTTCCCCCTGTAGGTCAAACAACAAAGCCTTGCTACTGTGTTGAGAGTCACACGCAGTCAGAGAGGCAGAAATGTTTAAGTAATGTGTAAAATCAATATAGGAACAAAAGATTCCTAGCAAAAAAATTGCAATGTTTAAATAGTGGCACACTAGTACAATAATAAACAAGCCATGTGTCCAAATATGCCTATGTCCCTACTTTCCCTAAAAGCAGTGCGTCAAATTAGCATAACATCCAAATGTGTGGTATTTATAACTCTTGTGTGAAAAATATTCAGATGACCTTCCAATTCTACTGCGATTCTGAAGTGCACATCCAATGGGCACTTTACTATCCAACGTTGTCATAGTGTAAATGGCAGACACATCTGAGCCCAAAGTATTTGGGTATTGTTTTTTACGTATGTGCGTGTGATGTAATTTTCGTAATCAGCATAGTACACGCATAGTGTACATGTGCAAACCAATTTCTCTAAAGGTACATAGTGTACACTCAACTCGCACATGCGCCTTACATTTTTTTTGCACTAATTAGTTTTGCCCACTAGGTGGCAACACTGACCCAGACCGTTTTTTTTATTTTTAATTTTTTTTACATTCAAAAAAGAAATGTAGAAAAGAACAAGCTACAGGAAATGGTCCTTGTTGAGTTCATATGTGAGTGGGTACACACATCTCTAGTTAAAACGAGTGCAAAGACATTTGTAGCGGTCATAACTTGTGGAGAAAAATAGCGCAGACACTGGATAAAGATGAAACTTTCTAGTAAGCATGTGTTCGTGCCAAGTGTGCCACACACGCCATGAAAAGTGAAGCCAAAAAGTTTTGATCTCCCCAGGTGGCTGGATAAACCCTGCCCTCTCCATATAATCTAATGGGTCGTGAGACAAACTAAACAATCAAATTACATTTAAAAAAATTTTTTTTTATAAATATCATTTTAGGTTGTTTGTATCACGCTGATATACGTACAAGTATTTGTTTTTTAAATAAGTTCGTTATTTAAAAGTTCGTCAGTTCGTTATTTGATGCTATAAAAAAGGGGGGGTGACGTCATGATTGAAAGTTGAGATTGACAGTGGAGATTGAAAGCGAAGCGAAGTAGTCACTGAAGCACCAACAGACTTTTTTCGGGATTTTCGGAAGGAGATTGGAGTTTTAACTTTAATTTCTACATCTCTATAACTGTTTATTTCACACCGACATAATGAGTTGTTCTGCAGTTAACTGTATTAACCAATTCTGCGGGAGTGTGGACGGGGTCTTGAAACTCCGGCTCCACTTCATGCTCATTACTGCACAGACTAGGGTCTCAGGTTCACTTTTCTACAATAGAATAGAGTGAAGGTGCGTCATCCATCTACTTTTACAGTCAATGGTTCGTGCATACTATCAAAATTCATATATTTTGAAAGGCTATGCATTTGGCTGTACGTATACATGACACATTCACATCAAAACTGAAGAATACTGAGAGCTTGACAATACCAACACGGTGGATGTAGAATGAATTGTATTCATATTATACACATGAATACTTAAACATTATTATCAATCGAGAAGTATCTTAAATCAAATGCAGTGACAGTGTAGGGTTTACAATAACTAGTCGAGCAGTGTATCACATGACTTCAGTTGCAATTGTACTGTAAATATACTTGGAATCGAATTGAAATTGAAAATCAAATTATAGCACATACGCTTTTGAACCACGCTGCAGACATCTGAGATGGTCTGACTTCATTTGGAGTGTTCAAATGAAAGCCAAAATTAGCCTGAAACAAATCAAGAGGCAGCCAAAAACTGACAGAAGCTATAAGCAAGTGGTTCATGACTCTGTTTATGACTCTGGGGTAAAGTGAGTCAAGGCAAACACTGACCAACCGACTAGCTGAGTACTTTTCTGTACAACTAGTTTTAGTTTGATAAGTCATAGAGAGTAGTTCAAAAATGAAGATTCAAAAAATATCCAACTCTTCAATCATAATATGAAATATTCAAAGAGTTACAACATCTCCATGAATAATTGTAAGTAGACAGATCCAAAACCAAATCATTCAACTTTGCGCTATAATGCATAACACAGGGTTTGGAGTGACTGCTACGGAGTGAAATGAAATTACAGAAAGCAAAACAAATCAGAAAAACCAATCTCAATGGATGGCTAGATTGAAGGTTAGTTACCCTGTTTGACTTCTCACTATGCGTCAAACAGCAAATAGACATCGACAACTGGTATGCCATCATAGAAGAAACACAATGAGGTTTCAGATATGAGGGCCTAAAAAGGTTAACCATGGAACTAAATGTTCTCTTTCACAGAGCCTGTAATGCAATTTCAGCAAAAAGAACATGAACTGAACCGACGGCAGCTCCCCGTCCATCTTGTGAACTCCAAAGTGATGCTTATCATGTCTCTGAAAATATGCACTTAGTGCCCCAGCAGGCCATATTGAGTTGCTGGCACACATTGAGCCTTTCTGAATGCACATTTGTCCAGGCCAGAATGAACTTCACTTTAACCAACTTTATTTGTTAGATGACTACATTTTCTGGGGAAATCAAACCTCACAGTCCTAACCACAAGTATTAAATATTATATAGTCGTCCATGTAACCCGATCTGATGCAAATGTTACATTTATGTTTGTAAATAGAAATATACACATAATTGCCATTATATCCACCTTATTTTGCCACGCGGAAGTAAGCAATTTTCTGTGTATGTGTGAGACTTCCAATTCAAATAACTAGAAGAATAACAAAGTGTCGTAAACGGTAAAAATATTTGCGCTACAAACCAGTGTGTTTACAATTAAGATGACAATACATTAAAATAATATGGTAAGAAATACCATTTTGCAATATCAAGCTGTTTTGTACAACTAAAATAAATGGAAGCGGAAGACACCGGAAGCTAGACACATTTTTGGAAAAATAAGGTAGATATGCAAACTAACACTTCACAACAAGGCAGCATTTATAATATGTGTATGTATATATATATATATATATATATATATATATATATATATACACACATAATATATTTTTTTACATTTAGAATTTAACATAAATCTGAATAATAAATGCAGTAAAAATTGTTGTGCATTGTTATTTCATGACACTTAACGCATTAATGTTATCGAACTAAACCTTTTGTAAAGTGTTACCATTCAAACTATAGGCCTGTCTCCTATAACTTAATTTGTATATTCTAGGTGACGCGCATAACTTAAAGAGACTCCTTTCAGTTCATTTTCACTTATGTATTTCTTCATCAGCCCCTTTTTAATTAGGACAACTACTTAACACCTGCAGAACAACTGCATCCAATGAGACAGCCAAAGGAATGGTGTCTCCATACTGTTATTATCAGAAACACATAAGTACCCTCTACAATGTGTAATTAACAAGTTTCCTCTAGTTCATAAATCCTTCATTAAAATACTCTCTTCGAATGCTCTGCTGGAGTGGCAAGCGGGAACTAAATTCCACACATGCTGGAGAGGCTTATTTTGCTTAAAGGAATTTATGTTAGGATCCTGCAGTCAAATGTAAACAGCTTTCTATAAGAGCTGCAAGCTGTCATGGAGAAGCCTGATTTCTCTGTCCGATTAAAGATTGAGCAACGCTGGCTTAGCTGAACTAATATTTGGAAAAGACTGGGATAAATTACTTGTGTGTGTTATACCAGATGCCGGCCTGGTGCACTCTGTGTCAGCTGGATACATCCACGTCAAGGGATTTGCTCTTGCAAGAGTTTGCTTTTCTGTTATTTTTAAATAAAACAACTGGATAATTGACATGAATTGCTTTTGAGAAGTTGACATTTACTCAATAAACATCTGAAACATAATAATAAAAAATAATAATTATGCATTTAGCTTTTTTATTACACTACCGTTCAAAAGTATGAGACAAGTCAACATAATAAATCAACAATGCAATATTGTGAAATATTTTTATTTTAATATGTTTTACAATTTAAATTATTATGGTAAAGCTGAATGTCACATGATCCTTCAGAAATATATCCTTCATACTAATATGCTGCTGAATAATTTTTTTATTATTATTATTATTGAAAACAGTTATGCTGCTTAACATGTTTGTGTAATCAGTGACACTTTTTTTCATAGAAAGTTCAAAAGAACAGCATTTATTTTAAATACAAATCTTTTGTAACATTATAAATGTATTTCTTGTAATCAATGCCATGCTTGCTGAATAAATTATATTTTTTATTAAATTATTATTAATAATATGTATTATTAAAATGGTGGAAAAAAAAACAGAAACAGGACCTAAGATTCGTAAAAGTTTTATTGTAAAGCAAAAAAAAAATCCATCGACATGTTTTGAATCAAGAACGGAAAAAAACTTGTTAATAGGAGAACACTGAGTGCTTTAGCAAAGCCAAATATAATCCAAGTCACACATTTATTGGCTTTTTTTAATCAACATAATACCATTTTCAAGGTGTTCCTCATGACTGTTTACAACCCATGAGGTGCATTTTTTTGGATGGCTATGAAGCTTCTCAGCATGATGTAGGTTGTAATGTTGTTTTAAATGGTGAACACCCATGCTTGGAGACAAACTGAGAAATGAAAACCCCTCTCAAGCAGTCAGAGACTTATAAATAACCCAGTGTTGTAGAAGCATCCACTTAAAAACTTTTGGCAGGCAGTATATCACACGCATGTAAACAGTATTCTTTATCAGATTAAATCTGCTTGTAGGCATTTAGTTTTTTCCCCACCTAGTTTAGACAGAAAAACAGCTCTCTGAGGTAAAGATCAGTCAAGACAACTTTGCAAGAGCAGAGCAATGATGACTGTGGTTTTCAGATGAAAACAACGACTTAAATTCATACTGGATAGATGTGCTTAATTTTGTATATATGGGTTCAAGTAGTCCTCTGGGTCTCTGAATAACCTTCATATGCAAGCATAACATATTAGACTAAGTCTAAGAAGCTTTCTGTACTTTGGGTTGACGTGTTCAGAGCTGCCTGTGCTCCTCACAGCATAATGAGATCCCTCCTTGAAAGTGTTGCATTACCAGCCCGTGCTCCCTACGAGAAAGCTTCCTGTCTGCTTTGCACCCCTGCCTGAGTTGGCAGCCTCGATAAACACTAGCACTCTCTACAGTAGGAGGGTCAGAAGTTCAAACCCCAGGTTTTAACGGTTAAGGCCGGGATGTGAACTCCTGACCTCCCAATGTGAAGGGAGGTCAGGCACTTCAATGCAGAGCTGCCTGAATTTACAACTGCATGCTGACTCCATGCAAGCACAGCAGAAAGCACCTGATAGAATCTCCTTCAGGGAGGGGGAGTGGCTCTGGTCTCTTTGTACTTTCAGTCACAGCCGGCCCGCGCCATAAATCATGTTAATTAGTTGACTGATAAAATAAATCTTGAAAAGTCAAGGCGAGATCCTGTTTCCCGTGCTGCAGTTTAGCCTGCTCTGCGTTATTTGTCATCTGCGAGTCACTGTTTAATCTAGCCATTTGTAGAGGGCGGTTTTTTGCCCAGGATCTGGACAAGCCGGTGGGACTGAGAGGGGCTGACACAGGTTGCTTAAGCTCATCCATCTTTCCCTGGGTGGTCTGCGCAGCCTGCCGTCGTAAAAGAGCCCAAACACAGATTTGATCAGTGGGGAGCAGGGTTCACATGCAGATGCTACACTTCACAAACGCACAATGTTAAATAATCATTTGCCGCGTAGATTTCCACCAGCAAACGACTCGCTGTAACTTCTCAAATGTCAACGAATTCAACGCAAAGTGTGAGATGATGACTTTGTTCTGGCTGAACTTTATTTCAAAGACTTTTTTAGTCATACACAACAAGGTTATGGAAACTATCACAAAAATGAACACTAGCAGTGGAACATTTAACTAAAATAAAAACGAAAAAGGAAGTATTAAAATAATAGAACAAATAAAATAAAATACAACAATAAACAAACAAAAACATGAATAGAATCAACTCGCTATAACTTCTCAACAAATGCCAATGAATTCAACAGTGTAAGATGATATTCTTCTTCTAGCTAATGACTATTTTAAAAGTATAAAACCTGAAATATTGCCAGCAATTTAAGTAGCTATTACTCTCCATTTAATGCATGCATAGTTTGCAGATGACTCACTGTAACTTCTCAAACACAGAGTGTGAGATGATGACTTTCTTCTGGCTACGACTATTTCAAAGACTTTAGTCATACACTACATCAACTATTATGAAAAACTAGCAGTATTAACTAAACTAAAAAATTTAAACAGTAAGTTTAAAAACTACTAAAATAATACCACAATAAACAGACTAAAATATGAATCGAAACTAAATTACTAAAATATAAATAGAAACTAAATTAAGAAACCTACAAAAGATCTAAATTTACAGTAAAAAAATAAAAATAATCTGATTCACTTAATTTGCTAAGCCTGACTATATACTATATCGACTATATCGGGCGGGGGGGTCCAATTTTCAAAACTCAAATAACCCTCATGCGTATTTTTCAGCTGCCTCAGGTTGCTGGTAACATAGGAAGATAAGTAGGTAGTTTACCAACAAGATGGAAGACCACTTCATAGGCTATTGTACCCAATTTTTAAAGCTCATGAAATGTGAACGGCAGGAAAGGACATCTTCTGAAGCCTCTCGATCCCTTTAAAGAGGCCACAAGGATGTGAAATTTTCTCAGCTACAGTCCCCCTTGCCAAAGACTTGAGAGGTCGTCTGCACACAATAACACTCTGTTGAGAAGTACACTGCCTTGTTGGTAATTACAGCTATTTTGCTAGAGTGTTTTGTGTTTTGCTTTGCTTGTTCCATCTCAGAGGCTAACAACCCTTCATTATTCATGGTTTGACTCGCTTCTCACTGAAGCAAATTACACAGGGAGTGACAGCTTTCAGAACAGAGCGGTCTCGTCCTCTTCCCTTCAGAGTGCCACTAAATCACAGAGATGAGGCTTTAACTTCTGACCTCTCACCTGTTGACCCTTTGGAGGGGTCATTCCTGCCTATAGGCCACAATCTGGCCGAAACCAGCTCTGACATAATACGCATTCGCTTTAACACACCTTGACTGTCTGGTATGCTCTGAAATGCATTACACCCAGTCAGTGCAAACAAAGACAGAAGTCTTAAGTCAGATTTTTTTTTACTAAATCAATGTAATAATTTTATGAACTTCCAACTCCCAAGACCCTTGGTCAATAAAAATAGCATAAAACTTAAAATAATAATAAAATAAACATCATAGTATTTATTTCCATTAAGAGGTGCATCAAGTTTTGGTCGAGATCTTGTTTTGACAATGCAAGAGTCCAGCACTCTGTAAAGTCTACTCAAGCACATCCCAAAGACTTTCAATGAAGTTAAGGTCTGGACTCTGTGAAAATGATTCTACCTAACCATTCTTTTACAATTTGAGCCTGATGAATCTTGCCATTGTCATCCTAGAATATGACCACGATGTGTCTTCCTATATGATTGTTTAAGAGTTAGAAGAACTGTTGCCAAACATATAACATGCTAGAAACATAATAATCACTGCAATAATGATCCAATCATAGACTCTTAAGCATTTGCCCATTTAAATCCAAACAGAAACCTTTTCTTTGGCCGGACAGTGCATTTGCCCATTTGCCCATTTTCCCCTCTGTAGAACCTTCACAGACACCAGTTTTAAAATCCTGTAATTCTATGCTGTTGATAATTTAATACAAATTGGCACCACTCTGCATTAGTGTTGGATATTGAAAATAAACTCCATGTGTCATCTCATATGCACAGCCAAGTTACAGCCCTTCTCAAGACGCTATTGGCTGAAAGGCCAAAGGAACGCAAACACAAAACAAAAAGAAAGAAAAATAGAGTGTCCTGTTCCTTTCAATGAGTTTGGGCAGTTTCAATTGAGACTGTAGAATAGGACATCACAGGGCAACCATGAATGCAACGAGCTGAAATGAATAGGACCAGCTTACTGTGATACAAACCCCATTGTCATCTGATAAATACAATGGCAAAAGAGTCCCTTACGTCTAATTACCAAAGTGGGCGTTTCGTTTGCGAAATGACATCAAAGCAGTCTCGGGGGCTTGTGCCAACTTGTTATGTACTGTGTCAAAAAACATGTGTGAATAAGAGTTTCAGTGGGGACAAACAAAAAGTCTTTGTGGGGATGATGGCATTCAGATAATGATGAAAAGGCAGGTGTGGGTTCTTCAAAGCAAACCTGATAGGAAACCTTCTAAAACATTCTCCAAAAGACCTGCAGAGTTTGACCTGATTGAGAGGTCATTGTGCACCAAGATAAAAGGCAGGCAGGGCAGAGGAACAATGTAGGATCAAGAGAGGATGGTCACATCAAATCATAGAAATAGATTTTATAGTCCGATTGATGAGGAAGAGTGGATGCTGTTTGTAAGTTGCATTCCCACCCGTTTCCACATTCTCACAGGCGGGGATTATCAAGATGAACCTATCTCACGCTAACTATTGATCCACTTCTTCACCTCACTTGGAAAAAGAAAGCCATGTCGATAAAATCATCACAAAACAAATTCATTTCTCAATTGCATTCACTGAGATAATGAGCTTGTGTGTCATAACCAGACCCAAACAGGTACGAACAGAAAGCACTGCAGATTTCTATTACATTTAAATGCCTAGCATTTGCAAAGTTCCCCTTGTGTGCTTATAAAATTAATTTGACTGTGCTTTCTGCTCTCAATATGAGTGTAGTACTCTCAGCTCTATTTAACACATTTCACTTTTCAAATCTAATTTGAAAAATTTTAGTCAAATATCAGAAAAAAAAAAACAGGGCCTGGTCAGAAATTAGAATTATGTGAATTATACGGCCCTCTCTATAATCATCGGCAAGGTTTGGTTTGTGCAGTACGATAATAAAGCCATTGGTGCATTTGCTTTTGTTCCCCTGCATTTCTTTCCCTGAGCAATTGAACCAAAGCATATGAGCCAATTCAATTATTCTGGCAGCAGCGCTAATATCACCATCTAATGGCAGATAATACACAATATTCAAGAGTTCAATGTGTACGGTGTTTGTAAATGCTTCGGTAAAAGGCTGTACTTAATCATCCATTTCACACTCCTGGGAGTGCACTGAAATAACTAATAAGACGACCTCAGCTTAGCTCTAGCTCAACATGTTCATCAAAGAAAAACAGAAAAAATATAGAGAGATAATGTTATAATTATTATTATTAAAATATTAATTGTATTAAAATGTTTAAATTATGAAGTTCAACATATAATATACTGTAAACTGTATACAAGTCTTCTGCTATCCTTTACAAAAAAAGGGGTTCTAAATATTGTGATGAAGTATCTTCAATGAATATGCATTATAGCATCATGAATGGTTTTTGATCAAGAAAAAGCCTATGTGAACAATAACATTTAATATACAGCTCTAGCCCACCTTTCATCTTGTCAAATGAGCTTTAAGTAAACCCCGCTAAGAGAAATTATAATGAAATCAGCATATACTCCAAATATATAATCTCAGCACAGATGTTACAGTTTCCAATGCATCAGGGTTATTTATGACTTGCCATTATAAAAGCTTGTATAATTTATGATGTTCAATTAATGCAATACCTTCCATGAGCTTTCAGTTTGTTTTTGTCTGTGTTTTTTCTGAGATCTGCTGATACGCACATGCCAAAAATATGCAGCAACGCCATTTAGGCTGTTAGAGACTGATTTATGGACATGAATTAAAAAGAATGAAAAATTTATGACTGCAATTTGTGGGCAGCCATAAAACTATTACAGAACTTTGGAGTTGCATTCAGCTCTTTTGTCTCTAAGCAAAGCAAGATGACTTAATCTTATGAAAACCTAAAATAAAATATATAAATTCTTTTGTTATAACAGTAAGTAAATAACAGCAAATCTATAATCATGCATATGGAAAAGTAATTTCCAGGGTATCATTTAGTGAAAACTGTAATCAATGGGGCTGTTTAAGGAATCAACACCCTGTTTTCATGTGCTTGCTTGTGCTCTTGTGCATAAAACTATACAGCTTCTACTGCTGCATTGACTGAGCACCATGGCATGATTGAATGAAAGCCTACCCTTGACTGACAAATGATATATTAAGCTTTCGTCTGGTGGGGGGAAGCCAGGCATGTCAGTTACCTGCTATAGAAGAAGCTCCACTTGTCAATCTACTGTGCGCCTGGCTAAACAAGATCTGAAATGTTAAAGCCCTCCTGCATCAGAGCTTCACACTGAGCTATATGGCTACATCCAAGCCATGTGACAGACATGAATCACTGCCTGCAATAAATGCCTGAATATCACATCTGGAGGTGAAACAAATTTGTTAAGTCCAGGAATACTTGACTGCAAGCTGCTCGTTGCCTGGAAAGGGTGGATATGAAGAAAGGACATGGGGCTTACTTGAGCGATCCGGTCGGGATAGTCTGTGTGCACTTATCAAAAATGTATCCGTAAATAAATATACATTTGAAAAAATAATTATTAGAAATGTAATAAAAATAAGAATTATAATTATAATGGAAAAATCTCTTTAAAAAATTGGAAATGTAATTTTGATTAATAAAAAAAATTATATACCCACACACATATACATATATATACACACATACATTTTGTTTATCTATTTTGTTTCTATGGTATGGCTAATTTTCTTATGTTTTATGTTTCTTGATTTGTTTTATTTGTTTTAAATGCTCTGTATAAAGTATGTATTTTATTTTATTTTATTTTATTTTTATTTTTATTTTTTGTACAGCACTTTGATCCACTTCGGTGGTTTTAAAGTGCTTTATAAATAAAGTTTGTTTGATTGATTGATACATACATTTATTATTTAATCACTCATGTTGTTTGTAACTCGTTTTATTTTTCCTATGTAATACAAAAGCCATATGACAATTTTAATAAAACTAAATTTTTATTTCATTAAAAAATGTTAAGCTATACAAACATTTATGAAATTAAACAATGAAATTAAAATGTATTCAAAAAATATTCAAATTCTAATAGTTATTTCCCCCTCACATACAGATTCAATAGCACACAGGGTGACCGTCCTATTTGGGCACACTTTAAAAAATTGTTTTTGTTTTTTTTGCGCACATGTGCCTGTGACTGGCCCAGGAAGGGAGTCATTAATAAAGATATGGACTCTGGCACAGGCCTGGGCTGCTGTACGGTGCCTCTATTTGCCTGGGAATGAGTGCAGTCGTCTCCTTGGCTCGGCTGGCGTTGATTGTGTATGATTAATGGTTTAAAGAAACAGGGAGAGAAAGGTCAACTTCTGGGTTGGAGACAGAGCAGCTACATAGGGAGTAATTAAGACATTTGTGTAAGCATGATTAATAAGCCTGAGCTGACACTGTGTACTGTAAACAAGAGGCAACCAGATGGTTTGCCACGTACTGCATCTTACACCGAGATGGAAGACCGCCTACATGAAAGCATCTAGGCCCCCCCTGCTCGAACCTCCCTGGTTTCATATGACCACGCACTTCGAGAAGTTAACCTCGGAGCCGTCGGTGAGTGGGATTTACAGGTAATGATGGGACGGAGGGAGAACAAATGTCAAGGCAAGAAATGTTTCATGTCTTAATGTGGCGCCTTCTGTAGTTACCTAGCATTTGACAGTAGATGACACATCAGTGATCATTAGCGTTCCAGTGGCCCATCAGTTCTGATCCATCCGCTGACCCTCTTTCCTAGACGTTTGTCATGTAGGTTGCGTAAAGCGCTCTTTTTCTCTCCGTTGTCTCCCCTGCAGTCTTTCAGCCATGTGACCAGCAATATAGAGGGATTAGCTCCTGCATGTAGAGAGAAAGACTGGGAGACAGGTGTCAAAACGCTCCAGCAAGCAAAGCTAACGACTGCTAATCAGCTCTGTTGTTCTCTTGCAATCCACGTCCAATTCACAAGTTTCATCCCACATGAAACACAATTATGGTGGGTTTGAAGTTCAGTGTGTACTTACTCAACCGTCTCTTCGTGTAAATGTTAGTGCTTAAGAGAAAAAAGGCTGAGAGTCAGTCTTGAGACAGCAACAGAGCTCCTTGTCGGTCTACGTGTGTTGATAGAAGGCAATGATGGGCTTAATCACACAAGATCACAGCTCCAGAACACAGGACTGGAAGTCCTGCCTGTAGAAAACTGGACCTTTGAGCTGGATTTCAGAACGAGAGCTTAAGTATATTGTGAAATGCTAAAGGTTAAAAAGCGAGGTACAAAATGTAAAACACAGCTGAAAAAAAAGTCTCCCAGCCTTGACAAGATGGTGTTTAGCTGGTTAGCAGTCATTTTTAGAGTGCTCAAAACCCCCCTAATACAACCAAAACAGAACAGCCTAAATAGATTAGGCCAGACTGGGAGTCCAACTAACCATATCAGCCTGGCTTAAATGCTGAAACTTAGTCAATGTAAGTTATACTAATAGCAGCCAATAATAATACCACCATTACTATTGAAACAGAAATGAAAGGTGTGATCACTTATAAAGCAAACAGCTTTCTGCTGGTCAATGTAGTAAACCACTTGACCAACTTGAACAAGTTGTGAAACCTGTGTGGGAAAATCGTTCATCTTCAAACTAAATCTCAATGGGACAGATTCCTTTTGAATGACTGGATTTTCCCCACAAAAGTTTTCCGAACATTGGTAAATGTGATTGCACCTTCAGACTAACACCCTGTCAGAACCATGTGATATAATAAGGCTACACAATGTTGAAATAAAATGCAATATGCGATAACTTGTTAAATAAGGTGATAAAATAATATATTTTAATTCTAATTAAATATATGTAAAACCTGACAATGACATAACCAAAACATGTTCTTTTGGCACTATGCTGAGCATGTCAGACTAGTTTGCTATGAGAGTGTAACGATAGCTTGTTGATCATGTCGCATAAGTCACTGGAGCGCATGCACTTACACACACACCCCAAGGAACAGTCGCATGCCCAGTCTATACTCTGCTTTATGCGTCGACCTAAAACTGACTTTTTGTAAAAAAAAAAAAAAAAAAACTAACATCAAATAGGTTTTTTTGATGTACAAAACATAAAAATACCATAATATGTTTGCGGATATTTAGGAAACACGGTAAGTTGTACATACTTGTTTCTCCGAAAAACAATGCTACAGCCAGATATTCTACTTTGAAATTGGGTTCCGTTTCAGAATGTCTGTTTTTGTTTTTGTGTGATCTAGTGATGAGTCGTTCATTGCATTTGTCACGTGACAAATGAACAAAAGACTCGGAAGGTAAAGTCATTATTTATGTTCCCTGTAAATTATTTTTGACTGCATTATAATGATTTCTTAATTCAGAATATGATCAAGATTGCGTAGGTGGATGTGTTCGGGGAATTTGCCTGTTAAAAGTATAACATTTAAAGCCCCTTAAATGAACAAAATGACTCGAAAAAAGATTCGTTCATTTTGATGAACGAGATCGAACAAGAGAGTCAGTAAAATTATCCGAACTTCCCATCACTAGTGTGATCCCACCCACCGCTAATTTACCCAATAGTATTTCGACACCCAGGTTGCCAGTTGGTGTAAAACACAGCGTATTGCAGCCATGCAAGCCAACAAACGAACTGGGTCAGAGATCGCAGATTCTACCCGACCTAAAAAGCATAGGCATCCATCTAAAAAGCTTAATGACCAGAGGCATATTAAAACGCAGATAAATCAACTTACAGTGTAAGGCTCGTCACCTTCCATTGTCAATTGTCCCTGTTGCGTGTCCTCAATTTCAATGTTTCGATAATTTCAATATATCGTGCAGTTTTGAGCTTTAAATCGGTTCATGTTTTGTCTTCACAAAGTCAATAAGATCCATTTAGAACATACAGTATATTTTTGGGTTGGCATTTTCAATGAGATTTAGCCGTTGGCGGAGATACCCAGTACGACGTCAAATATTCAAACAAAGCATTATTAAAAATGTTTTGACAATGTCGACAATTAGGGCTAATTAGGACAAATAATCAGATTACCATGGAAGAGACATGATTTATAGCTTGACACTTTATCACATCACACTCAATTAAGGCGGTGTAAGATGTGTGATGACGTGCCAAAATGATCCAGTTCAACCAGGAAAATAGCTGACCAAGTTTCTAATGCTGTACTGACAACTGGCACTGAAGTGGCATAGTTAAACATGCTCCAGTTGGAGCTACAAGATCCCACTCTACAAACCAACTCCAGTATCCGTCACCCGACAGGAAAGAGGAGACGCACCCTTGCAAAGCACAGATCTGGGGAAAAGGAGTGCGGAGGTGTGTGAGGAGTGACAAAGAACAGCTGGGTGAACTCAGGGCCAATATGTGTCCCACATCTCCCAGCAGGAGTCAGTGCAGAACAGGGGGCCTGGTGAGGATGTAACGGGGGCTGCCATTACGCATTGTGCCCCTTTTATCCGGGACATCAAAATGACCACTTTTACACTACATATGGAAGAAACCGTTCCTTCATTCTCATAACGCTGGTAATCTGTTCCCAGAACATGAAAGCATGAATTAGAAACAGGTGTTCGGCATTGGATATGTAAGCTTATTAAAAGCTTCACCAGCTGGAGATCACATACGCATGTGGGTTGATTCGCTCTGACATGCATTACATTTTTAATTCCAGATATCTTTTTTTGTTGAATTAATTTCTGCAAATGTCAAATTCATTACGCCCTTTCTTATCCACATTTATCTTGATTCATTTTCATGATATAAGCAGGATTGAGCTGGACATAAATCAACAACACCTATGATGGGAGGAAAAACAAATCAGGCTCAAGTTGGAACCGTCAAAGTGTCTTTCTTCCCAGCACTCCCGGCTCTCGAATTAGCTTGGCTTCACATTAATTGTAAGTGAGTTTAGACATCAGGCCAGTGCTGTTCCACACATCAACGGGCCTGAGCTGGAGCAGGTCTGACAGCCACCAAGCAGAAAGCCTTTGTCTTTATAAGGGCCGCTAGGAGGAGAAGAATGGGGCGGCTACAATGACACCAGCAGATAGGCTTCGGATGACCTGGAATCATAGCAAAATTCAAAGCAGAAAAACAAGGCAAAGGACCTTGCAGAGGTGCCAGGGTGCAAACAATCACATGCACCATGGATTCTGGCTAGCGCCGGTACTAAAAGTATATGCAATCCACCTCCAGCTCGAGATAATTGTGCTAAAATGCTTTAGTTTCAGTTTGAACCTCTTGGATGCTGATTTGGGAAGAAAAAAGGAACAATTACAAAGAACATTTATCAAAAGAGAAGGGCCGCTCAAGGAGCATTTGGGGGCAATCACCCCGATGCTCCAAAGGATGATGAAAACCAGGGCTTTGCACTTCCTAATAAAAAGTCTGCAGTAATGTTGGCTGGGTGTCTCACTTGGAAAACTGTTTGTCCTTTTGTCCTGTCCAAGTTTTTTAAACTGCTGTCAGCTCAATTGTTCTGCCGGAGAAAAATTATTATGCACCTGTCATCAGTGAGGGGGGGATGGGGGGGACTGGAAAACTAAAATAATAAAATGTGAGTTGTAAACTGTTCGACCCAGATGAGAGAAAAATCACAGGATGATGAAATATCTCTTTCTCCAGATAGAAATGGGCCAAAATTATTAGTTTTGGAGGCCTAAGTTTGTATTGCATACTGTCAGCACTTCACCATGATGATTTTCTCTCAGATGACCAAAAACAATAAACCAGTTTAGCCTAGGTAAATCTCTTTAATGTCTTTAAGATTATATGAAGCATGTAAATATTTGTATATAATTATAATTCAATATGAAATGATGCAATTCATCAGGCAATACGAAATTTGCTTCGATTTGATTTATTTTGTAGTATTTCAAAAGAAATTTTTAGAAAACATGCTGAAGACTAGTAGAGATACACCGAAATAAAAATTCTGCCCAATCCCGACAAGCCGAAAATTTATAAATAATTTTCATTTGTTTCAGCCAATCAACAGATAAATGGCAGAAACTTTATACTGAATAAATTGAAAAATAAAACACTAAAAACTAAAATCAATTTAAATGCTACAAGAGAATTTATTTATCACAACTTCATAATATATAAAGTATATTTATTTTGGGATTTGGTAATGATTACATTTAACAGTGTTATTAAATTATTCATATTTTTAAAGTTAACTTTAAGTGAGTGTCAGATGATGGTAATCAAAACAATAAATAGGAGAAAAATTAACATGTAAAATTAAACATAGCCAAACCGATACAGTATATACCGATATATTCCATAAACACAGAACTCTGGCTATTCATTATAAGACCAGAGAGATACTTTGTGATTGTGTATTTAAATTGCTGATGAGTTTGAATGATGAACTCCTACAGTCTAATAGTCATTTGAAATAGTGTTTTAAATTTACACAGATGATTTCCGTTGTTGAAATCATAGCACACCTGTGAATAAGAGTGAGCTCAATGACTCACATTTAACATACATTTGTGCGTTTCCAGACCACTAAACTTAAAAGCAGAGATAGGAGTCAGTTTAATCACTATAATTTGTGACACTGTAATAATCGTGTGATTTATGAGTCCATTCTGATCTATTTTTATAGGTAATCAACCTTAAAAGTGTAGCAGGAGTGTCTGAATTGAGAAGAGATTAATGCTGTTCCTTTACCAAATTACTCTTCAGTGTCATTAAGGCCTTTCAGTAATGATACCTTAAAAGTTCATGGGCCCTAGATTAGGTAGAAGTCAAATAAAGGACTACGAATGACTTCTGGAAGTTAAAGGAAAGCATATTGTGGGCACTTTTAAATGCAACTTGTACACGTCCAAAAAAAAAAATCTAAAAAAAAAATGATTACTGTCATTCTTTTGAGGACACATGTCGTTTAGACCTTCATGGATAAATGTGTCATTATTTGCTCACCCTCTTGTTGTTCCAAACACACACACAAAGTTGATTTAAACAATCTTAAAATAGATGTTAGCAAACAAATAACAGCATTCGGGTTGGTTGGCATGTGAACAACAAAAATCTTTTGGTGAACTATAACTTTAAACCAGCTTTGACTGAAAAAGCAACATTAAAAAACACTAACAGAAGTGAATAATAGGCAGAACGTGCTGTTGTTGTGAGCAGCAGGGGTGGTGCCAGTCCAAAAGTGCTCATTTTGACTGCTTTTGTTGACGGCCCAACGCTGCGTCATCCTCTTGGCAAAGGTCCGGCCATTGCTTTGATCTCTCAGGCTCCTAAATCAACTACAGACAAAGTTCACACACAGGTCAGCGGAGTCATCTGATCATCAATTCCAGAAGAAGCCACTTCATGACAGTCTTCCCCACTGCTATCCCCCTGTCATGCAAAGTTTGCACGATTACAGACCAAACATGCACCTTTTCCCACCTCTCCGGCAGCGCATGCTTACAACACACTCATGAACATCCATAGAGAAAAATCACATGTAAACACAGCCATAGCGAGCACGTAATTACTGCTAGGTGTGTTATGTGATTCCTAGCGCCAAGTGATCTAAGGTAGATCTAACAAATTGGATTTTTAAACAACTTTCAAGACAACACAAAAAGGTTTCATAGCACTACAACAAATAAGTCACAGAGAACAATGTGCCACAGCTAAACTAACATTTCCCCTCCCAACGTCATCCAAACCACACACTCCATCTGTGTTGTTGACATCGTGCTCTTAATGTACAATAAAGCGGCAATTGTTAAAAATACAAAAAAAAAATATTGCTTTTAGTTGGAGTTCCTACGGGACCAATTGTTACAAAACAAAACCGGTTCGCTTGTAATTCCGGTTCCTTTGGGATGTTTAGAGGCATCAAACGCAGCGCCATTCATGATGTAGCGTCCTTTATGGTTGAAGCAAAAGAAAAGATCCAATTAATAGAGCATATCAATCTGCTAACACTGTCACAACATATTCCTCTTGATTCATTACAGTGCAGGTCCTAGTCCTCCCTGGCAGCCCGTGTTGCCTAGTAATTACACTTCTTCCTTTGACAACCTGCATGATTGTTTTCCTAACAGTATATTACTTCGTTAGTACTTTCCAATGCTGGTTATTTTTAAACTGTCACTTTTGCCAGACTCATCCTGATTTGCACTCGTCTGTTTATCATAACAATCATTAATAACTGTCACTCGGTGTCATCAATATAACAGGCTCATTCCCTCATTAGCATGTGCCGGCGTTTGTTCCGCCGAGAGCCCGGGTATTTTCTACCAACAGGCCCAGCCAATTACTCTGCCGAAATGGAATCGCATTAATCAAAACTTAACAAGGTGGCAAATTTAAAGATATCAGATTGCAGGAGACAGCACAAGTAATATGTCACTGTCAGAGGTGCTATGTAGGTATGCAGTGGCTGACACTAAATATATCCCCTTGCACAGGCTGTGTGAATTTTGACGTTTCATATGATCTGACAACTATCAAAGAGAAAGGCCTGAGAGGGCTGAAAGTCCCGCTTCTGTTGTCATCATCCACATTCTGGTAAGGACAGTGAAAAAGAGAGATAGATAGTGGTAGTACAAAATAAGGCCTGATATAATTACAAATCTAAATCTTTTTTTTTTTTCATTTACAACAAAAGGAGGTGAAAAATGTTAATCGTCAACTTCAGGAGGTCAAAATAAATATGAAATTAGCTGTTATAACTGTTAATGATAGATATAAAGAAATTATAAATAATTTACAATCTAAAAAACTGATTCAATCGACAGATTGTCAAAATTATTACACTTTAGACTTTATAACTTTAGTTGGATACAGTCAAGACTGTAAAAAATCCACAATTTGTTTTATGTAAAAGTAATAAGACACCAAAGTATACACTATTCATGCCGAAAGAATAAGATAAAAAGCATGAGAAAGCAAGACAGCTAAAGAGAGAGAGAGAGACAGGAGAGGCTTGGCGAGAGAGCGAAAGGGGAGGGAAGAAAAGGTTGAGCGTGTCTGTGAGAGCCAGCAGGCGGCAGTTCATCATGTCTGCCTTCACAGAGACGTTTTCTTTTACACTTTAAATGATGATACTCATCAATCACTGGCTGACAGCTGCATCAAGCCAGCTGCAAACATGCAAAGGCCAGCAGTCTGAAACATGCTGACGCCACCCATCGCTGCATAGAAAATAATCATTCAGCTCAAGCTCCACACTAGATTTATTTTCTCATATACGACCCTCTCTCTTCCTCTAGCCACTGTAAAATAAATACCATCCATTTCACTGGAACAATGTGCAGGGCGCTGGCGGGACAAGCCGCTCGATTGGCACACGTAGAGTTAACGATTATGCGGCTGGCAAAAAGCGAAGATGACTAAAACTAATCAGGTAGGCCTGCGAGCCAATAACGTTCCGCTCGTGGAAAGAAAAGCTCAGTGTCACCGCAGTCATATTGACATATATGGTGACTTTGGAAAATGCGGCATGTATTTGAAGCACTTTGGGTCAGAGGTGGAAGCAAATGGACTGCATCTTAATGGGTGTATAAATGTAATTACATGCAAGAAACAAAAGATGATTTCAATGGTGCCATCCCATACGTCGAACCATTGCTGTATATTGGTAGCGAATGTGCTCGGATGCACTTGTGGCATTTAAACATGGAAAAACAGCCACAGTTTAGAGAGCGCAATGAAGGCTATTAGCAGTAAAGGTTATTCATGCACTGCACACACACACACACACACTGTCCCCAACTGTTTCCCGATTAATACCACCATCGCTCTCCATCTTTTCCATTTTGCAGTGGAGCGATTGCTCATTTTTAAAGGGGAGCTTGTGGAGCAGATGGATGTGAATTCAAAGTTTCCTGATCTTTAGCAGAAGTTATGGAGGGTTATCTTTGGCTGTATATCTCTGGGTTGGCAGGCCTCCCCTGGCGATGAAGGATTAAGCACCGCAGCTGTCTCTCCCTCCGAATGATGCAGTGCAGCACTCGCCGACACGACAGCATCACTTAATCTTAATGTCCGCTCCTCCAGCGCGGCCGCGCAGGACAAAGCCAATCAACATCACATGCCACGAGGATGGACCTACTGCTTGGCCCTGGAGTCTCTCACCCGCACCGACCGATTAATCAACTTCAGCCAGCCCAATCCCAGAGTTCACTTCTCTCACGGCACAGCTGAGCTCGCCACCGTGATGTATAGGACGGGGGGCTGGCGTGCTCCACAACACTTATCAGACTGCACATTATGCATGGCTTTGTATTGCTGAGAGAAAGGGATCGGGGGAGAGGAAAGAGCGAAAAAAGCGGTATTGAATGCTTACACCTTATTTCTGTCACGGGCCACCTATTTGTTGTGTTTAAAGAGATATCTGACCAATAATGGTGAAAAAAGCTTAAGGAGAGCTTGGGGTTTTGGAATAATGACTCGTGCTCATTTAGACAAATTGCACACGGGGAGGACCATTACCGCAATTTGAATTCAATATAATACCAGAGTATTAAAGGAGACAACATTTCCCTTGATCCCTGCATATTAACTTACTCTTACTCTCAAAACATCTACAATAGCCAAGCGAGTCCTAGCGCTTTCTTAATTGTATCAGCTGAAGCAACAAACTGGAAGACGGCCACAATGTTTTTTCCTCTCTGCTTCGAGGCCCGAGGTAAATTTGTAAGAACACAAATCGCACTCTGTAATTCACCTAAAACAAATATGACAAGTATTAAATGCAAACAGCTGCAGAGGAAACAACTATATCCCTGACAAAACACAAGCAAATATCTTTGTGTACCCGTCCATCCCCTTGAGTATGTTTACATCGTCACAGATGATCTGGTGCATGCTGGAATATATTACTTCCATAAGTTACCCTCAAATGAAGACAGCGCTATTGCGCCACGACGTTTCCTCCATTTCAGTCAAGATTAAGAGCATTCAGGCATCCTCAGCTCCGGAATGGTATGCAACATTAAAGATGTAGAGGAGCCTCCGGTGTCCTCTATGGAGGGTGCACCTGATTTAGTAGAACCAATTTAAAGCCGGAGGAATCCAACATTACCTTTGAAGACGCTACATAATGTCAGCAAACAAGCTATAAAACACTGTAATGGTGCCTTATATTTGGACATAAGTTTCTCTAAGCAGTTAGCAAGCCCTGACGCTAGGAGATCTGCATTGTTATCACTATATCCTAAAGTGCCTGCTTTAGTTTGTTTTCTTTTTTCTTTTTTTTAAAATAAAAGGCTGCTTTTACAAAACACCCATTGCATTTCTATTTATTTAAATTGAGACTAATTTGAGTGAATAAGGTGGCAGCGTGAAGACTGCAGAGTCGCAAATATTTATTGTAATTTATCGAGCATGAACACACAGGATTTCTGATTTCTATGTTTTTTGGAATTTAATTCTAATTCCACTAACAGTAGAACACTTACACATGTCATTTTTCATCTGCATTCATCTGGTGGAGGGTTAAATAATTTATGCGTTGCAATATGATATTCACAGAGCAGCTCTGGTCATTTACACATAGTTAGGTTGTTTTTGCTGTGGTAATTGCTTTTGGCAACAATGCAATCTGCTGCTAAAACAGCAGCAATAACTTATTTAATATTATTAACTTTGGCTCCAGGAGTACTCGAACTGCAGTATCTAATCCAGGACCAGCTGCAGTGAGATGGTTTCCATTCACAAACATCTAAGTAGGTTCCACAAGGTGGTTTGGACCTAAAACAAAACCAACAGCACTAAAAGTATCTAATCCCACAGAAATTTGCCCGATGAGATCTTAACGTGTGTCATTTCCTCACAACTGAACTGTGGGGTATCATTAGTTGCACAACAATTGTCAGTATAACAATGTGAGCTGATGTGATGCTTGGCTGTGTTAAAAATCTGAGGTCATTTAGGGTAAACATGGTGGCCTACAGAGGAAATTGGGACCCAGATGAAAGGAGGACCCTTAGTGCCTACTGTTAAAGTGATAGTTCACCCAAAAATAAACATTCTGTCATTCTATCATCATTTACTAACACTCATGTCTTTTAAAATCCTTATTATGTTATTTCTTCTATGGATCACAAAAGGAGAAAATCTGAAGAATGTCCTGGTCTCTCTTCTCCATGAAATTACATTGAATGAGACTGACGCATTCCAGCTTTAAAAGGGAAGCAAAAGCAGCATTAAAACAATCACCATAAAGGACGAGTTGAAACAAGGTGTTTAGAATGACTTGTCTGTGAATACCATAAATTATGACAATTTTAACTTTTGGGTGAACTAACAACTTTCCTCAAAATAGCTGGTCGAGGACACTTACATCCACCCTCTAAAAGAGACGTGTCATCTTTTTAACCTCTGTGACAAGTGTGGATTTGTCTATATTCTAACACTTGGCTGACTGCTGTGTCATTACAGCTTTAAATGTTTCAAACCATCTGTGGCCAGCATAAAATATGCTTTTTCAGTCCAGTTCAGTATTGAGTTCATATCATAAAAGAATCAACATAATTGCCAATTACAGGTCCCTAATTTGGCTGTAAAACTGGGAGAGGCCAAGAGGACAGGGACGGCAGAGAGAGGTAGAATATTAAGCAACGGCAGCTGGCAGTGCCCCCATACACACATTCCCAGGCATATGGAGCTAGCTAGGACATTAAAAGAAGAGGATGATGTTTTGCATACATATTTTTTGCTTCAGAGGTAACCTTGATCAAAGCAGCAAAAATTCAAATTCAAACCCAAATCGAACATTTATTTGTGCTTTGCATGTGACTTGAAAGACATTCTGCTGCCGTGAACAAAATTTTGAAAACAGTGAAGTGAAAAACTCTTCAACTTAGGCATCAGACTCTAACAAAAAGTTTAATAAACATTTGAGTGATCATGAGAACAAAAAGTTGATGAAAAAAAATGTATTGCCTCTAAACATTTTTATACAAAATTCAAATTTTGTTTGGAATCCTTTAGTTTTTATAACTGCCAACAATGCTTCTAAAGGCTTCTAAAGATCCACAAGACATCTACTGGAATCTTGGCCTATTTCTCATTTGCAAAATCTTTATTTTCATGTTGTCACTGCTTTTTTTTTTCAAATCCCAAACATTTTTAATGAGATTTAAATCTGGAGATTAAACAATCTACAGTAGGTCCCTGCTTCCAATTGAACCAAGCTTTAATAGATTTGGATGAATACTTTGGTATGATTGTTCTGCAGGAAAGTCCAATGATCCAGTGAAGCTTCAGTCTATGCACAGAAGGCATCACAAACTTTGACAAAATGGCCTGATACTTTAAAGAATCCATGATGTCCTTCATATAGTCAAGATTTACCCTTCCAACAACAAAACACCACATAAGAAGACCCACCCACCTCCACGTTTGATCATGGAGATGGTGTTCTTCTGCTTTAGCATATTTAAGTCAGCCTTTTATGTCCTTCTTGGTCAAGGGTGGTGTTCGGCAAGGTGTCCGAATATGAAGGCCATGCTTGTTTAGTGTTCTTTTTATAGTCTGCATTGAAATGTTTTTTCCTCCTTTCATCATCATTTCATCTTGTATGTATTTGGCACTAAACTGAGAGTTTTTCTTAGCAGCTCAGATCAAACATCTTATACCCACTTGATGATATTGTGCTTTTCTTCAAATCCTCTTTGGTCCGCTGTGATTTTAAGCCAGCTGTGTCTCCAGGAACTTTTAGTGTCTAGGAAATGTTATTGGAGCTGAAGCCATTCTGATGGAATGAAACTACTACTTCTCTATATAGCTTTTGTGAGTGCTCTTTTGACTTGGCCATATTTGCTACTCAACTTTAGCACATGCATGGGCTAAATTTATATGCGTCACAGCTAAGGCTAATTAAGAGTTGTCCTAGAGTTTCCAAAGGTTTAATTATGTTTTAACACAATGTTGTATCCTACCATACTAATAAATGGCTTAAAAACAGCACATCATGTATTGGCATTAACACTTTTGTTTTGCCACTAAAATGAGATAGATTAAATAAAATAAATAAAGTTTTCAGAAAAGCTTAGATTTGTAAATTATTACAGCCTCTGGGGGTTGAATTTTGTTTGCAGTTGTACACACACACACACACATATATATAACAATATATAATTAATTAATTTAACTAATAAACAAATAATTTGAAATTAATCTCATTTGATTATTTTCTCTTTGCACTTGAATACTGTACACAAACCTGAATACATTATTATTTATGAGAAATGAATAATAGGTCTCACATAATATAACTTACATATAAAAAATGTAATAAAAACATTAAAACAGCAAAACTAATATTATGAAAAGGATAGAACAGATCTTAATTCTGATTGGTTACATATGATGCTGATATACACACAACTGTGACTACACATTAGTTTAAGTGTATATTAACACACAGATTTGTGACATTGCTTATATTAACTTGATTTGAGCCAAACAAACAGCCCTGATGAACTTCGTCATCTTATAAATAAATAAAAACAACATTTATCATCTTGACTTGTTTGGCACATTGTGTTCTGTACTTTCAAATTCTTCCATGTTCCTTTCTTGCTCTCACGTGTAAATAACGTGAAACAGTCCTGCCCGCTAATATCCATGTACTATCCACATGCTGTGGTTAAAAAAAATATTATGGCAGAATCTCTATCGGTTGACACTTTTGTACCGTAGTATATGCCACATGGCTGCATTACTAATTCTAAGATAACCAGTAGCCATTCCTTCACCCCACTTCGGCAGGATCACGGGGCTGTCCAGTAATGATTTGTTCATGGAGCGAGTCTCTCCCAGTGACTACTTCATTAGAGCACGGCCCATTGGCGGCATAATGCCAGCGCCCGCCTGAGTCCCCGCTAACACAGACATCATCACCAATTCGCAGCACATGATAAAGGCCTGTCACATCCACAGCATTATTAATTAACAGCACGCTGAGGTGAAATTCAATCAGGCTGGGCCGTACGCATCTCCTTAACAGGTTATGCAAATCCCACTCATTCTGCCAGTGACCATGTATGAGAAGGCAGTGTGAGACTCTACTCACACTTATTACTGTAATAAGAGGCCCGATAGCATCGGAGGGGGTGGGGGCGGCCGACATAATGCCTGTTTAATTAGAATTAGACGTATGGCTTAAGGAAGAAGGGAGACGATAGCTAAGACAGTAATGACTCAAGGGAAAATAGAAGGGTGAGGAGACACAATGAGATCATTTCACTACTTGAGGATTAATATTAAAAGAGTACTCCGTCTCTTCACATAAATCACTCAAATAAGGGTGTGCGGCTCACCGTATCCACATCTCAAAAACTAAATATCCACTCATAACATATTCCTTACAGATAATGTCATGCTCAAACCCCATTAGCAGGAAATGACTTTTTTTGATAAAGAAGATATAAGGCTAACTTGTAACAATACTTCCTTAGCCCGCTAATGGCGTTCGTTTCACCGACTTGCTCTTTCAATATGCGCGGATCTAAAAGGCGATCAATCTTTGGTCATTTTAATGTTCAAAAGTTGAGGACAAACATTATGGGCTGTCTGAACAGTTTTATTATGGCACTATGAGAAAGGCCATGTTTTACTGCTGATATGGAGCAACATGACGCTCATGCGATATATCATGGTAAATGTACACTCGCATGAAATCATATATGTGGACGCCTAATGGCTCCAAAATCTCCCTCTGAAACACATGCATTTTTCATGCCGCTATAAAAGCATTG
This sequence comes from Leuciscus leuciscus, assembly GCF_965113295.1. Lineage (NCBI taxonomy): Eukaryota > Metazoa > Chordata > Actinopteri > Cypriniformes > Leuciscidae > Leuciscus > Leuciscus leuciscus. The sequence goes on from NC_138746.1 coordinate 7,862,429, forward strand.
TCAGAGCGGCTGCGTCGGCCTGCAGACGCTAATTGATCTGGCCCTTTATGAGTGTGAAACAACAGGAGCAATGCTACAAAACTGTCATCTCAGCCTCTTTCTGCTAATGCAGCCATAAATCCAGGCGCCGTCTAGCAGTCAGATGTTTTCATTACCCCATATCAGTTTTATGGAATTACTGACATCTGCATGATTCAGTAATTGAGGGTCTCTATGAAGTTGAAGCGGCAATTTTGCTCTCTATATTCCCGATCAATTCCCAGTCCCCTGGGCAGGACAGAGGGATGCGATATTGGAAAACTCAGAGCAGGGATAGATTGCAACGGTTATCTGTTGACGGAGACAAACAGCTTAATCCGGCCCAAATCGGTGAGGCTGGTACAGATTGTTTTTTACAAAAATGTAGATTGCGTTGTCAAAATCAGTCATCTTCATGCATGTACCCTAACAAGAGCCACTTTATGCATGCCGAGTACGAGTGCTGATCTGGCCTTTATAAACCCTCGGGGACAGACGCCTCACTCTGCGGACGGTGATAAAATACAACATAGCTTTTTTGTAAATGAACTGCTACCTGAGCTTCTGCTGAACAAAGACTTTTCCAATTACTAAAATCAGTTTTTGCAGCAATTTTGGAGAAAAATAAATAAAATATAATCAAGATTCAAAACTTGTAAAGTGTAATATCTGATTCTGTATCTATTTTCTGTCAATTACAGTGAGTGTGAGGTAAATAAAACACCCCCACCCACCCTAAATAGAGAGGCATTTCGTCAGCCGTGCACAAATCAATACGGCAAATCTCGCGTTTGAAAAGCACCATGTCTTGATAATGATGGTGACTCACGGCCAGTTATAATTTCCCTGCGAAGGAATATTATGGTGAAAGAGGTGGTCAGGTGTGGTAAAGTAGGTGGCAGTGGGACCGGGACTGATGGAGCTTTAGTATATCTGTCAGTCTCAGTTTGGGAGGCCGAAAGAGAGGCTCTCGGGGAGCAGCGTGCTATATATCTCTATTACATCTGATGGTCACTCCGCTGGCCTGTTGTTTATTCTCATTAGTTCAGACAATGGGAACAATCTGGGGCACATATCTATCCCTACCGAAGTCGGTATTGTGTACGGCCCATTCACTGAGCTGTAGTTCACTGTATCCCATAAAATAAAACGAAATTTCTGAGAGATTGTCTTAACTCTTCTGAATAGCTAAGCAATACCATCCATTGGCCAATGCAGTTATTTTTATACCACTGATATACTATTATAATTGTTGTTAATATTTTGAATAAGATTTTATTTTTTATTTTCTGTTGTCACTTTAAATTTAAAGTTTGAGTAATTTTCTTGTCTGTTTTTGCTATTTTTATTAGGTTTATTTAACGATGTCTGTATAGTTTTTATAAATGTTTATTTATTCGTTTCTAAATGTAGAAGTTTTTTTATTTATTTTTTTATATCTTTTAAGAAATGAACATGTTTGTTTATGGTTTTAGTTTGAATTTTCATTAATAATACAGACAAGCTAATGATTATGTTCACATTATGACCAATTACCAATAAACAGTCAATATTTTATTTTATATTTTAATACACTATTTTGTCAAAAATAAATGAATATATATCACTTAAACATTTAAAATCAATTAATTTAAATTATTAAGCGAATTTAGGCATCACAACATTATAATGTATAGTATTCAAAATTGATATTAATTTTGAGATCTGTTAAATATTTAATTTAAAAGTGTTAAATAACTTACATTTTTAGCATTTTTAAAGATAAATAAATAAAAGCTGATAACATGTATGTACATGTACATCTAATATTTTATGCACAGCAATGTATGAGTTTTCGAGAATTGAAAAACACATAATTTAGCAAACCACACTACGTATGCTTAAAACATGTATCTAGGACTATGATGAGCAAGTGAATGAAAAATCAGGTGAGACTAACGGCGATGATTTATTCCCACCTTTTTGCAGCTCTTTCACTTTGGATGGAGACACCCTGCTTTATTATCAGTCTGAATCTATTTCTACATTCGAATTAGTGTCTGAGGCACAGTAAGAGAAGAAAAAAAGCCCCTGACAGAAAGGCAAAAGTGTGAGGCCTTTGCTAGTGTGGGCTGTGAGAGAGAAAAGCAAGGCTTTTGATAGGCCGCTCAGACAAGGCAGTTGAGAGAGAAGCTAATGGCCATGATTAATGACAAAGGGCCAGAGGAGAGCGGGGACACAGCCGCTACATACATCATCCCTCCCCATCAGTCAGAGCACCTCCCTGGACCCTCTCTTTCTCACTCTCTCCCTCGCTCCCTCTCTCTCCGCCTTATCTCTGAACACTCCCTCTCTCACAGCACTCTGCCTCTCTCCCCCCGCCCAAAAAGTAGAAAAACAAGTGACAAAGGGGTGATAAGGTGAACAAGAAAATGGCGTGTAAAATAAGCGAGAGATATTCCGAGGAAAGAGGAGAGAGAGAAAACAGCGCTCCGATTTCAGGCGACTTGACTCTTCCTCGGCTGAAGCCCCCATTCTCAAGGTCTTATCTGCCATATGGCTCCCCTGTTTAGATGATTTATTATGTGCAGAAAAGCACTCTGATAAATTTTAGCTCGTTCTGGCTGCGTAGGCAACCCACAGTGTCAATAACGAAACTCAGGCCACTTTAATGAAAACTTTTAGTACCGAAGGGGTAACCATTTATTTATGAGTCACTATAATATTACACTGGCAAAAAATGTTTTATCTCCCCTTCTCACGCACACCGCAAAAGGCGGCTTTGACTGCGAACGGCAGAGCGCAGATCATCTCCATATGTCAGTGCCTCTCCTTCACCCTGCTCCTATCACATCAGCGCTGGATTTCTGCTTAATTGAAGCATTCAGCTGTTTACAACTCACACAAAAACAGCAAGAGTTTATTTACGACCAATTAAAGTTACCATTTTGAGTGAAGGCAAACCATTATGGATTTCAACCCCTTTGATTCTAATTAGTCGGTGTGTTCAGGTTTTGTTTTACATGGCTGATTTACAAGGGGGCCTTGCAAATAAATTTCCCATCAACAGCAGATGCTGGTTCCCAAAGAAACAAAACTTGCAGAGGGTGCGATGGAAACAAACAATGCGATTACGCCATCTTGCCTGGTTTTTGCTTTGGCTTTTACTCACTTAAAAAGAATTACAGAGCAACAAATGGTCCTACTGCAGACATTTTGATTTATTCGTATATCACCTCATTAAAGTGCTTGTCTGTCATCGGACTGTGTTTCTCTGTCCATTAAAGAACTTACCACAGACTGGGTGTCTGACTTTAATGGCCCAACACTTCACATTCAGGAGGTTTTCCCCCTTTTAAATAAGCACATATTTTAGTCTACATTCTTTCGCGCACGCTCAAAAACACACAAGACAACAGATAAGCAGCATGCGGATCATATTCTGCCTTTTAATCTTTTACTGAAATGAGCACAAAATTCAAAGCATCAACTACAGCAAAGATCAGACAAACATTTTATATACAAATTCAAAAATATATACACAAAACAAACATAGAATACACAAACTGTATGACCAAAAATACTGTGAAAACAGTAATATCATGAAATATTACAATTTAAAATAACTGTTTTCAATTTTAACATATTTTTATTATTTAATTTATTCATAAGATGGCAACGCTGAATTTTCAGCATCATTACTCCAGTCTTCAGTGTCACATGATCCTTCGGATATGATTCTAATTGGCTGAATTGCTGCTCAAGAAACATTTATTTTTATTAATGCTGAAAATAATTGTCCTGCTTAGTATTTTTGTAAATCCGGGATACTTTTTTTTTTTCAGTGTTCTTTAAAGAATTGGAAGTTTAAAAGAACAGCATTTATTTGAAATAGATTAATGTATCCTTGCATTCTTGAAAAATTCATTCATTTTGAACAGTAGTGTATTTATAAAATGGACTACAAAAATATCAAATGGACTACCACTACTGGACGACTACTACTACTTTTTAGAGCTTGACAGCCTGCGAACATACAGGGTTTAAACTACATACGAATGAGTAAATAAAGTTTGTGAACTATTCCCAAATCAGATACAGGGCTGCCACATTTGTGATATGATCTTTCTGCTACAACTATTGCGAGTGGATAAACAAACTGAGTTCTAAGATGTATAACATCTAAAACATCCTTGTTGTGCAACACACTTTAGTTAAGATGTGTAAATGAAGTTCTTAACAATTAACAAGCATTAACAAGTAAATGCGAGCTCAGCGTAAAACAAGGGGTATTTGCAACCCAAAGCATTCAGACAATAAAGACTGACCCTTTTAAAAGCGGTAAACTTCCTCAGATCACAAAGGTCACTGCATATACATCAATGAGATCAAAACCATTGATGTCAGCTTGGAAATAAATGTAACGCTACATAACAACTGCTTGAATTGCCTGAAACTACTAAACCCAAACAAGAAGAGAAACATCTAGCAGTACAACCGTCAACAAAATGATCTTTAACAGATAAATGTGTGAAAATTAACCACAAATTTCTAACATGAGGCAGTTGGGGACAAAATAACCCATCTCTTTATGTTCCGCACTGGCAGATTTTAACTTATTTGCGGCGCTCGCTTGTTGTAATTAATTTTGCACAGTAGCCTGCATTGTCATTTTTCAAATCATTTCCCTGGAAATGTTCTACACCTCTTAATGGCCTCGCTAATGCTGTAGCTGTCATGTTTTGGACAGCTGCGCTTTTGCAAGACAAACTCGGGCTGCGTCATGCCCCTCTCTCAGCGGACACCTCCCGCTCAAAGGCACATGGGCCAGGCCGACCAGCTGCTCACGGCGATATGGAAATCTTTGATTAATTTTTCACCTCTTGGTACTGACTGTTGCTCAAGTGTCACCTTCCCGCTCTGTCCCCGAACAGCACCTTTTTTAGACTTGCTTCCACCGATGATAGATCAGTTAACCACATCCAAAAAAAAGAAAAGAATATCATAGGGCTAATTAAAGCAAAAGCAACAGAACCCAGATGTGTGTGTGTGTGGAGGAGAGGCTGGATGTTCGCCAACCTGGGCGTGCGCGTGTGAGCGGGGGGAAATCAAGACCTCATCGCTCAAATTAGCCGGTTCTCAAACTAAATTCGGTGAACATTTGTGTCGGTTTTCTCAGACAACATTAGCAAAGGTGGTCCGGAGGGCTCTTTTTCAAAGGAGCCAGATAGTATAAAGTGTCTGTCACGTCAATAATCAGTTGAGGAGTCATCCGGGTGGATTTTGTTCTATCAACAGAAAAACATACACGGTAAAGGATCCTGTCGTTGACAGGACAAATTTTACTTGGCAGAACACTATAGTATTAATATTCACCGAAACGCTTGGCGCTGTCAAACAGAGTCCTGTATGATTTAAGGCTTTCAAAACACCGACCCCAATCTGAGCCTCTTACTGTAAATCTGTAGCAAAAACATGCCACCGACAATTAAATCATATTGAACGTGACAAATGTTTCACACTGTGTTTATGTTTGGGGGCAGCGGGGTTCACCGCGTTACACAGGTGAACTCAAAGAGACGCTTTCATAAGTTACAGCTGACGGGGGAAAACAAACACGACTGAAGTTTGACGTGAAAAACATCTGCCAAGCGACTGTTGTCAAATGCATAGTGGAAAACAAACCGAAGGGAAATTATCTGAAGTTTCGCATTTCAGGTGACTGTCCCGTTCACGATTAGACAGGAAAACAGGGGAGCTTTTAGTCATCTAGCAGGGCTAGAGAGAGACTTCCTGTCAGAGACTTTAGAGCCGCCCATCTCCCGTATAGCCGGGCTCTGCCGCCCTCACAGAGGAACCCACGTCTCACGCTGGGACATCTGAACGAGGGAGACAGTCAGACCCATCAACACGACAGCATGACTCCACTATCACACGTACGCTCAAACACACAAACAGGATGCGGCTCTGAAGCGTTCACGGCTCACCAATGAGACCCCGCAGAACTCAAGGACCCGGCATTCTCCTCTAAATGATTTCCTGACATTTAAAAGACAATAAGCAAGCAAGCTAGATTGGTGAAGGAGGCATGTCATTTTCGGCACACTGTTGCTCAACATCAAGGAAAATCAATGGCGCCTCCGCAGGGGCACAGAGAAGGAAGAATGGAGCTCCGTTTCAGGTCTGTTTGAACTCATTTTCTTTTCTCTGCAGTTGCCCCCTTCACGTATCCCCCCTCCCTCCCCCAGGCAGCCCCTCACAGCAGGCCTGACAGCTTGACACATTGACAGCTCGCGGTGAATGACAACTGATTTGTACAAATTTCAAGCCTTATAAATCTACCTGTCACAACAAGAGCATAAAAGAGCTCGGACCCAGCAGGTAATTCGAAAGATAGACCGAACGAAAGGGAGAGAGATAGAGCGAGAGAGCTCCACTTCGACAGCACTGGATCAGTCCTCAGCTTCACCTCAAAAACACAAAATAAGGTAGAAAACTCCTGCAGTCTTGCTCTGGTTAAACTTAATATAAAAGCCCCGCTCCGATTTTGTGGCCACCAGGCAGTCAATGCTCTCATTTTAAGATTAAAGAGAAAAAAAAAGTTGAGGTCAGGCGGAGAATCGCTTTTGTTTTACACCCGATATTAAAGGCAGCGCCACCTGCTACAAGCAGGATAACAGCATCATTTTTCCCAGCCTGTGTTCTGGCTGTGTAAATGAGCGGGCCCTTTTTTACGCTATTTAAACAATATCCCACACTGCACCGGGACTGCAGCTCCCTCCAAGCTTTCATCTGTTCATAATGGCAGCCCCGGCAGGCAAGGCCTTCAGAAGCTGTAAATCCTCTCCGAGGGTGTATTTTTACTGCCAGAAATAAACTACCAGGTAGAAAAATCAATAGGGAATGACAAACAGAAAACTGGTTAATAATTCTGCCTGAGTTGTCTCTGCCATTTGAGTGTCTGATGGCTCATTTGTGTTAGTCAATCGGTATGAGTTGGAGGCCGTTAAAATGATTGATATTAATGAGGATGCAGTCGGGATGACATCTGCATTCTAAATCATAACATCTGAATTTCACTTCTTGTTTGCGAAGATCTGAAGGCATCAGCTGCCATATGAGCTGCAAGCCTAAATTAAAATAAACTGCAGACTGCAACCCATCATAGTTGCTTCAAGTTATACAATATAGAGGGGAAAAATGTTTGTATAAAAAAGTAAATGTTATGCCACACATAAATAACTCTAACAGTTTTATCCTATGTTAAAAAGGCCCATTTATTTATTTATTTGTTCTGGTCTCAAGTGTTTGATGAGCAAAACAATATTTATTTGCACTGACAATTCATTTTTAAATGGTAAAATAAGTTCAAAAATATTTAAAATTTTAAAATAGAGAAAACCTATGAGAAATGATGGCCAGTTACAGTACCAAATATCCACTTTCCTTTATACAGTTGTTTAATAAAAAATAAAAAATACATGAAAGTTGACTACCCAAATACTATTTTAGAAAAATTTCCCTCCCCATTATGGAAAACAATTCATTGCATTTTGCTCTTTTTGAAACCTAAGAATATTTTTTTATCCAAAATACAAAACTTTTACTCAATTACTAGTTCCTGGTAAACTTAAAAGTTTAAATCAAGATTTTAAATGAATAACTATTAGAACTTAAGTAATAAGTACAAATATCAACCTTTGAAACTACGCAATGCAAACACATGCTTAGCAAAGGTTTTTTAGAGTTATTTAGTGTGTTGGGAGGAAAAAAGGGTCTTTTTAACCCAGGCACCTTTTGTCTCGTTGAGAACTACTCTGTAAAACATAACACAAGGCATATGTGGAAGCCATAAATAACATATCCAATGTAAAGTAAATCATTAGATGATAGTTGATAGGATGAATCTCACTAACCCTGTTATTTGCACTATTTCCAGAGTTGAGAACATAACCCAGACACTTCAGACTCCAAACAAAGGCTCTTTTCTTTTTGCGTTGCTATTTCAGGCCTTGATAACACTTTAGCGCTTAGGAAAACAATGGCAAGACGAGAGCAGAGATAAACATGTTAGTGCATGCAAGTCATCTGCCTTCTATGAGAGCCAGGCTTCATAAACAAGCTCCAGTGTGTTCTCTCCATGACCCTTAACCTCTGAACTTTGGTAAACATACAGAAGACGCTCCCAGTGAGCAATGATCCTGTGGCTACCGTGTGATGTTGTGATTGGAGAACCAGCATTCCTCTCAGTGCAAAAAAATAAATAATAATAACAATGCTTGAAAGAGATGTGCAGGAAAATGATAGTGAGATTATAGATGTGAAGAAATGCATCGAGTATGTCGCTCTCTGAGGTACAACCTATTAGACTGGCCATTATGTATGGAAAAATCAATGGGAAAGCGCACTTTAATCACTAAACCAACATAGCTCATAGCACTTATTCAAAGACTAGTCAATACTTTAATTCTAACACTATTCTTTGTGACATTAAAACATTTGCAGAGGTTTCAAAAGAAGTTAACCTCTAAATGAGGCTGTTTGATGATCTTATTTCACACACAAGCCTTTCAAAATCCTCTACTTTTGACCTAAAACACTATCTGTGTGAACCACTGTCAATCAGAATGGTGACCCTTCTTAAACGGTTCTTAAATCTCTCAGTGATTTGGTGTGGTTATTTGATTGAGATTTAGCCCACTGAATGCTCCCAGGACAGGCGTCTTCTCAGGCCAAAAAAGGAGGGTGGGAAGCCCAAGGATTAAGGGCGACACTCCCACTAATGCAGTCAAACTGTCAACCAGATCAAAGGGGCCTGCAGGGGATCGAGAGGAGTTCGGGCAGGTGTCCCCTCCTATTCTAATGCCAAGACAAGTGCATGAACTCTTATCGGCAGAGAGACAGCGCAGTTACAGCCACATCCCCATTCGCTTCCCTCCTTATTAAACGTGGTGCATGTGAACCACTGTGAATGCCCACAGCACGTCTATCTGTCCGATATCTTCGTTATCAAGCTCAATAAGGAAAAAAGCAAATCCAAGCCAATAAGATTTAGCCAATTTAGCCACAATCCTACTATCTATACCTATAAGAGTGAGGCTTCCATCCCTGCCAGTTGGTCATTTATCAAGATGTCAGGCAAGCAAACAACTTATCGAAGCAATGTTATTGCAACTGGTGTGAGTAAAATTAAGTAAAATGTCACTTTGCTTAAACAGGCCCATACCCCTTATTAAAGGTTTGATTTAGCCTTTGCGGCACTCCACATTATTTTATACAGCTCAATGATACACTCCAGAAGGAAGTGTTGAAAGGTTGCCAACTCCATTATGTTTATGCAACATTAAGCACATTTTCACCCTTCAGGAATATACATTCACACAGCTTCCTGTATAATTCTACACATTAATCACTTTCATAAGTGAAGCATTAGAAATGCAGAATGAGGCATATGTCAGCCTATCAACAAAAAAAACAAACATGTGCAAACAGATTATGCAACACAATTAACGTTTTAAAAAGGTTGATTGAAAAACAAGCTCATATTAAATTCAGTATTAAAGCAATTGGGTAAAACAGCTGCAGCCACGAAGCTTCAAAGGGAAATATTTATTTCTTAAGAGTAGTTTTTGGCAGGGTCCAAAATTAAAACACTGACCAATGGCAGTACATTGTGGTCAATAAATACTATTTTCACTAACCATGAAACTTTATTTTGTATTTTTAAATAATTTTAAAAAGATGATTGAAAAAGTTGTGAAAAAGAAATTTAGCTGTTTATTTTTTTTTTTTTTTATATATATATTTTTATTATTATTTATAATTGCATTTATAATTAAAGCTGGGTTATTTATATTATTAATAATTTTTTATTTTATTTTAATTATTTATTTATCATTTTTAGCTGATTCTTCAGTTTCCTTCAAGTTGAGCCAAACTTCACTGAAACTACACAACAAAACATGTACAAATGTCACAAAACTAAACTTACTGAGTTCACAGGGTATAATAGGAACATTATCGCTATGTCTCATTAATATTAATTAGGTGACAAAACATTCTAGGCATGATTTGCTGAAAGGAAGGTAGGCAGGCTATATACAAACAATATGAAATATTAAAGTATACTGATTATTTTATTATTAGTGTTGCGAGGGCATGTTAGAAGAAGAAGCAGCACAAGTCACAACAGGTAAATGGTTTGTATGTTTCAGATTTGAAACATCAGTGAGGGTCATACTATCAATCTGTCTTAAAATGAGTTACTCACCAGTTGAGTGTTGCTGTTATTTGGAACAGCTGCATAATATATTATTTATTTAGTTGTCAGAGCCAGTTTTTACTCACATTCTGCTGTTAATTTGGGACCCTTGTTCTTGGTCAGAGTCTTCGAACTTTCGGATTTCTAAATATACACAGATCCAGCTGTTATTCCTGCTACTGGGTCATTTCTTAAGGTTATTTATTCAGACAAAATTGTTTGCGTGTATAGAATTTGTGGTTATTAGCATGACCATAAACAAATACAGATGCTCTCTAAGGCTCTTCGGTGACATCACCATTCTCAACATGAGCTGTCCGCACGGCCATGCTTTTGCGCAGCCAGAAACGCCCAGAGCAGCTCTGTATGTGCGCGGGGAAAAAAGAGACGAAGAAATTGAGTGAGATGGAGAAAGAACTTGCTCAATAGTCACACAATTATTAAGAAGGCTGAATGGTTCTCATTAAGGCATCTGAGGCGCAGCTGGTCACAGATCCAGCAGGTCAGCTGTAGTTCAGCTGAAGGTCTTGTGATCAGGGGCTTGGCTGGAGTTAGCAGAGGAGGGGGGAATGACTGATGGCCATGGGGTGAATGCCAAAACTATAAATCGAACTGGGCTTGACCCACAGCCCCTATAAAGTTTATTTACATTTTCACATTGCGTCCACTTCTAAAACTTCTATGTTTAGATGATTTGAAGCGACGTGAAGCAATGATCCGTCTGGTTCTCGTACGGGTAGGTGGTTGAATACACTTTATCCTCTATTGACTTGCCTATCCTTATCCATAACTGCATAGTGAATTGAAAGGATCTTTTATATTTTGTGTGCTCTGGTGGAGGCTTTCTAATTATTCTTCACTCTCCGTTGTTAAGCTGCCCAGAACCAGAGCAGTGAGGCATTGAGGCCTTTCATGCTTTGTGCGAGATTTAATTTCAGTCTTAAATACTAACAAAAATGTTAATTATCTTAAGTGCTCTTTTGTTGATGTTCCCTAGTCTTAAATTAATGATTAATGTTGCAGACAGACCAGGTAACATCTCAGCCTGTGCATTCCTTCTAGCAGGCCACATCTTTGTCTATTTATATTCCTCACCCCTTAATTATTCAAATCACAAAAAACACCTTCATTTGCTTACATTTTCATCTCTTTAGCTCACAATGGCCGTCTGTTGGGCCATACCAGCACATTTAATCAGGGCCGCGCTCGTAAATTTGCGAGTAATGACAGAGAGCAAAATACCCATGAAGGTAAAAAGGAGCAGCGACCGCCAAGTGCGCTTTTTTAGGAGGGTGTAAATAAATAAAGCTAACATCCCGCAGTTTGGCGTTCCAGCAGCCTCTGAGCTGATCTTTTTGATGTTGGCGCCTGTAGTGAAACCTTGTTTGGACAGCCATAGGGTGGAGCTGCCAGGCTTCCAGCCCTGCCAGAGAACACAGGCTACTGCGGAGGAGCACACAGGGGTCCTCTCAGCCCTGCGAGGGGAGATTCTATCACCTTGGCGGGGAAAAGAGGCTCAGTATTATTAGACCCCATCAAGAAAACTCTGGCTGACAATAAATCCCAGAGTGCTCTCTGATGCGGACACAGAGGAAGATATGGGGCGGAGTCCAACTATCTTCACAGCTTCAAACGCTGTCACTCAGCAGGCACTGTCACTGTCCACCTGTCCAACAGAGTCAAAAATTTAAAGTGACATTGCAATAGCGCTAAATGTTGATCATGAGACGTTAGATTCAAGTCATTTCAGCAATTTGCCACTATAAATAAATCAATACAAAATCAACAGAAATTGTAAAAAAAAAAAAAAAAAAATCTATATAAAAATGTGCATTGCTGTAAAATGTATTTTACTATAAACATGTATTTCTATTGTATATATCTCAATTATTCAATTATTAGGTTCAATAATTATAGAAATATTGTGCATGTGTTAACCCAAATGTTATACATTCCATGTAGTGCCTAAATTAATATTCTTAAAAATTAAAGAAACTTTGGGAGAAAATATAATATAATGTAATTATTTAATTTGAACTTTGTCATACTGCAGAATTATCAGAATTATTTCAAATGAACTAGTTTATTACAATTCTGGGAAAAAATGGTTATAGTTAATCACTTTTCCATGTATAAATGTGTACATTTTAACCTAAAATCATGTTTTAAAAAAGAAGAGAAAAGAAAAAAAGTTCACGAGCATGTCAACTACCCACACATTTAACTTCCCTTAAACACTATTTTTGATTTTAAGTACTTCTAGTTGCTACTGAAATCCTAAGTGGGGGGACAAAACTATGCCTTGAGCATTTGCTGCAGTTATAAAATAAAACCATTATTTCACGAGGGGCCTGTCAAAAGCAGGGAAAGAGGGAAATCAAAACTCAGCATAAAATAATAATTCAGCTGTGTTCTGTGGTAAGAAGGCTGCGCGGCCTTGTGTGAGAAAGCGGAGAACATGCCTAAGTTATTACTGCAGGAAGGCAATCTGTCAAATCTGGGCTGTTTTGGCATGGCAAATACCACTGGTGAGATCAGAGAGCCACATTCTGCTTGCAATTACTGCTAAAGGACCTTGGATGCAGGCAGCCTGCTATCAATTATTTCCCTGGCCTCAGACACTTGGAGCTGTCAAACTGGTACTGTCTTCTGTTTTGTAACAGTACAGGAGAGGGTCCTGAACGGCCGTCTTTCAGACATTTGAATAGTTTATGCTATTAAACGTGTTGTTACAGACCTGCGCACCTCCCATTTATCCCTGCAGTGTCGTCTCTTTTTCCCCATTGTCTAACCATTACTAACTTCAGAAAGTGTGGTGTCTACTGTGCAGCCAATCAAAGTCACAGGTTTAAACTGGGGCTGCCAATTTAATGTGTAAAATAGTGTGGGGGGGGGGTGATAAAATGCAATAAATTCATTGAAAATGGCTCTGACGACTAACTAACTAACTATGTCTCACCCAATCCAAAAGGACAAACAATCTGCTCATATGCGCAAGCACGAGGCACACTTCCCACCGCCCTGCTTTAAATGATAATCACACAGTCAATTATTGATCAGAGGGTATCAAATGGAGATCTGCATATGGAGATCTGCATATGCATCAATGAAGCATTTATCCGAACAAGTGCTGCTGTGTAACCCCGCATCCTTCAGGGATAAAAGGGAGCATGGGGAAATTAATCATTTTTCCACAGCGTGACAGCACTTTGGCCTGATGTGGATAACCCATCCCCTAGGGCAGACCTCTAGATCATCCAGGGCTGTTGCTTTGGCAAGAAATGGACCATTTTCCCCCCGGTCCCCTGCCAAGTCCTGGGACCTTATGGCTGAAAATTGCATTCTTATGGTAAGCAAATGTGCAGTAAAGCAATAGCGAAGTTGCATGAATCTATCAGAGAGGAAGTTGGAAAAGGTCATTATTCAGAGTCAGGAAAGGAAGACTCGTTCTGAGAATGACCCTGCAAGTCAAAACGCCTGGTCTGTTTAGACGAATGTAATGAATGCATGTCTACACATTAATACGGTTATACAAGCAGCTAATGCAATGCAGAACCTATAGCCTCTCCTTTCCTTACTTTTAAAAGCTACTAACCTTTAAGAATCAGAACTGCCAAGTGTGCACAAACACACAAGGAATTTTGTATGGTTTCTATCTCTAGGTACTTACATACATACATACATACATGCATGCATACATTCATATACAGACATCCCAGCCTGCAAAAACTCATTTCTGAAAGGTAGCGCACACTCCACTGCAAACACATCTTAACACAGGGTGGAAACAGGGCTTCTCCCTCGCTTGCTCGATTTTCAGGATATTGTGAATTTGCGGGTGTCAGGGAGCCGCTATCAATATACAGGAGAGTGGTGGGATGTCTGCATACATAACAAGAGAATAGAGAGAAATAATTAAATAAGTAGAATTCAATTTTTATTCTAAATTCTAATAAACCCCAAATGTTGGTGTATTGTACATATTGCTTCCAATCATAGGTATTAAAGTTTAAAGTTGACCCAAAAAATGGGTGGGACTTCTGCCATCATTTACTCAACCTCAAGTTGTTCCAAACCTGTATGAATTTCTTTCTTCTGCTGAACACAAAATAAGATATTTGAAAGAATGTCCAAACAGTTGATGGGCTACATTGACTTCCATAATATTTGTCAATGGGGTCCATCAACTGATTGGTTACCCATATTCTTCAAAACATCTTCTTTGGTATTCAGCAGAAAAAAAGAACATCATACAGGTTTGGAACAACTTGAGGGTGAGTGAATGATGGCTTTTTAATTTTCAGAATTTTCATTTTTAGATAAACTATCCCTTTAAAGACTAAAGACAAACATAAAACAGTTCAACTGTAATGTAATGCAATCACTGTGGGTTGGAAATCTGTCTAAAGTTTACTGTTCAACTATAGAAAAAAACCCTTAAAAATAAATCGAAGACCGTTGCTGCCTGTTTAGTAGAATAGGATGTCATTTCTGGTAAGTAAACATTGAATAATCTCTCTTTTCATCATTGCCATGGTAACAGTAGCTTTTGTAAGATAGCAGTCATGAAAAAAAAAATCAATCAAATTTAGTTCCTTCTCTTTTTGCACCTGTATAGCGAACTTTTGCCTGCTTGCATTTTCTCGTCTATTGATCCTGTGGATTTTATTTTTATAGAAAATTAAAGTTTGATTTTAAGCCGTTGGTTTCCTTTATCTCTCCATCCCTCAATAGGTTTAGTCATGCACAGAGAAGGTGCTTAGACCTTCCCAAAGACTTTCCTCTGAAGCGCAGGGAAACGCAGGCTGTCAGCGGCCTTTGTGTGGGGTTTACAGCTTAAACCCTTTGCCCTATACATTTGGTGACCCCTTTTTCCAGAAACTGAAAAGTTTTTTCCAACATCAAACTCTGGATTATCTTTGATTTCCTCTCAGGTGAAAGGAGTTTTAACTCCCGAGCTACGGATCTGACAGACAAAAGGGAGGAGGGAAATGTTTAGTCACCACATTATCAGGAGCCACTTACCACTTGTCTGAAGCATTTTTCCTCTGCATGCTAATTAACATCTCCCACTATCTCTCAACCCCCCTTCCAACTTGTCCCTTCCCCCAAAACTCTCTCTCTCTTTGGCTTAAGGCCTCATCTTGCTTCGGGACAAGGGCTGACATATCAAGGCAAAAGCTATTTGCATGCAAATTCAGATCAAAGGAAAACTCTCAACCCACGTTTGTCACCTTTTTGTAAGAAATTTCACTTATGCTAAATAAGCAGTATTGATAAGTTTATATAAAATGTTATCGCTTCCAATTAACTATTTAACAGTGTCTTAAAATTATTCTAGGAGGACTACTTTGGCAGACTACCTGGATTGCTCATTGTGGTGATTCAGTTTTATGAAGGTAGTTAAAAGTGAGAGTGGTGGAAAATGTCCAGATGAAAATAAGAGAACATTCAAGCACATGCAATCTGTCCATAATCTCCTCAAGAACAGCAGACAAGCTTGTAACTACATCCACATCTTTTCAGCACCTTTCTTCTGTGTGAGAAATAACTGAATTAAATAACAGAATTAAATAACAGGACTTTCTAACCTTAATGTTTGTTAAATAAAAAGGGATATAAAAAAATCGGTAAATAACTGTGTATATTATATTATTACTAATCAAGGTCAGTGACCTTGAGCTTGGGAAAGGTAATCTATAAATATACTGTATAATAACAATAATAATAATAATAATAATAATAATGAACAATATAAATCAATGTCTTAAAACTGGTTTTATTTGACATATATATATATGTTTTTTGTTTTTGTTTTTTATATATTTTATTACTGTTTTATTTATAAATTAAACACTATTATTAAATGTATTAATATATTATTATTAAATATACACCTATACATATATACACATATACACACACATACACATACACATATATATATATATATATATATATATATATATATATATATATACACACACATATACATATATCAGATAATATGAACATTTATAACTCTACGATTACTTAGACTTCTTTTTCAGAAGAGAAAGAGAAATCTAGTGCTTCCAGGCAGACCTCATAATGTGTCACATTATAATATCAAATCTACTTCTCTGAGAGTTTGTCACATATCGGCTGACAAGTGTGGCGCTTTGCTAAAAGCCAGTGACACTAAAGAACTTTAACTGTTTCCAGGGGAATGCCACGCACGGTTCATATGCGGCAGATCACAGAAAATGGCCACCACAGCTCGCCTGCTCCCATCAATCAAGCCGCAAATGGCTCTTCAGACACTCCCACAATTCATTTTCCAGGGCGCCTTACGTGACCACCATCTTGAAAATAACAAGAGTGAAAAAGAAGGGGAGAGCAGAGGGCTTTAAAATCACTGCCAAATGTTCCCTTTTAACAATAGACTCAAAGCACATCATTGGATAAGAAGCCTGGACGCATCCAAGGTGGACTTCAGCAGCGGGTACGAGGGGGATTTCTTTAAATGTTCCTCTTGTTTTTAATGTTTACTTCCACAGACATTCCCCTTTTCTATCCACCCTGCCATCAACCCCACACAAACATACACAGGCCTGAATCAGATTTACAGCAACTGTCAAAGTCAGGGATGACAGACAAATTCATCTTCTCTTCATGAGTTTACATCCCAGGCATCTGCACTGCTGATCTGGCCTTAACAAGCGCCAGGTCTCTACAAGCTGTCTTTTAAAGTTGATGTTTTTATGGCTGGAGATGAATTGCCCTGTCATGAGAATCTATTTATACAGCAGTTAGAGGGTGGGGCTTTAGTTCCAGGACAGCATGATTTCATGGGCTGAGGTCCCCTTGAAGCATCTGTTAAAATCTGCCTCTGTCAACCCCATGTCTGCACTGGATCCATAAGAGAACTTATTGTTTCTTTTAAGCTACACCTTAAGCTTACCTTTCTGCCTTTCTCACAAGCAGCCCTACACCACTCTTGCATTTGTCAACAAAGGCCAGAAAGGGGAGCAGTTTAACTTGATTGTTCCAATTAGGGCAAATGTATTTGCTTGGTGCGCATGGTTAGGGAAATGTGTGAGTACATCTATCACCAGACCAGAGTCTTGCACAACACTGACCAGTGCATGGATCACTCACAACATCCAACTCAAACAAACCATGCAGGCACCAGGCAGGAAGCGTGGACTGGCTAAATGAGCCTTAATGGTAACACAGGTTATACTGTATATATATTTGGATTGGCTGTAGATGACTATTACTTTATCACTTAAACAAAAAGAGGGAGAAAAGCCAGTGACAGAGTATAGTGAGCTATTTTAATACAAGCAGGTAAGAGCATTATATATTACACACACACACACACACACACACACACACACACACACGTTTATAAGTTAAAAGTACAAAAAATACACTGTTTGAAAGTAGGCAGACAGATTTTTTTTTATTACATTTTTACATTGTAAAAGTTAAATTGTAATATTTTACAAAATAACCGATTTTTTATAAATATTAATTTTATAATATAAATATAAATAATAATATTTTTTATAAATAAATGCAGCCTAGGTGACTTATACTGTACTGACCCTAAACTTTTAAACCGTAGTGTATATATATCCACAAAAATTACATAAATAAAAGTAGTTTTTACATTATATTCAACTTGATAATATCTTGATATTATCTATAGATAAAAATGCAACAAACATTTAACTTAATTTAGATTTGTTTTAATTCGACGCGCGTTATTCACCAGCGTTTTTCAACGCGTTTTTTGTGTTCACACCCATGGGCGTCGGAACCATTGTATATGGGTGGGACAGGACCCACCCACTTTTTAAGATCAATGATATTATACCCACTAGGGATGTCAATTTTCACAAATTCCCATGATCGATCGTCGTTTAAATTAACGATCAATTAATCGATTAATCGTTAGCCTTAATACTGCGATATGCGTCTACTGCAGTGGCTATGACAGCATGACAGGGTCTGCAAATGCTGCTCAAAACGCTATGTTCCTCACCAAATCAATGAGAATGGTTTTAAATATAAATAAAGGGCTAGTAGGATTGTAAAATGTTTCGATGTGATTGATAATTAAATTAATTATTTAATAATCAAATATAACTACTAATACAACGTGTCACCAACGCCGCCTCATATGCGCTTAGAATGTGTGACTGTTGTGGACGCGCTCTTCCTGGAACAACTGCACGCGCTGAATGAATCTGCTACCGTTAAACTGGAGCACTTTGCTAGCACGTTATTTATCTAAAAGAAACGCATCCTATATGAGATTAATCAGATATATTCAAAATAAACAATATTACAAATTATATCTGCACAAAATGACGCAAATTCATGCACAAGTGAACTTGAACTACGTGCCATTCATTCAGAACTACTCATGTTGTGGACGCGCTCTTCCTGGAGCAACGCGACACGGCAACTAAACCAAAATAATTCACAATGTTTTATTACAATATTGTAATCTTTATAATGTTATGTAATATTACAGTCTCAATAGTCATTATTAGTCGTGCACTGCCGTTTGAGCTGCTCGCGCTGAAGCTGACGCTTTACTACAGAGTTAATTCTTAACCAAATGCATCCAATATGAGATCAATCAGATATAGATAGGCCTACAGAAAATAAACAGTATTACAACTTACATTTGCACAAAACAAAAGGCTGCGAATGCACACGCAAACTTATAGTCATGATTAAGGTGTAAAATGGTCCCAAACATAACTCCGGCGCGCTGGCTTTACATGTTTCGCGGTTGAGCAGCGCGCGCGCGCATTTAGACCTGCTTAATCGATGATCGATAAGTTGTATCGATTAAATGTATTATCGACAATTAATCGATCGTCGATTAATCGTTGACATCCCTAATACCCACTCACTTTTACCGTCTCTAATTCAGCGCATTTGTCTGTTCGCTTTTCAGAGCGCCGTCAGTCAAATCCATTCCACTTGAGGAATTAAAATAAAAAAAAATTTTAATTAAAATGAATAAATTAAACTCCATTTCCACTGAATCACTACATTATATTTCTCAACGAGCCGCAACTGACGAAAGTAACCGCCCGTTGTACCTTTCCAGTCAAATATTGCATTGCAAACATCAATAACAGCTTTAAGTTGTCATTGCTGGCAAATTACCGTATTAGGGGGATAATCCACGGATAGCTGTGCATTTAATGCACGACGTGGAGGCAAAGAACCGCCCGACGTTAAGTGGAGTTTAGTTTACTTGTTTAATTAAAAGGCACCAGAATGAAATGGTATTTACTCCAGTAACAGTTTTCTGGGGGAGGACCCACCCACTTTTTTTCTTCTTCCGACGCCAATGTTCACACCCAAGCGATTTTCGCTGATGAGCCGAGTGAACATGCAAATTCATTCCCTGACATTAGATGGCGCTTAATGTAAAACAGAAATACAATACCACTCCATAACAGTATATACTCTGCAATACCACTCCATAACAGTTCTCTTTTTTCCATAACAAGATTTTTGTAGTCGCTGTCGCGTTTGTCATATAGTTCTTTATTCCGACACCAACAGCTCTACATTCATCTTGCCTTGCATCTTCCTCGTCTTATTTCTTCCCGGCAGTGTCTGTCTATGGGCAGTGTAGACGCTACTTGGTGTATATCTTCTTCGCTGTTACGTATGTGTGCTCGGCAAGACCGTTTTGTGTTTGAGCGCCCCCAAGTTGTGTTTTACTGTAACTTCAGAAGCTCCAGACACGTGAGCAAAAGCGCCAATCTCATTGGTCGGATAGTTTTTGACGCGGCGCGTCAAACCAAAAAAACGAACCCGAGGCGTTTAAAAAAAAATTACGCTTTTACGCGTGGCGTTTTTCGCGTCGGTGTGCACACTCACATTGGCGCCCTTTGTTTAGTCACGAGGCGTTAAACGTCAGCGAATATCTCGCGCGAAATTCGTCCCGGTGTGTACGGGCCTTAAAACGTTATAAAAAAAAACACCTATGCATATTTAAAGGTTCGATTTCAGTAAACTAATGATGAAATAAGTGTGTAATATGTTTCCTGTATGTGCGTGCCACCATATGATCCAGTCAGGGTTTAGCCAAGAAAACATGATCTCTGATTAAATTTACAAATCACACATGTTTGAGAAGCTAAAAGTATGTTCCTTTATGACGTCTGGCTTTCTAAAATTGTCATTTGAGTCAGTTGTCAGTGTCCTCGTCAAACTTTAAAATGTAGGATTTATAATTCGAACAGTGATCTGCTGTGAGTTGGGAAAATGACAGCAAAGCGCTCATGAATGCAGCCAGTCCCTCAACGGCAGATGAAACTGACTCCATGACTTTGCCATGGAGGGAGTTTGTGCTGCAATTCATCTTAAAATGGATTGCTCTGTCACCTCCACTAACACTTACTGAGAGCACCCATCAATACTTTTTGTCAAAAGCTGCACACTAGGTAAGATGCACCATCAATCACTATTTACATAAAACGCAAAAAAGGCTCTCCGTAGGCAAGGCTGCTAGAGGTTGATTTTACCTGGAAAGCTTTTCTAAGGACATGGGTCAGCATGTGCTGACAGACAGCAAATAGAGAAATGTTGTCAACAACGTCAGTCACGGGCAACAATATATAACTTTAAAAAAATATCTGTATATTCACAATGAAACTACTACTGTCAGTTTGCTTTCTATGTTGTGCCAAGAGCTTTTCATCGCTGGTTTTTAAGCATACTAAAAGAAAACTGCACAAACTATATTTATTCACCCAATGTTTATGGTGACATGTCATACTGTTTAAAGCAGAACTGAAAAACTGAACCAGGCTTGAATGAAAAGAGGAAAATGACATATTAACAAATGTCAGAAATTTATACCAATCATGATTAGTTCACTCAGAAAGACTTCATGAGTATCTGTGCAGTTTCAACACAAGCTCTCGAGAGAATCCAACAAGGCTCAGTGTTAAAGATAGCCACAGACGTAGGATGAAAGATGGCTCCCCTAGTCCTCTCAGCCAGGACCTGCCTCACAATGTTTGGACAAGTGCAGAAAGTTGGGGGAAATAAATATTTCAGCTCTCTGCAGGCTCTCGAACCCATTCACATTTGTCTGTAAATAAGCCTTATTTGATATGAAACACACGCTGGCTGTAACTTGTGGTGGAGCGCTTCAGATGTTTGTCACGCCGAATGTGCACTTTAACACCATCTATGACTGATGAGTGATTTACCATGCTTGTATAACGTCCAACCCTCCCACACTGATCTCATGACATCACACAGAGCCGTGACATAAAGCCGCGCTCGGGTACGCAGCCAACCGGCGCTTCTCCATGCTTCACTGTAAACAGTTTGGACAAATATTGAGAGTGTTCATTAATTTATAAGGATGTCTGTGTAGATTTTGGACCCGGGCCTCCACTTATTTGATATGGTGACACGCAAAGCTTTCCATTAGATTTGAGTCTATCAGCGGCAATGCAAAGAAAACATTCGCTAAGTCAAAGTGACGCTGTTCGTTCCAAGCCGAGAGACACAGTTGGAAACGCCACTACAAATGCTCCATATTACAAACGTACAGGCTTACGAAAGAAAAACATCTTCATATTCATACACAAACACATAAGCACACACATATACATACACAACTCCCTGCCTGTTTTTCGCACACACACCAAATTCAATTTGGAAACCATCATCTAGCTGCAGAGAGGCGGACAGGAAAGTCATATTGGTATAATGTTCATATTATCAATCATCTTGACGTTTTATTGGCTTTATCACTGTACATGCCATTAAAATGATGTCTGGCTCAGACTGTCAGGGGCAAACATTAAACAGACCAGGATTAAAATGCACATCTCGAACAAGTCTCCCTCTCCCTCTTAAATGACTTCCCAGTCAACAGCACAAGCCGCTTTAGCCTTTGAGAAATGCACCAGGTGTTATAAGTCAACACTTTCAGTGACAGGCCGATAGCGTCAGATTTACAGAGATGCAAAATCTCTCCTGGATTCATCTATTGCTGCATTTAAAAAAATGACAGCGAGTAAAGCGGAGAGTTATGAACTACTGGATCTCCTTTAACGTGCTCTCCTCATCAAAAGTCAATAGCCAACTCTTCAGGCACCGGACTGATATGCTAATAATGGTGCTCATAAGAAAACATTAATATTACCACTTGTACCATTAAAAGTCATTTTAGTGGTTTGCAGAACTGTGAGCAAAGTAAATATCCGTAATTCAATGGATCTTGACAGTTAAAAGCTTGTAAATGGATGTTTAAATGCTACGGCTATAGCCAAACTGGCAAATACACTATAAATACACTGAACAATTCTCCTTTACAGCATTTAATCAGTAATGGTGTTCCAAATACAGAGATCCAGAGCAATGGACAAATGCACTAACACAGATATTAAAACTTACTTTATAGTAATAAAAACTATATTGATGATTTATATTTTTTCTTTTTATTCAGGTTTGTTTGTTTGTTTAGTTTTGCTCTTTTAATTGTCACATCTGTTTGTTTCAGCGACCTGATTGGGCCAGAATCATCTCAACCAATGAGTTTAGGGACGGGATTACTTGTTTTTCTGAACAATGGCAACTTGATGATAGTTTGAAACTTCAACTGGCATCATTCATGCAATTTTGTTTTGTGCCTCTAGCAGGGCATAAATTATCCACTTCAACATTAAAATGAAGAGCAGATGAAGTACAGCCATTAAAATAATCTGATTACACATCTAAATCTCACACATCTGCTTTGGAAAACAAGATATTAATCCAAAAGCCAATGAGCTACGCCTCTTCCAAAAGCATTCTATAAATAGTGAGGCCCATTCCGTCTCTTCGCTCTCCATCCCAGTGCAAAGCAGTCGCTCCAGGCAACTCATCAATACTGCACAGCTGCACAAAAGATGCCCAGTTCATCTTACTTGTAATCTGGTGAAAATCTCCTTTTGTGAGGGAGCACTTCACATGCAGTCATGAAATATGTTATTGTGTCTATCCTCGTCCCTGGCGAACAATGTTGTCCTTTCTGTTACTGAGCGAGGCCTGGAGACACCCTTCACACTCACTCAATGGACTCCAGTCACTAAACATTAAGCATCACATCTTCGGAACATATTAAAATAATTATGACATCACTCTTCAGGAATATTTCTGCACAAAGGAGACAAACGCATATTTTTGCCCACAGTTGAATGTGGAGGAAGAGGACCAGCTGAACAAACTCAAAGTCCTGTTTAATATCCAAAGCTCTTCTATTTTCAGTTAAATATAAAATGATCTATGGGCTGCAGTGCTCTTGATGGAGAGCCTTGTTGCATCATTCCCCTTAATTCCATTCATGAGCCTTTCCCCTTCGCTTTTTTGGCCGTTTGTCACATTTCTCCATTATTCATTGTGTTGGGTGAAAGATGGATTCACTAGGATAATGCATCAGTTCCAGCTTTCCACTCTAAAGGGAGTAGCACATAATAATGTGTATGAACAAGGGCAGGCGATGAAATTTATCTTCATGTTGAAACAAAGGAACATTATTTAGATGTGCTTAATGTGAATACATAGAATAACCTATATATTGATCCAAGACCATCAATGTGGGCAAATGGCTCAAGACAGCCAAGGCTTACAAACTGCATTGTTTCAGATTTTTCTTTGCTTTTAACTGTCGTTGTGATGATTCCAAAATTTAATTAGTTGACATACTGTATATATATTGTACCTGATAGTATAAATACAATTTCCAATTCTGACACAACAGCAAAATCTACAATGATATTCAACACATTCCTTTGTTTAAAAGAAGTATTTATATTTAATATTTATATTAAGATACAACCCCAATTCCAGGAAAAGTTGGGACATTTTGTAAAATATAATAAAATCAAGAATGTGTGATTTGTTAATTCTCTTTAACCTTTATTTAACTGACAAAAGTACAAAGACATTTTTGTACAATTTTCACTGGCCAAATTAATTGTATTTTGTAAATATAATTGTTTTGGTTTTGATGGCTGCAACACACTCCAAAAAAGTTAAAGATTAAAAAGATATAAAAAGATGATAGAATATGCAAGTTAAACTGTTTTGAAACAGTCCACATTAGCAGGTGAACTGGTAATAGGTGAGGGGATCATGTTTGTGTACAATAGGAGCATCCACCAAAGACTTTGCCAGCAAAAATGGGTCATGGCTCACCACTTTGTGCCAAATTTCAAGAGAGAATTGTCAAATAATTCAAAAATAACATTTCTCAATGCTAGATTGCTAAATATTTAGATCATTCACCATTTACCACACATATTATTGTGAAAAGATTCAGGAAATCCAGAGAAATCTCAGTCCGTGTAGGACAAGGCAGGAGACCTCCGTTGAATGTGCGTGACCTTCGAGCCCTCAGATCGCACTACATGAGAAACTATGCTACTGTGTTAAATATAGCCACATGGGCTCGGAAGTACTTTGGAAAACTGTTGTCACTTAACACAGTCTGCTGCTGCATCAAGAAATGCAACTTGAATCTCTGTTACGCAAGGAGAAAACTATACATCTGTTCAATGCAGAGATGCTGCTGAGTTCTCCAGGCCCGAGCTCATCTCAGATGGTCGAAAAGACAGTGGAAATGAGTGCTGTGGTCAGATGAATCCATGTTTCAGCTTGTTTTGGGGGGAAAACTGACTACGATTCTCAGTCCCAAAGACCATCCAGATTGTCATCAGCGACAGGTCAAAAGCAAACATCTGTCATGGTATGGGGTGCATCAGTGCAAACGGCATGGGTGACTTGCAAATGTGTGAAGGTACCACTAACGTATAGGAGTATTGTACAGAGACTTACTGTATATTGCCATTCAAGATGTCCTCTTTCCTGAGAAGCAAAACAATGCCTCATTCTGCACAGGCAAAAACAGAGTGGTTTCTAGAAAGGTGATGTTACACAGTTGTAAACATGCCTCTGTAGGCAATTAAATAAAACGGCAATTCGGAATAGTGCACAACCTGCCTTGTAACCGCACTTTCAACATGTCACCTTTCACCTCAAGAGAAAGGGAGAAAAAATTAACACAAATTTCCCTCTGTTCATTTTTGCTACTGATGGGCAAAGACACACTGGGGAAAACCAAACAGTGTGTGTAGGGATTAGAGATGCAGGAGGTGTCCAGGGCAGTGGGGGTAGTGATTGTGAAGAGAGCTGGGGTGAGGAGGGGATGTAGTGAACCCTCATTTGGGATTTGAGAGGATGCTCCCCCTCAGATGAGCTGGAGGGCTTCCCCTGAGATAACGAGAGGCCTCTTGCTGAGCCGCTGGGAGAAACATCCACCGCATGTGTCCAAAGGATAACAGCACCTCCACAGGAGCAACAGCCAGAAAGCTTTCAGCATGGTGAGAGAAGGGCAGGATGAGAAATAACACCTCTCAATGAACACAAGTCAGATTTGAGGGTAGGGGCTCAAAGCTTAAAACTCAGATTGAGAGTCTGTTTACCTGAAGTGGACAGTTGGATAAGAGGACTCATGAATAAAGTGATACAATGAATACAGTTGTAACTGTCTCTTGTTATACTCTGGTCTTTTGAAAGGGTTGGGAGTATCATTTAATCACCCTCATGTCGTTAACCCAGACTTATTTTCTGCTGTGGAACACAAAAAAAGACATTTAGCAGAATGTCCATGCTACTCTGTCGCATTCATTGAAAGTGGATGGGGACCAGTGACCGTCAAGCTCCACATAGGACAAAAAGCATCATAAAAACAGTACGTACGGCTCAACTACTATATTCCAAGTCTTCTAAAGCCATATAATAGGCTCTGATTGAGAAACAGATTAGAATGTAAGTCGCTAAAAAAAGGATATAATTTTTCATTGTATGGAAAAGAGCAGCTTTGACATCTGCAGTAAATAACTCATTTTGTATTCCACAGAAGAAAGGAAATATCCCTTTAAAAATGGAACTCTTAACACATAGGACACTTTCATGGTCTCTTGTTTGACTTTCACATGAATCGCAAATCACTCCTGACTAAATGTTTGATGTAATAGTCTTTCCATGTACGTTTGATCCAGAGATTATGCCAGCAAAAGTTTATTCTGATGAAACAGTGAAAGCACTCTCTTCCACAGAGAAAGCGGTAATGCAATGCAGCACATTATGAAATGCATTATCATTTCAGACAGTTACTTTAGCAACTGCAAAATGGCACTAACAAGTCATCCAACAGTAACCTCCAAGTGAGGAGAAAGATCCTCTCCTTCTAAATAAATGATTTAGCAACAGAAGTACAAATATTCTAAACATAAAATAAGAGGTTGTAAGAAATGAATTTATGAGCAAAGTGAAGTGGAATATAAAAGACACTCAGTATACTGTCATCTGATACCATGCCAATTCCAATCACCCGTAGTTCAAGCAAAATTCCATTTTTATTTGATTAATTCTGCATGTTTCATTAATACTTGTCACGCCTTCATAAGAAATCTGGCCGTCGTTTCGTAGCTTCCGGATATTCTTTTCATTTTTAGCACCTCCAGCTACCTCCCATTGGTTTTACAACTTCAAAACACACCTCATGAAAAAATCAGGAGTTATCTGACATGTGTCCCCCTACCCGGATGGCATGCCAACACCAAAGGCCAGCATTGATTTTCTGTAAAGCAGGGCCGGATTAGCCCCCTTTAGGGCTCAGCTGCCTCAGCACGGCCTGAGGGGCTGCTATAAAGCTAATAATTAATTTAAACTGCCTGCCTGGTCTGTCGAAGGATCCACATTTGCAACACACCACCAACCGGTTGTGACTACAATTCTATAGAGGGAACATGGCATTTATATCTCTAGCACACTGGACAAAGATGTTTGGTCATGATGCGTAACTTCACAAAATGACCTAGTGATGCACAGCATGACTTATTTTCTAGGCAGTAATGGCCTTCGAAATAAATCAAGATGCAACTCCACTCTATTATTCTTCATATTGCACACTGAATTAAACTCTACAAATTAGGGATGCACCGATCCACATTTTTTCACTTCCGATCCGATCCCGATACCTGAATTTGGATATCGGCCGATACCGATACTATTCCGATACCAGAGCTGTGTTTGCTTTAATATTATTATTATCATTATTGTTTATTTTATATGATGCTGAAATAAACTCCTCTCAACAGGCAAGTATGATATGTAGGCCTACATATTTATGCCTACATATTTATGCATGTATGGTAAGTATAAGGTCAGAAAAGGAAGTCAGAAAAACAGTAAATCCTGTTAACAGGAAAAATCCCATTCTGAAAACAAATATGCAACTGTAGGTCATGTCAATATTTATTACATTCCCAAAATGTCAAATACTTGAGTCTTGAAATATAAGAAAAGTGCAAGTGTAAACATCTTACACACACACACACTATCTAAAGGGTGATCCTCGCTCCGATGCTGTAACTCTCTCGATGAATGCTCGATCAACATCAGCCATGTGCAAACAGACAAGCGGATTTCGCCTCAGACGCGCGTCAATTTCGCTTCAAACTTTTGCTTTTTACGAGCGTCAATTTCGCTCTGGGCGCGCGAATGGATTCAAAATATTCAAGCGTCCAACTAGACGCGGCAGACGCGAATTTGACGCGCTATTCGCGTTTGGTGTGAACGCACAGTAACGTGGTGCTTTTTTAAATGTTTGATTGCATTCGTTGTGTTGTACGACGCGTGGGAGCTTCAACGAGCTCTGAATTACGGCTTTGCAAACATTGCATTTTGCTGTCTTGCTCTGCGGTGTTTCCAGTGTGAAGAATTTCCACACAGCGGCCGCAAACTGCGGAATGGATTTCCTGAGCGGTGGCGTGTCTCATAACTCTGTGTCTCATTGAGCCGCGCCTCCGTTCAGGAAATCCATTCCGCAGTTTGCAGCCAGCTAGCAGACTAGCCGGCGGGAATCACTTTTGGAGTCATTTCAGCAGACAACGTTAAAGCGCAGACATGACTCAAGGATATCGGATATCTCCGCAGGTTGGATCGGGAAAATCCGATACGTGAATTACGTTGGTATCGGTCCCGATACCGATACTGGATCGGATCGGCCCCATCCCTACTACAAATGATTCAAGAAAAACAGAACAACATGTATTGAACTTTCTAACACACTGACATGACATGGAATTGAACACAATGTCGTACCCCAAACAGCTCAAAGCACCCAATTCTGTACACCGGGTGACAAGCTTTGAAGCCATAATGTCCTCAGCATGGTCTTATCGAGGGCTGAGAGCACCGCAGTGCAGTTCAAACACAAAGAGGTAGAGCTTTCTTAGGCCTAGACCTCTGTTTGATGGGTGTTACATCTACTGAATAAGTTCTAGAAAAGTAGCTCTCAAAGTAAAAGAAAATATGACCCAGAGGCCAAATTCATGAAAATCTTTTTGTTCATAAGAACATTCATATGTGGAATTCTTTAAAACTTATGTTCTAAAATATATTAGGAACATCTTATTTGTTTTTCTTAAGAGGAAAATGACAACTTTTGGTTGTCTGATTGCATGGAGGTACCGAAAACTTGCTGATCAATTCAAAAAACATCCCAAAAGGCGCTGCCTGCAGACTACCGTAATAATCCTAATAAGCAGGCACACAATTTTCGTTGTGACTGGCTTGATGGGAGTTCGCGTTTAATGTGCCGTGTATTTTAAATAGTTGTTTTTAACGTGTCTCAAGATGGAGCGGTCTGTTGCATTCATTTGCGCTCCATTTTTCTTGAGCTCCCTATTTCAGTTACAGAATTTCAAATTCAGTCAAGGCATTTATGAATTTTACATTATTTGTCAAAGGCATCACAGTATTTGTGCACATAGAAACTAAAATGTATTTGTAGCTAATGTTATGTTGTAATGGGTAATTTTTTTTAATTTTTTAATTTTATTTTTTTGATTATTACTTTTGGCCATTTAAGATAAGGTGGAGTTTATCCTACCTTTTATCTTTAAATCATTATCAACATTTCCATCAGCCAAATATATTTTCAAAACACGCTGTACAGCCCCTCCAGGCACATCTCAAACCGTTGGTCTTGAATTGAAGGGAACATCTTTATGTTCTCTTTTGTGTTCAAATTAAATATGTATATGGCCAAATATCTAAATAGCAGTCAAACTATTTACGGTGATTTCTAAGAACATTCTTTTCAGGAATTTACACATTTGTCTTTAGAACACATATAGTCTCAGATCACATTTGGGTTATGTTTTTGGCACAGTGTTGGTTCCTAAGTAAAATCTGGGTTCTGAAGCAAAACCAGAAAGTATAATACTGTTTTGTTTTGTTTTTTGACGATGATGATGATTAGGATGCTGCCTTAGAAGACAGATGACTATGTAGGGTAGTAGGCAGCTCACTATGTTGTGAAACTATGAATATGCAATTATTTCTAAACCAAGAGCTGACCGGAACAGATGGTCCATGTCACAGGTCTATGAAAACCCTTCCTTCCCTTCAGGGCCAGCAAGGGCTCTTGCAGAAAGGTCCGGTAAAGGGATTTCACCTGAACCCCTTTATCTTATTGACACACAAACTCTCCTCAGATCAGACGCATACTGCCGGTGTAGGGGCAGTCTAGGCTGTCTGTCTGAGAAAGTAGGCTCATGAGGATATCCCACCTCCTCCCTCTCCTCCTATGTTAGGCATTTTGAAGCCTCACGCTCTCTCAGTTCTGAAACAGACTCTGAAGACCAACAGACCCAGACACAAAAAGACAACTCTTTACTCAAGACCAAAGCAGTCTAAGAGCCGAGGGGGAAAATGCCTTAAACATCACCAAATATCCAGATAATAGCAGACTCCTGCCTGCATGTAAACAATATCTGTTTGCCTCATAGGTGATTGATGTGACTTTTTTTTAACATGATGTGGTATAAAGGTAGCACACTATCCAACAATGTATTTGTATTGTTAATCCATTAAAGTTTATTAAAGTTAAGTCATTCTAAATTCATGTTCATGATTAATACTTTTTAGTGGCATACGTTTTGTATTTATTGGCCATTTAAAAACTACAAATCTTTGCTGTCTCAGATGCTGGCTGATTTGCCATAGAAGTGCCACAGACATAATTTACTGACATTAAATCTTCTGATGAGACTGCATTTTGCATGTCATAATGTATGATAACTTAATCACATCATAGTATGTTGACTGGATTTTAGTTATAACTACAAAGAAACAACAAAAACTTCAAACTTAATTTATAACAGTATAAAACTTAATTTTAAAATAAGTTTTAAAAATAATAAATTCATAATAAGTTGGAAATATCATCAGTCAAAAGAATCCTTTAAATTATAATTAATTTGTCAATTTAAATATGAAGAGCAATAGTGTTAATTTGTTCTGTACTGTTAAAATAAATTAAAAATACCAAACTTTCAGTTGTCAAGAAAAAAACAAAAATAATTGTGCACATTATATGTGCAAAAAAATGTTGTTAACATTATCCATGTTAAAATTCATTCAGCATTCTGATCTGATTAATTGCTGAGATTATAATCAATATAATTAACAAAAATATATTTCAGCAGAGGTTAAGAATGTGAATATGAAAAATGTGAGCTGCTAACTGATAAGATCACAAAAATGAAACTGTAAAAAAAAAGACCCTTATGATACACCAATTTAAAAATGCATATTATTTTCCATAGAATCTACTGTGCAGCACAAAGCTGCCTTTTTTAAGGACAGACATAGTTGTTACGTGCTTTAGCTGTGAAAAAGCTCTAAGTGACTCTGAAATGTGTGGGGGAAATGTGTTGCAGCTGTGTTCAAAATCTGCAGCAGCTGTTTAAACCCCTGTATGGTTTTGGTATGCTGGCCAAGAGAAAAAAAAAACTGGGATGGTACAAGTTTGCAAAGCAAGCGATTTGGATAGTACCCTCTAGTTCATCACTCTCCAGGTGGCACACCACTGTTTAACAGAAATCATAACACTGAGGCTGACTTATTATTCTGGGCAGCATCTATCCGCAAACTGTTACGGCAAATATTTTCTAATAACGATGAGCACTTGGAAGAGTAAATTCCTAATGACAGGGTTCATAGTGTGTTTTATGGTGGCTGGACAAATTCACACAGTGTTAACATTTATCACAGCGCCTGGTTGAGGAACTGCCCCTAAACTTCAAAACAGAAGAAGGCGCTACAATCTTCTTTTCAAATCTTGGCAAGATAAAGCCAGCGTATCTGTCTTCGCTTTTCAGAACAGGCTTGCTAGGAGACACTGTGGGAGACAAAGTGTCATGGAGCAAGTGTCATGAGAGGATAGTACCGAGAGGGAATCCTTTGTTCCATTTCCAAACTGCTAACCTTCTCCCCCCCCCCTCTCTCTCTTTCCCTTTGGGAAACGTCCAGGGGGAAGTTAAAGTATGGCAGGCTCTTTTTTGCTTCAAAGCACTAATAAGTTCCATGCCTCCGAGTTGCTTACATCATTAATCAGGGAGATGGCTTTGCGTGATAAAGGACATAAACTGGCAGCGAACCACGGACTAACACAGATTTAACGTCAGACCTGTAGCTAGGTTAGCCCACATCATACCA
Organism: Leuciscus leuciscus; assembly: GCF_965113295.1. Taxonomy (NCBI): domain Eukaryota; kingdom Metazoa; phylum Chordata; class Actinopteri; order Cypriniformes; family Leuciscidae; genus Leuciscus; species Leuciscus leuciscus. The sequence continues at coordinate 7,894,281 of NC_138746.1, forward strand.
GCAGCCCAGATGCCAGTCGTTGCTCATACTCCAGCGCTCCCGTCACAGGTCAACCATGCATCAGCACAACGAAAATACCGTTTCACTAAACATGTCAGCGATGAATTAAACATCTTTCTTCATTAGCATGATGTTAAAGCCATTTCTGGATTAAGTTTTACGATAATCAATCAACATGAATGAGAACCTAAACGTGCAGCGATATTGACGGACCGCTTTCGAAAGCGAAGAGAGAATGATGTCTAACTCGTTTGTTTCTAAACTTGTCAAAACAGAGGAAGGGAGTCAGGCATGTCTGCCATGCAGGGCCCCATCAGGTCAGGCTATAAAAATCCATCACCGGGTTTGTGCTCTGCTAAAGCGCTAAGGAAACATATTGTAGATTTTAAGGGCCTTTTTATTCAGCCAGACTGTGTACTAAAACTAATTGGATTTCTGTCAATGGAAAAATATATCCCTGGGAAGACTTTGAACTACATAACGCTGACAGTACAACAGCCCATGAGGGACCGACCCTTCCTGAATGCCAAACGTGAGGGAGGAAAATTAAACCAACGGTCAACATAAAATATTAAAATAGCACAGTATCGAGTTTTTGAAAAGTTATGTCAACCTCACTCATTAAGATCAGCAACACAGTGAATTAAGCTACATTTAGTGGGTGATAATTGAAATCATAGCTGTAGTCATTACCACTGACATGTCTCTAAATAATACCCTATAAATTTCCCCTCCGTTTTTGGGGGGCTCTGTGACAGCTGGCAGGGCCTGAGAAAAATAAAGTACAGAAACTATTATTCTCCCCTGTGTGACCGGCCTTCCTATTCTCTCTTCCTTAAAGCCAATAAAACGTCAGCTTTTATTCTACCCCTCCAAAGTGCTGGCTGGATGTCAGCTATCCTCTCTAAAGCCCTGCCACAGAAAACTGAGGGCCTGTAAATCACTATGTCACAGGCACACCATCCGTCTTCGGGTATACAATAAAACAGGGATGCAGTTATAGAGAGAATGACGCCCGTGCCCAATATATATTTAATTTGAACAAAAAGAGAACATAAAGATGTTCCCTTCAATTCAAGACCAACGGTTTGAGATGTGCCTGGAGGGGCCGTACAGCGTGTCTGAAAAGATATTTGGCTGATGGAAATGTTGATAATGATTTAAAGATAATTCTTTTGCCATCAGGTCTCTTTTGTTGCTCCGGAACTGTGATATATGCTAAGGTTGAGACTGGACTCGTGGAATAGAAAGATTTTTTGGCATCAGGCTGCAGAATATTTATTGGCATTACCGATAGGTAAAGACGAAATTGGAAAGTCATATAAAATCATTTTGTACTTAACTGGATTTATTTTTGGAATAAACATCTACAACAATGAAGCCATTCGTTTATTTAAGATGTCAGAGAAGCAGTCTTGAGAGCATTATTTCAAAACCAAAGTACACAAGTCAGCAGTCAGAAATGACATTTACAATCTAGGTGGTTTGTGAGATAAACACAGGGTGATTAGTGATCGTTTGACAAAGCGGAGACCTTTCCACCACTCAAACACAGAATGTTCCTGGAAAGTTGAATCAGAAATGAGATTTAGAGACATCTTATTATAACAACATGTACCATAAAGCATCTTGAAAGCTTTTTTATTTAGTGGGTTCATAAGCCTGTGGTTCAAGTCCAAACACTAGCGTCAGTCTGTGCGTTCATACCTGTGCTTTAACTTCTGCCAGCCAGACGGGAAAGAAGGACAGACCTCTAAATGAACACCATATTGCTGCGGTTTGGCAGTAATGTGTAGAAGAAAAATGTTTTTTATCAGATACAAGATTGTCATCTTAGCAAAATACAGAAAGCATGATTTGCCCGCAAGAACTTTTCAAAACTAATTTGGTAGGACTTGATGATTTTCCCCTTTCGTTGGCCGGCCGGTCAGATGACAGTGCTTGTTGTGGCGGTGTATAGATATAGCACATCAACTGGATTTTATTCTTCCCGGGGCAATCAAGTACAGATCTGTTTATACATAGAGCAGGAAACACTGCCACGCAAAAAAAGGCGAGGATGTGTGGATCTTCAAGTGAAGGCCACCTACATTAGAAACGGCTGGAAATACCAAGACAAGACGAGGACAAGCCTTTCTGTTGCTGTTAAAAAAGCGAAGATGAAGATGAATGATAATTGTAATTAAATAACACTATGAAAATAGAGGTATGCCAGTGAGTTACAATTGAGCTACAGTGGGTTTTGCGTAGTTAAAGGAACACTTCACCCATTTGCATTAAGCTTTGTATCGTTAGAAACCCAGTCATATTTTTAAATGGTCGTGCATTATTCCCTCATTTTCCCCAGAGACAGGAGAACTACGGATTTCAGTGTTGCAGTTCCTGCTTATAATGATGTAAAAATCGTAATTTTGCGTCATTCTAAGCAGGAAGTCCCATATCACAGTGGTTGAGACTACAAACACTCGTTCCTCATTTTTCCAGTGGGTGGGACCCACTCACACTACATACCTATTACAGATCAGTGGGTGGGACTTCACTTGCAGAAACTAAAAGCAATATCCGCCATCTTGTTTGGAAGATAAGCTAACAGGTGCTGTGGAGCCAGATGTGAAGTTACGACAACGGCGGAAGGTACTCAATATGATATGGAAGAAGAGGATTTCGAAAGTCTGACGCTTGAATCAGATGTTCGTGGCTACCTTCATGAGCCGCAATATAGCTAAGAGCAGGTGGCTGCTGTGGCTTCTGTAGCTGAGGCAGAAGATCTGCCTGTCGCGGACAAGGAGCCCGGTGCCTGTGCTCTCACTGTGCGCCTACTGACACAGAGATCCGTCTGCTGCAAAGAATTTCAGTAATGCCAATTTCTCCCGGACGAAATCTCTGAATCAGACGAGGACACGGACGTTTGTGTTGTGAACCATCCTAGTTTCTGGATTAGTGGGAGTGGCTTGCGGAGCTGTGCAATGTGGTGCATTGTGGGAGTTGTCTTCCATACAAATGCACCCTAAAGTTACTTTCTGTCTTTCCTCGGTCAAGAAGGCACCAAATTCGAAATTTATGTTACATTTCGACTACATATATGACCCACTTTCAATAAAGATTAATGATCCTACGGGTGAAATGCTCCTTTAAGCTAGCGTTTGGTCCGGACCAAAAAAAATAATTTAGTACGCGTCCGCTTAGCATTCATATTTGCATTTTAACACCGAACCGAAAGATTATGAACCCTAAGCATAGGGTTATGTACTACACAACCTGACTGGTCTGCTTTTTTTACATAGATTTCACAACGAAACTTACCGAACATCTAAAACAATGCTGTGTGGTTCATTTACATTTCTTTGGTCTGTGTGGCATTCATATTTCATTCGAACCGCAACAGAGTTTATTTGGAAGCGGACCGAGACCCATCATTTCAACTGTCTCGGTCCACTTTTTTTGGTACGCACCAAATTTCGGATGGCAGCGTTCACACTTGAACCGCACTAACAGAGCAATCGCACCAGGATTCGTTTTAATCGAACCAAACATGCCAACTGTGAACACACCCTAAATGTCATGTTTGCTTTGACCTCAAAATAACTTGCTTTAGCATAACTGGGTCATATCTTTAGTGTGGAACAAAGACGCACAACAACCGCAGACTAAACTTATTTAAATTATCCATTAGAAAAGCAGCAAGTAAAAAACATGTCAACTATAATGCATCCAAAATGGTTTCTCTGTATTCTCACAATTTTGCCTGTCAGCTCATCCCCTCTTGAAGCAATCACAGAGGTACAAATTTGCTCAGAGAAATTAAATGAGATTTTATTGCTTCATATTTGATTTATAAGAGCGACGCCCTGAATGGAAATGCATAAATTCCATTTCTGCCACTTGCGCCCGTCTAACAAACCAGACAGGGCTAAAGGAAGGCAACATCCTCCTCTAATGCAAGGCAAACAGTCCGGGCTGTTCCCAAATATTAGTGCTAAATAAGCCTGATAGATCAGATATGGAAAATTCTCATTTCTACAAAAGCATCAATTTCCATACCCTCGGCAGGCTAAGTGATTTGACGACTTCATTTCGACAGTTTCTCCCTCGTACTCTTAACTGACATTTTATCTACATACTGGCACAGCCGCAGATTGAACACACCCGGAAGACAATGACAGGCCCTTCTACCGTTGTCACTTCTCATTTCGGTGGAGAGTGATGCGTTTTACTGGCTTATGCCAATAATAGCCCCATCAAAAAGGAGACTCCACCTTGCTCTGATGTTGAGGGAGCACTTCATGTCGCAGGCTCTCATTTGTCAATTAACAGGAGCCTTCTGGTGTTGGTGCGCGGGGGCTTGAAAGACAAAGTCTCGCCAGTGACGAATGAAGAGAGACAGATGAGTGAAGCATGAGCTGGAGTGTAATACTATAATGTGCTTTAGATATGAATATAAAACGACATTGCTGACAGTCCATACAAGGTTATATTTCATTTCTCGGTGTACCCAGCCACCATACTTTGTCTTCTTTGTTCCATTTTCATCAGACTACTTGCATCTCAATGTGACAGGCTGTCTACATTTAAAGTGGCTCCATTTTAAAATGCAAGTTAGCATATTTGATTTGCCTTCAAGACATAATACGCAGGTGAGCACTGGTTTTTGTTTGAGTTAATGTGGAAACTCCTATGCATTGGATGATAACTACAACTAATCTCTGATTTCACGATAACTTCAGTCCAGCTGTGTAGTTATGAGCATCATTTTAAATTCTGTTGGATGTTTGGCTGTTACATTCAAGGTTTATACAACTTATAACAGTTTCCCTTTGAAATATATTCTCCTTGATTTGGCTGTTGGCTTATATGTAAGGTGGCGTAATAAACTGAATCTGATGACAGACAGACTGTCGGACTTCATAGACAGAAAGTGACACCGGAGAGAGGAATTCACGGATGCTTTGAACCTCTGCATGACTGAAGGCCATCATATTTACCCCTCATCTGGACAGGACCAGACAAGACAATAACATTCCCTTTGCTTTCACCATCCACTTCTCACAAAGACATGCATGTCTAGGACACTGGAGGGGACACTTTGACAGCAGTCCCCAACCTGGGATTACTCCTCCTGTCTATGATCTAATACCACTTCATGGCCAGTCTTGAGAAAGGTATCATTTCACCTTCACACCAACTCAACGTTAAAACCACACAAAAGGCACCTAGCCAAAAGTCTGATAAACTGAATGTGATTTTACATGCGTGTTTGCAGAGATTCTCTCTGACACCTCTCACATCAGGTAACATAGCCTGTGAGTGCACTCAATGGTTTTGCGCAAAGTCACTGTGACGACTTTGTCTGCTTACTGAACATCATTTTGCGAATTCTCAAAATAATATCTCAAATAAATGTATGGTGACTAAACTTTAGATTGTATCAATTGCTCTTCACAGGTATAAATAAAATATCATTATGTAATCCTTAATGTACAACAATATATATTATGATACATTTTCACTGAACTTGGCAGTCTGAGAATTGGTAGATTCTGTCAAATGATGACAGAACTTTCATTTTTCAGTTAAATATCTCTTTACAAAAGGCTTGTTTTGGGAAGGAAACAATATGAACAATATGGAAGGAACAGGACAGAAGCAACAAGACGCGGAGGTCTTAAGACATACTTTTTAAATCTGAACTCTTTTTAAGTTGACAAGCACTAAAATGCAACATTCATGGCAACGCATGTATGGCTGTAGCAGCAGTGCATAAAAGGATGAACTAAAGGGATACCCCACCCATGAAAAATCTGTCATTTATTCACCCTCATGTGGTTTTAAACCTGTATGGCATTCTTCTATGGAACATAAAAAGATATTTTGAAGAATGCTGGAAACCAAACAACACTGGAGCCCATTTATTTTTATTGAATGAAAAAGGATACAATTCTCTGTTATTTCCAAAAAAGAACATGTAAATGAGTAAATGATGACAGAATTATCATTTTTAGGTGGAGTATCTCTTTAAAAGACTTCTCACAAAGGGATTTACCTTGCAAACTGTCACTAAAAAAAAATATGAAAAAAATTAAATAAAAACTGAATCTAAAACGTATGACTAGTTAACTATCATAACCCATCCCGAATAAACGCTCATTTCTTGATGACCTAAATTGTCTTGTGGCAGCCCTGAGGACCATGAAAGAACCTTTCCATCACTTTGTCATGTTCACATATTTAAGTCCTCATGCTAGAGGGCAGGATGTCTGTCTATTAACTTCTTACTGTGGGGTCTTTGTGTGAACATGGCAGAAGAGGCAGTGAAATCCTGACTGTAGGCCACATCCTCACTTTATTCTGATCACATGCTTCTTTATAAATTAGATTTCACACTGAATGTAACCCTAACCTCAACAAAGCATATGACCAAAACAGCTCCAGTAACAGAATCTTCTGTTCTGCTCAAAGTCTCTGTGAAGTGGTAAAAAAAAATATTTCAGAGCCAGCTTTAACATTCTGCATTTGATACGTACATACAGACGTCAGAGAGTGGGGGTGTCTGCTGACAAGCCTTGCTCCCAAATATCATCTTTATTGGAAGTGTGAATCCGAGTGAACAAGACTGGGGTTAGTACAAAACATAAGTGGTGAAACCTCACTCTTCTGTGTGTACGACACTGCATCGGTAATGTAAATCCTGCAGGGTTTTAATGGAAAAACAATAAACCTGACATTGTTCTAAGAATTCCCATTAATAGGCTATCGATGTTCCCAACTATTCTGGTAATTATCTTACTCATAAAAAGTTATAAATGATTTGATGATAGCATAATGGTTCAACAAAGGCAATAAACCACAGTGCAAGCAGTGTAGCAATGCTACTATGTGTATGGTGAAACTATCAGGAAGCATTACGGATGAAACTGATGCAATAAAGAGCATTGCATTAAAGAACAAACACAAAAAACCTCTGAACCATTAACTTTATAAATTCATGGATGGAGTAGGTGTACTGATTCCTTCAGTCATGATCAGATATCTGTTTGTATAGCATTTTATATAATTTATGCACATGTCGTAGGGCTGCACGATTATGACAAAAATCATAACTGTCGATTATTCCCTTGAAATTGTAATTGCGATTATTAATTACGATTGTCAAAATTTACATTGAATGATGTTTTGAATAGCTTTATACCATTGTTTGAAGCCATATTTATACCATATTGTTATATCAAAATAAACATCTGAAAACACTCTTCCTGAAAAACTTTAAAACTTTCAAATGTCAAAACTAAACCAAAATTAAAACAATGGGGAAAAAGCCCTTAAGATAAGCTGTAGAAAGAAAAACATCTTAAGCACAGAATAATGTAAGTGGACTTTTTTTTGTAATTGCACCTTATGAACGACCACATAATTGTGGCATCCGTAATTGTAATCGCGATTACAAATTCGATTAATTGTGCAGCCCTAACATGACGGTTGACCAAATTCAGTACATGATGCAAAAATACATCAAATATGATATCTAAACAATAAACATAGATAATTCTGGGTTCTACAGTGTTCAACCTATGCCGGGTTGCCAGTCACAAATGCTCATTAGGAATATTAATACGCCGATAAGCGTACATTTATGTGCGACACATTGAAGCAGCGCAGGATTTGGCAATTATTAATGTGACAGACTCCAGTGCAAAGCGAATCAATTAAATGGAAGAATCCACATTTTCAGCACAGATAACTGCCTCAAGACGACAATTTTCACATGACAAAAAGAGGCCCATTCAGAGTCCTTCAAGGCCTGACAGGTCAAGAAAAGAAGTCTGAAACAAAGGCACCTTATAACCATCATCTCCTCTCTTTTAGTTGTCAGATCAGCTTTGCTAGTCCTGCTGGTGAAATGGCATCCCCCTCCCCAGCTGCCACAAGGTGCTTCTTCATGTCCTGTCAAAGGACTCTTTTATTCTATTTGCTCAGCATTAACATGTCACATTTATTGATCAGGCTTTTTATCTGGCCACAGCATGGCACGCTGTTACTGTACCCACCGCTCTCTGATGTCTCGATGACACGGCTGACAATGTAATGCACATAACGCATGTATTAAATTGCGCTTAATGCAAAGGTGTGACTGTCCACGCGACAGGTAGATTGAATCAGAGACGTTGTATGCGGTTGGGATCCTGTCATTTATGGCAATGTTCTAGAACGTTTCACATGATAGAAACATCCTTCACGCAAGAACTTTCTCAACCAATTCAAGCGTTTTTCTCTAGGCAAAGGGAGTCTATCTTACATATTTAATAGCCATATATGATATGAATTCCTTAATGTGCACTGCCAGCATCTGTGGTCAAGCAGCATCTTAAAGGGCCTAACAGAGGTGTACTCAAAACAGAAATACACCAAAACGGAAGCACAAAATCAAAAACACAACAGATGTGAAAACTACCTATAATGGTTATTTTCCATCTTTACAGAGAGGATAAAGTCAAACATAATCCTGTTGCAAAAACATAGGGGAAAAAACATGATGTCTCACCCATCTCAGAATCATATGGGAATCCAGTATGTGCATAATAGGTGCCATGCATGTCATTGCTGTCTTCCATCATCATGGACCTCCTATTCTCATGGCCTGTTAAGTGTTACATTCAGACAAAAACAGTAACTTACCTCAGTTGGTTGAAGCTGAGGTCTAATCTTCTTGCCAATTCTCCATATTTTGCCCCAAGAAAATCTGGAATGTCTTCCCAATCAAGCCCAATGCAGGACACCTGCATCAATGCATCAGAGAGAGGAAGAGTGTTACATTTTTTTAGGTGTCTTAGTTACAGTAAAATTATACATATAAGTACTGAGTAATCTCAATTAACAACATGTAGCCTACTTACTATAATGTTAGGAATAGGGTTTGGTTTAGGGTTAGTTGCATGTAATTCAAATGCATAATTGACTGTTATTACTATTGTAAGTACATGTAAAGTGTTACAAAGATGCTGTAAAATCAAGTGTTACCAGGAGGAGATGCCAGTTTTATTACACAGTTGGTACTTTGAATTAATGTTCTTTCAAGAAATAGACCTTCTTAAACATAAAAGCTGGTGAGATTATTAAATTGTTATGAAGCTGTTCAGCTGTGCATTAACATGTGAAGGCAAATACTTCATACACAGCTATTGTGTGAATTAAACCACTGTTATTATGTTAATCAACAACTATGTAAGCAGTTTATAATATATTTGTATTCATATTTTTGACTATTGTCTCGCGATACAGATGTATTTTTATTTTATAAATATATCCAACTTCATGTCACTTCATGACTTACAATAACAAACAAAAAAGACAAAAACAAACGCACACTTCTGGGCGTTTGGTGTCTACTGGTTGAATCCATAATATAGGTCACAGGATAACGTGTTTGCAATATTTCACTTACCTGACTTCCATTCACTACAACCATTGACTCGTTGTATGCCATTGCAGTCAAATGACAGTTCAGAAAGAAATAAACTTCTAACGAGGACCAACGCAAAGCTTTTTATGCTCATAAGACTGGAAAGTTTCCTTTATGTTTCCAAAATAAACTTTTAATCTACGCTCCGTATGAAGCTTTACTTCTTCCGCGTGCTCGAGTCAGCTGATCTTAGACGGAAGCACGCGCCACTGTTCAATTTCTCAAATCAGTTTTAGCTGGTTAAACGGTATTCCTAAGGATGTTTTGCCATAAAAATAATGATGAGTGGCATTATTACTAGCAATGCGGACAGCTTTCTGTTGAAAAAAGCAACCGTTTTAATCACTGGAAGTTAGAATCTTCAAAGAATGTGTTTAACATAGTATACGACGTATTGTTACAATTCAGAAGTCATATTTCACTGTATTATAAATTCACTAATCATATTTTACTGTATTTCTTCACATTCGTGTGTTCAATTAATATATTTATGTTAAAATAACACATTAAAGCTTTTTTGTTATCGTTGTATGACATACAGAAAGGGCTCGAGAGCATGACGTCACGACGGATCCTCCCATAGGCGGAAGTTTTGGACGCGCAGACAGACAGTGTGGAGACGACTAGGATTTCTGATCTAATGCAGGCGGTAGCGCACGAATACTAGAATAATGTAACGACTTAGTTTGGCTACTAAAATGTGCTCCATTAGACGCCACTGGAAATCTTTTCATATTATCATCTTTTTAGAAAATAAAGGAATTGTGTCAGTAAATGTTCATACCTGTCGTATCACATCGGAGCGCGTGTGTAATGTAAGGTAAAGTGGTTCGTTGTGGTCTCTTTTGCCAAACTTAATGATAGAAAATGCTTTGTAATGCATGTTCAACAGATGTAAAAGAATAACCGAGTTTTTGTATTATTACTATTTATTGTTGTTGTTATTTATATCGTATATGCTAGCCTACGCTTTGAATGAAAGGAAGCGGACTATGACGCTGTTTTTTTTAAACTATTCGAGTTGGCTGAATTTCCGTAATGTAGTAATGTGCGAGTTTTTCTAAGCACTAAAAGTAAAATGAATAGCCTACTGTGTTTTTATTTTAAATGATTTTGTGTTGCACTCTGACTAAACTGCTTTACCCATCACTTAGTAAGCAACCCTTTCAAATATATTTGTAACTTGAGGGGTTAAAAAAAACTGTGTGAAATGTGACCTAGTGTTATTGTTTATTTTAATAAATAGTAAATGTGCGGCACTCAAATTTAACTAAAGAAAATGTTTTGAACAAACGCGGGGGTTTCGGGCGCTTTAGTCAACTCTATAAATGACTATATAGGTAGCCTATAGTCATGCATAAACATGACGATATGAAATATATTTAATACATTTGCATTTAAATAATATCAATTATGACCCCCCAAAATATGTTCCCATTTAAGGGTAATACCGAGTGTTTGGTGTCTGGTTCAGAAGCTCATTCGTCATGCAGACAATAAAGAGAAGAATTTTGCCCGATGCTGAAATTTATGGTTACCCTTCTCTGCCCTAATTTCTCACGCAGTGTGTCACGCGCTGACAGCCTCAGCAGAAAACAATCACACATCTTTCCATGCTTAAGAAAGATTCTGCGTTCATCTTAAAAATGGCCGGTATCAACACTAGTGTCTGTGTTGTATTAGAATAGGGAATAATAGCCTACAGCAAAATCTTAACACTATTTGCACTTTCAAAAACTTAAACAGCCTACAAATAGCCTATTGTTAATGTAGTAAATCAATAATGAAAAGGGTTTTTCCTACGTTTTTCAGATCGCCTGGTTTTCAGACTAGCCTATGTGCATGTATTTGAGCAAGGCCTACTTATTGTGGCTAAATAATTCGAACTTTTCTAAATATTAGAACACGTAAACTACAAAAAAAAGGCAAATGCAATCAGTAGCCTAAATATTGATTCCTGGAGAGAGAGCTGTGTGTAAGAGAGAGCGAGATGTGATGAATAATTACCTTACACGTTCTTATTGGTTTATAGACTTTTACAATTATTTTTTTATTTTTTTATTTTAAAAGTACGATGTAGGCTACTTGGCCAATTTAATTAATGCGATTTTTTTAAAGGAGGGGGTGAGGCTATTATTTTATTTAAGTGTATTAAATAAAACTGCGTTCTGGGGTTTAATTCCCAAGTTTAGCAAACCAGTAAAATGTATTGTTTGTCACGGACCAGGGTTATCTGTTTCATGAGGTGTCTGAGATACTCCAGCAAAATATACATTTCTTTCACGCTGATGACTGTCCACTCCAGGTTTTCTTGCTCTCCAAGATGACCTGTCAAGCGGATTACCGCAGAAAGAGATTAATGGTGGAGGCGGGTTGCAATAATAATCGTTTTGTTTGATGTGACAACTTTGATAGGCGTTGATTTACTTACAAACTGATAGGCTTTTAATTGAGCGCCTCCATCCAGTGAGAGATGAAAGGCAAAGCGCATTGAAAAGCTGCCCGATTGCCCCGGAGCCTCAATACTGATTAGCCGTCTCAGCGGTGAATAGTTCAAGGCTTTTTAAACTTCTTTTCTCAAAGGTCTGACAGATCATTTCTCTTTCTTTTATGTATTTTGGTATTGTCAAATAAAATGAATAATTTTATTGTGTGTAAATAAAATTTAGTTGACATGAATGGAAAAAACGTCTGGACTATTTTTTATTATTATTGTATTCTTGTGTCTTTTAACATTCAGAGTTAAAGTTTTGTTGGGTTTTGCTTGAGGCAACGCAATAACCTACAAGTGAAGTTTACATTTGTGCAAAACATGTAGTGTCCGGAAAGACCTGAAACTGCATGTGAGACAAGGAAAATATAATTTGAAGTAGCTATATCATGTACACCTGTCTGAAACTTAGCCTCGGCATGTTTAAAACTGGTTTTCACAACACATCGACTTTTCTTTCTTTTTAATTCAATAGTAGGCCTAGGCTACTTGCAGAGGAAAATAAGTTATACACATAGGCCTAGGCTATATAGGCTAGCCTGTAAAAAAATAAATCCGTAAAATAACAGAAAAAGTTTAAACAATTATACAAATGGTAATGGACATAAAAATGACAACAGGTTAGGCATGAAATTGTTTTGTTAATGTAAAATAAAATTAGCTAACACACATGTTATAGGCTAACCTATAGCCTATAAAGTAAGCAAAATATTTACATTAATTGCTTGCCTCGTGTTTTTATTTTATAACTTTTTTTGTTAGTCCTATAAAAGTAAAATAATTATGACGCTCTCAAAAAGTAGCTACTTCAAAATATATATATTTTTTACTATTTTTTTACACTCAGCAGCTGTATTTCTAAATAAACTATAGGCTATGATTAATGTCCAGTTGTTGATTTTCTATTTCTACTTCAATTGAAGAAAAAGATGAAAGAAAAAAGAAACACGGGGAAAGGGTTCTTGTCTTACCACAGGTTTTAAACAAAACCTTTCCAAACTGAATCAAACAGAGAAGCTGCCCCTCAAATTAAGTGACTGTTCTCCGGGATGCTTCTTTTGCCCTTTTCTCTGTCACTCGCGGCACATAATCAGCTTCAAAAGCTGACGTGAAGTAAGAAAAGGATTGACAGCAACTGACAAATAACTGATTGATTGTGGTCGAGCAGAATTGACAGTTGACGGAGGGGTGGGGATAGAAATAGAAGGGCGGTCTATATTATATTGAAAACATGTGACATTCACATCCCTCTATCACTGCATTGGTCTGCTCTTGTCAACGCTTGTCTGATTGGGGAATTCAAACACTACACGTTGATCTTGTGTTTATAGTCTGATGTTTTAGCCCGTTCACATAAGGTAGGCTAACGGTAAAAAAAAAGAAAAAGAAAAAAGACTAAAGGCACACAACATCTTAGAAAAAAAAAGACTAGGCTACATTTAAAATCATACAATAAATAACATCAAAAGGAAAAATGGTTACTAAAAATGTAGGTCTTATAGCCTACAAAGAGCTAAGTGCCTATAATAAAAATAATAAAAAGGAATCTCCCAAACTTTAATGTTTTAATTCTGTTTTTGTTGATGGTGTTAATCATCATCGGTAAATATGGAGCTTAATCTTATTAAGGCCTACAAAAGAGACGAAGAGTAAATACATGAGAGAATTATTTACTCTTTTAAAAAATGGCAAAATTATGGAAGCATGCTCGTGAAAATGAATAGCGAGCAGTTTAAATCTCATTTTTAACAGAGACATCGGCGTGAACGACAACCTACATATTGTGCAAAATCTCCTCCCCCAAGTTGTCAAAATAGAGGCGCTTGCAGGAGGAGGAACGTCACATCCCCTTGACCCTCCAATCACCTCGGGGTCCCATTTGATTGGAAGGCGGCAAGGGCTTTAATCTCGGACTAATTCAGCTGCTTTTGAAGTGAAAATTTCTACCAGTTCTTGGTTTGGGAGGACAAGCGCGCGGACCTACGGGAAGAGACAGAGCGCGCGCTATGCCTTTGGTGTCACACGCGGTTCCGGATCTGCAATAGCCTCGCGCTTTGCTCCATGCGGATTATACTATTTATCTTTATTTCTACTATTTGAATGAAGATTACGGCATAGTGTTTTTTTATTTATTAATCTGATAAATGAAATACCAACAAAATACATGAGAATTGGGTCATGATCACATCGCCTTCTGCTTCTGCTTCAAGAAATAGTGATACTGATCTAGTCTGGGAAAGCACCAGCAGCAGCTCTCGGAATAACAACTCCGCGGTCGTCTGCAAGCCTTTTCTCCATTCCGTCCCTCCTTCGGACCCTTTACGGCAAGCTAACCGAATTCCCATAAAGATTTTGAAAATGCTTACTGCACGCACAGGACACATTTTACACCCTGAATATCTTCAGCCATTGCCATCCACCCCGATTAGTCCAATTGAGGTAAGATGCGTATATTTGCTGTTTCATAAGCTGTTCATGATATTTGACAAGTCCGCATTCTATTTTGTCGGAGAAATGACGGAGCATTACGAGAATCTTGGATTAGACGTTGCGGGGCTGGGTGGATAAAATGAATAAAATCCAATAGCCAACATCGTATTTTAATTTGACACATTTTCTCTTTAATCCAGCTAACATTGTAAACGCGCTTTTGGCACGGGCTTCCAGTCCGTTTCGCGCGATGCGCACATTATCGACTCGCTTAAAACGCTCAAATAGAAGCGACGAGTCGTTTAGGGAAGTTTATTTGTTGTTTATTTAGACAAATGCCTTGTAATGATTGTGCTTTTACATATTTGTGGTGTTTACGTCCTTTATTTTTATCTGTCCTCGCAGCTCGATGCCAAGAAAAGTCCTCTGGCTCTTCTTGCGCAAACGTGCTCTCAGATCGGCAAACCGGACCCTCCACCCTCCTCCAAACTCTCCTCGGTTACATCAAACGGATCTAACGATAAAGAGTCGAAATCTGGCCCTTTAAAACTGAGTGACATCGGTGTGGAAGACAAATCCAGCTTCAAGCCGTATTCCAAGCCATCGGATAAGAAGGACTCGTCTTCTGGGGTGTCTAACGGAGAGAAATCTGGTTTCCGTGTGCCTAGCGCCACCTGCCAGCCATTCACTCCCAGGACTGGCAGCCCGAATTCCAGCACTTCGGCTTCCCCGATGCCGTCAGATGGAAAGGGAGAGAGAGACGAAAAGAAAGAGTCTGATTGTAATAAAAACTGCACCTCGGACGGATCTGCACCGACCAGCATCAGCCATAGCAGGATAAGCGTGAGCTGTGCGGGAATTAACGTGGAGGTCAACCAGCACCAGGAGACCACATCAGGATCCAAAGCAGCGACGTCGGAGTCCTCTTGTGTCACCTCTTCATCCTCAGCCTCCGTCCTGGGGTCAGGACTTGTAGCCCCCGTTTCTCCGTACAAACCCGGCCAGACAGTTTTCCCTCTACCCCCGGCTGGCATGACGTACCCTGGCAGTTTAGCAGGGGCCTACGCCGGCTATCCCCAACACTTCCTGCCCCACGGTGGAAGTCTGGTCAATGCACAGCTCGCCAGCCAGCTGGGCTGCAGTAAAGCTGGCTCAAGCCCCCTAGCCGGGGCATCCCCTCCATCCATAATGTCAGCCAGCCTTTGTAGAGACCCTTACTGCTTGAGTTACCACTGTGCCAGCCACTTGGCCGGTGCGGCCGGAGCTTCCTGCACACACGACTCGGCGGCTGCTTTGAAGTCCGGATATCAACTCATGTACCCAACACACCCTTTGCACGGGGTTCACTCATCGCCGCCATCTTTTGGTGGACACCCTTTGTATCCCTATGGGTTCATGCTGCCCAACGACCCTCTTCCGCATGTGTGTAACTGGGTGTCAGCTAACGGACCTTGTGACAAGCGTTTCTCATCCTCCGAAGAACTTCTTAACCACCTGCGGACGCACACCGCGTTCACCGGGACCGAAAAGTTTATATCGGGTTATCCCAGTTCATCATCTTTAGCTAATGCTGCCGCCGCAGCAATGGCATGCCATATGCACATGCCGCCCTCAGGAGCCCCTGGGAGCCCCGGGACACTGACACTTAGGAGCCCGCATCATGCGTTAGGACTAAGCAGCCGCTATCACCCGTATTCAAAGAGTCCGTTGCCTACTCCCGGCGCACCGGTTCCAGTACCTGCCGCGACCGGTCCTTATTATTCTCCCTATGCACTGTACGGTCAAAGACTCACCACAGCAGCAGCGCTTGGATACCAGTAAAAAACAAAACAAACAGACTCTGTCCAAATTTATAGATTATAAAGATTGAAATATAAAGACTTTTATATCATCGCGCCACTGAAGGACTGGATCCGTGGACTCACTGTATTTATTTATGTCAGCTTAAAGCGGACAATAATACAAATGAAAATATTTGAGAAACTCAAAAGTGCATTACATGAACTCTGTAGATAACGTGAAACACATGTTAGAGTACTAATAAAATAGGGGTCTTCAGTTGGATGTTGATTTGGAATTGCTATGATTGTATTGTTCGTTATTATTTAATGTCTCATTGAAAAGAAGATAATTTACATGCATGTTTGTTTCTTAAATCCCAAATTGTCCACATGATTTGAAATTGCCGTTATTTTTCAGGTGTTCACCACGGAGAGAGAATTGGTATTTTTTGTATGTATTCTGGAAAAATAAGAAACAATTCTGTTCCATATTTCTGTCTTCAGTACTATTCATTAACCAAACATCACCAAAACTCAACTCAAACTAAATTCTGTCATTTGAGTAGCCTATTTTGATTTTGCCGTTTTAAATACAAATCATGTAGCTTATTTCCATGGTTGCAGCCTTTTTCAGGTTTTACAGTTCTACTAAACGATTTAACTTCGAATAAGATAAGAAAAAAAAAAAATTCGTCGGTGTCTGAGATTTTATTATTCTTATTTTTCTAATGACTGACCCAGCCATCAGAATTGAAAGTTTGGTATAACGATGTTAAGAAATGACGCCAGAACACGTTTGAAATAATTTCAGGTTATGCATTGAAGTTTATAAATAAAAAATAGATTATTTCTAAATACAAAAATAAATGTAGAAATTGCCACTTTATTTCTTACTGGGCGACGATAAATTAATCAAGGGGTTGTGCCATCTTTTTTCATATTTTTACAAAGAGAAAATGTTTTCAGGACAACTTTTAGGTGAATGACACGACCGGTGTTCACTTTCTTTTTCAATATCTTATACTCTATCATTTTGTCAGTCCATCATCTCACCATATATCGAATAATAATTTCAGAATATAAACGGCTATGCTGAATTCTGAACGTGCATTTGTTGTGGTTTTGTTGAACAAGATTTTATTTTGTAATGCTAGGCTCGTTTGCAGTAGGATAAGTTATAACTGCAGCCGTCAATGGTTTATGTGGACAATGAGTTATGTTTGAGAAACGCTAAAGAGACAACATTGCGAGTGCTTTGTTTATAAATAGCCTATTATAGGAAACAGACTGTATTTAAAAAAACAAAAACAAAAAAAAAACGATTGACCATACATTTTTAGTTTAATATAGGCCTAATTGTAGGACATCTTATTCGTTATAGATTACCCAATATCAGGTTTAAGTCTGTTTTATGTGAATTAACGAAACATTTTTTACGAGGTTTTTACAGATAGCCTATAGGCTACACACAAGGAGTAGAAGTAGCTACACTATTTGTCAAATACCAGAGTAGCCTTAAACGGTCAGCAATATTTTCATTCAGTGAGCAAACACAAACATTGTCATTCGACTAGACTTGTAAATCTATCTGTCATTTAATGAAACACTAACGGCTTCCAGCTTAGAAAAAAAAGCAGGGTTTGTGTTTTCTAAAGGCCCATCTATATTTGATCGCCAAATTATTTCCTCAACAATAGCTTTTATTTAAGTAGCCCATATACTAGGCTATATTTAAACTGAAAAATGTGAAATTATAATCAACACGATTGTAATTAGTTTAAAAAACGTGTAATAAAAAAGAAAAATAAGAGAAATCTTTATCGCATGCTCAATTTAATTTAATAAAAGAACTAGGATAACGCATAAGAACAGAAAAAAATGTAGGCTACTGATATATTTGTTTGCGAGACGAATAAAAAAACGTGGATATTTACTCTTGCAAAAGTGATTTTATAGGCTATTGTTTGTTTTTTTACTCATGGAGAACTGAAATATGCGCAGGTAACGAATAAGGCAATAGGCCTATACTTAACTGCATTAACTAGCCTACATAAATTCACAAAGCAGCCTACATTACACATATCATTTAATATAGCAATATTAAATATAATAGCCTAGGCTACAAATCGACTCACGACATTTTAGGCGTATTTTTGTCCATTGTTAGGCTAACTGTTTCGCGAAACAAACTGCACATATGAGTCGACTAAACTTAGCCTATATATCGTTTTTAACAACATTTAAGTTGAATATCCAATAGTTTATTTATTAATTTTGTTTTTATTTATGTTTTTATTTAAATTTTGGGAGAGATAACAATTAACCCCGGATATAGGAACTTAAAATAATAAGCCAGGCCTATATATATTTACGAACTAGGCCTACATGAGTTTTATTAACTAAAGTTATGAATAATGACACAAGATTAATTAATGATTGTATTTACACTCCTAAAGCAGTTCATTAAAGATGGAAAACTTCAACCCGCCCAGAAATGTCATAGACGCGAAGCAACTAGACTATGTTCTGGAGGCCCACACAAGCTTTAAACTGATGTAATGACGGTGAAAGAGAGCAATTTCCATTTTTACCCACATCATGGTGGCTGTGAGGAGGTCCCCGATGGAAAGCCATTCATCATGTGCCCCTCCTCCCGGGCCTGTCATCAGAGGAGCTAGCAGGCACATGTGTGCATAAATTACCCCGCATGCCTTCTTCCACTGCTGTTCACTGTGGCTAAGGAGTATAAAGAGGAACAGAACTCCACTGCCTGGTAGTAAAGCATGACTTACACTACTGATCAGCCCTGCAATGAGCATGTTTATAAGGGCGATAAATAAAGTGAATACCTTCCACAGTGGTCTCGTGTAAGGTGCCAGGCAACCACAATATGGAAAAGAGGAGGACTGGAATGCCTTATTAACCTGTGACAACAACGGCTTGTTATAGGAGATGAATTTGAGTCCTTTATTTGAGAGGGGAAACATTTCATAGATCAACAAGACAACATGCCACATGATTTTTTATACAATTGAAAGTGTTCACCCTCATGTTTTGTTAGGGGTCTACTACAAGACACCAAGGCTCTTTTGCTATAGCTCAAAAACATACTTTAAAAGTATTCAAAGTTTATTTTTTATTTTACTTTCTTTCAATCTTATTAACTTATAATAAGCTAAATAAAGTTTAACATATATTTTCCATGATAAATGTTTCATTTGGGGCCTCAAACACCCCAGCTATAAAACATAAAAAAAAAAATCAGTTTAAAAGGAATTTCCAGATATTTGCGTAATTGTTTTTTTCTACAAAGTGTTTTCTGAATAACAGCTTTGTTGTAAAACAGAGCAATGTCTTTAAAACTATGTCTGGGATTGTATTAAGTCAGAGGATCATATTAAATAATTGGAAGAGCAAAAAAAACTAAGTTCATATTAAAACTATACCATTATTATTTCACACACAGTACTGGGGTCTCTGGGACTTCAAACATAAGTATGGTTAATAATTATCATGTGTACAGTGCATAGCCACACCTCAGGTTTCATGCCAGAGGTGCTAAAAAACTAATTGCATTGGTAGAGATGCATGGCTGATTTATAGACCATGCTGAGGAGGCTGTGCCAAGGTATGCTGACACACAAGGCCTTCCTGCTCTGAATTTACCCTTTTACTGGAGCTGCTATAAACCTACTTACCACTCAAAGCTGGACTTTAGAGGACACCTGGATTGCCACCACTGATTTACACTTCACTCTTTTATTAAATAGCACAAAATTACTACTGACACCAATGTAATTACTAGGCGTGTGATAAAATAAACAGACACGCTGTAGTCTGACATAGCAATCCTATGCTTTGAGCAACAGCTGTGTCAATATGTGAGTGCCACGCAAATGCTAAACTTCTAGACATAAGTCACAGACAATTATATCTTTCTCTCACGAGAGTGGCTTGATTTATGGGATTATGTGATTGAGACAAAATCCTTTTTAGCTGCGATAAGGGCAATTATCATTGCAATCTTTCAAATGAGAAAGCTTGGTTTAAACATTCTAGCAACAGGCCTTCTAGTTGTTTAGACCATTTAAAACAGCTTAATTTTAACCTTGTAAAGTACAAAACTTATTTCGCATAGCTCAGATAATCGTCTTCACCCAAAGGTGCTCCACTCAGTCAAATAGCAGCAATCTTCAAGAGTGATTTATGTTGACACAGGAGGTGGAAATGACCACAGCTTTTGTGATTGCAGTAATGAAGCCATAAACCAAATGGCATGAAATGAAGCAGGAGCTCCACGATTTAATCAGCTCATAAACAGATCCACTGCATCAAGCCAATGACGTTATTACCCATCTGAAGTAAATCTTGCTAATCTCCAGAGATAAAATCAACATCATCAATGGTCACATGTCATATTCATCAATGCTAAATTGCCCCCTTTTGACAGATTAATCCCGGCCACGGCTCCCAGAGAGAGTGGTAATGGAGACCCAGGCAAACAATTCACTCATTGAACACGGCGGGCTCCTAGTATCTCTTGGCGCTTACACTCGCTCTCTCTCCTCATTGATTTACAAATTCAAAGTGCTCATCAAGGTGAGAAAGGCCCAAAGAAAAATGGCTTCCGTGACGGCTTGTCATTCAAAGGGCCTGCGATGCGAGGCACCTTCTTGTGCTTTAAGTGCCTAATTGAGGTCATTTACGGCAGCTCTCGGGGCTCTGCTATCATATCTCAATGCCTGTTTCATTTGCACATTTTGGGGTTTTGACAAAGAATATTTTATGGAAATGAGACCATTCTCTGAGAATACTTAATGGGTTTTTTCGTAAAGAGCCCAGTGATGGCTCGGATGTCTGTCGATGATAAATAGCTGAGATTTCTAAGATGAGCTTGTAGTAGTGAGACAATGTGCTTGTGTTTGCAATTATCTGAGTCTCCATATCTTTATTTTGCTTGACCAAACTTCTGCAAGGTCTCGCTGATTATTGAAGGTCAAGAATATTCCACATCGTCATGATGCTGTGGGCTATATAATATAACACTATTGGACGTTTCCATTTAATTTCAATGTATTGATAGTTTGATGTCATAATCTGAAATGTACCATCTAGTTTTGTCTCATTTAGACTTTGAATATCTACACAATATCTACAAACGTCCTACTCACATTTATGAATTTGGTGGCCAGTTTTATCCAGACAATCTACTTTTCAACCCGTGTTTTTGGTATTGCTTGCACCAGCTACTGTTTGAGCTAGAATAATTTACTTATGGAATCCTTGATTCTTATTGGTCAGTCACTGCATTCAACCATTGACATTGCAACTCTGGATTAACCGAAACCGGGCGAAGCTACTTTCATGGATGTTTTAACGCAAGAATGCACTTGTATTTCGTAGCTACTTTGAAAGAATGAATTCGCAGTAACTGGATGATATAATTTATGGGTGTTTCGAGATGTCCTGCGGTTTTCCTGTTGTGACGGTCACATCAATGTACTGGAACTGAACTTCAGAGGTAGATGATGACTTAAACTCGGCATTATATGGAAGTTGCGATAGACTGTTCTTCCTATTGTGATGTATATCCAAGTGAAACTTCTTTTTGAACAAGAAAAATAGGGCAGGACTGATTTTGTCCATCAGGAATTCATTGGATCGTTGTGATTTGCTAGGTTGACAGGTTGTCCCGCCCTCGCACCAGTAAACACATCATCAGAGATAAATAATTTTTTATAAAATCTAATTATAATAAACAATACTGCAATATTCACCAATTAATGCCACACATTGTTTTGTTGTTTTGTAATATTGTATGCTATGCTATGTTTGCTACTTGTTCTGTCTGAAATATAAAGAAAAAAAATCTGCAATATTCCATGAAAATGATGAATTCATGGTGGCTTTAAGCGAGATAAGAGCGTAAGACACAATGCTAAGAAGCAGCTCTCACACCACAGCATGGACTCACTGTCCCTTGTTTAATTCAGACACAAAACTCAGGCTACTTGGGTATTAATGTTTCTGTAATATTGTTGCAGTGTTCGTATTGTTGCAACGTCGCTTGTTTCGTAAATTCTAATTAACTCTTTTTTTTATATTAATGACTCAAATCAATATTTTATGTTTAGGTATATTTGTCGAGTAGCCATGTAATAAGCAGGATATAGGCTTCATAAACACTGACAGCTATATGCATAATAAGTATATGTTATTGCTCACTCTTTGGACGGTGCAGTGTAGATATTAATCTTTGTTTCGGAATGATCCTGTGAACTGTAGAGGCACTCAAACAGGAATGTAACAGCTCATTGAATCTGTTCTTTGCACTCATGCACATTGTCATTCTTGGGAGCACTTTTTTAAGCACACTTCTGATTTTAATAAAATTACATGCCATGCTCTTTGTGAGGTTGTTAAAACATGTGCACAAAGCGATGAAAGTTCATTTTCTTGAGCAGACACTGAATAATATTAGCAACCAAATTTCCATTCAGGACGGATGCCATGACAGACCTAATGATGGACTGTCAACAGGCCTCGCTGGTGATGCTAATATCAGATATGTTGTGAGGAATGATCTTTCTGATCTGCTCAGATATATGCAGAATTAAAATTTCAAAAGACTAAAGTGATTTCTGACAGCTTTATCTGGCAAGACAATGTGAGACATTAAACTATAACAAACAGCAGTATTTCTCTGGCAGTTCAGAATCCTGACTCTTGACCTCACTTACGAGACATGGCTTTTGTATGCTAACAGTGCATCTATTCAAAGGAAACAGTTTAGACAATATGTTAAGCTTGTTTTCATGGTGTTGGTTATGATGCCTTTACACATCACACATTGCAAAGAAATATTTGAAGATTCCGGCCGTGTTGATCGCTGCACAGCCGAACTAATAGATCTGACCAAGAGACAAATGGGTCCAGACACGCAGCAACACAGCCCGAGGAAATATGGACCTTCACATCATTTTTATTGCTTTAATGCATTTTAGTGTTAACTGCAAAGTAGGAGCTCAAAATTACTCTCAGTCCTGCTTTACTTGTGCCCTACAGACAAAGACGCAACTTGATGAAAATAACACGCAGGCCACACGGGTGTTTTGCATGAAAATAAAGCAATTACCTTTGTGAAAAAGCATTGTATGAGTACAGGAAGACTTTGATATGTTATTACTTATCTCATCTCTTGTAATATAATTGGCAGAGCTCTGTGTGTGCAACCGGGAAGAAAATGTTAATGCATTCTTTCAACAATGCAATGAAAAGCAGTTACAATGCTTCCTGGGGCAAAGTATTATGCCTATTCAAAAGGTCAAATTTGCTTGAGAATATTAGTGTATGAGTTGTGTTTTGTAAGGGATAAGAAATTGACACTTGATACATAACTGTACTTTGAGCAACATGAGTGGTAATTCATCAAAAGCTAAAGGTCTATCAATCAAAAGTGTCATGAAAATGAAATCATAGTTTATGGTGGCTTTGCCAAACTTTAAAGCAAGCTGTTTTATAATATCACTAAAATCCTGCTTGTGTCAATTCACCAAAGTCAGTGGAGTGAATTAGCATCACGTCATATAATTACTGAATAAATTAGTCCATTTTAAGGAATCATCTGGCAGTCGGATCCTTTCCTCCTACCATGCTTTTTGCCTCTGACCATCTTCCTGACAGTTTATTTCTCTCGGATTTCTGGGGGCAAACACCTGTGTCTCCTCTTAAAGGAGTCTGCTTCTGACAGGCCGTGTGGAGCTTCTCCCTTCGGCTCGGACACATCTGGTGGGAGATCACAACTCCAGCAGTGTCTCCATGTGCACATCCATCAGCCCTCAGCCATACTCTCACACGCATACATATATACTAAAAGGTCATATGCTCAATACATCAGAGTACAAGATGAGCCCAAAAGAATGAAGACATGACTGGCTAAAAGTGAAGTTCTATTTCAAAAAAAAAAAAAAAAGTGGTTAGGGTTAGGGTTGTTATTGTACTTTTTATTCATGAAAGCATCCTGAAAATGTATCACGGTTTCCACAAAAGTATTACAGCATTTTCAAGAAATATTTCACTAGTTTGTATAATGGACTCGCCTGACACTATTGGCTGCAGTCTGTAGCATTCTTGTTATTAAGCCCACTTCCCACGCCGGATACCACGGTTCTAATCCCGTTTGGAGTGGGTGGAGTAGGACCGGTTACATTTGGTGCTGTTGACCAGGATGGGAGTGAGGTTTAGGGGGTGAGTGTAACAGACATAGGCAAGTAAGAGCTGTGTGTTTAAACCTCACTCCAAAGGCCTCAAGAGGCATGCTGGCGGCTACAGTCTTTAGCGTCCTTGTTAGAGCGCCCGCCTCCCACGCCGGAGACCACAGTTCGAATCCGGCCCGGAGCGGGTCGAGTTGGACCAGTGACACGGAGGACTGAAATGAAATTCAGCTTTGCCATCACAGGAATAAACATATATCACATTTTTGTATCATATATTTAAAAATGTTTATGTAATAATATTTCATAATACTACTGTTTTATTGGTAACACTTTACAATAAGGTTTCATTAGTTAACATTAGTTACTTTAGTTAAAATAAACTAAGAATGAACAATACTTCTACAGCATTCATTAATCAAATTCAAAAATTGTATTTGTTAACATTAGATAATGCTTTGCAAACTAACATGAACAAACAATGACCAATTGTATTTTTATTAACTAACATTAACAAATATGAATAAATATTGTAACATATATGTATTGCTCATTGTTAGTTCATGTTAATTAATACATTAACTAATGTTAACGAATGGAACCTTATTGTAAAGTGTTACCGTTTTATTGTTTTTTGATCAAATAAATGCAGCATAAAAGACTTCTTTCGAAAACATTTACAAATCTTACCAACCCTAAATTTTTTGAGCTGTAGTGTTCAGGAAATCTCTCTCAGTTAGTCAGATTATTCATTTATAAACTAAATATTTCAAAGTAAATTGTTCAGCTTTTTATGCTTGAAAAATGACCTGAAGGGAGTACATGGTATCTGCCCTCCATGCATCATTGACATGTCTCCCTCACAGGGGGAGGTGATAGAGCCTCCACCTGCTATGGTATCCTTGACCCCGCTCACCCCTCGTACTTCAGCATGGAACTCAGAGGATGTCTCTGTACCATGACCTCCCACAGATAGCAGCCGTCTCTCTGAAGAGTACAGCCACAATTCATAGGCACTCGGAGCAGTCATCTGCAGCTGCATGCCATATGGAGCCGGATCTGGAAGCTTCTATTGCTGCTCAAGTGGGCATATATGGGCATATAAAACCTTGAAGTAATGAAAAGAATGCATTATGGGAGTATATGTGTAGTTTGAGGTTTATATTGCATCTTATTGCTAGAATTCACGTTTTAATGGAGAAAGAGTAAATAAGGTGTGTGTCATACTGAAGATGTGGGGGCATAATAGCTCCTCCTATAGGCAAAGTGCGATTTTTGTTGTTGTTTTTAAGGTGTTCCCAGAGCACATAAGCGTTTAGGCAATCTAATAAAAGAAGCGAAAGAAGAAACATATATTTGTTAATTCAAGTCTCATGAATCATTTTAATCTAGTTACACAGTCATGCGCCTTTTTTTTTTTTTTCAATTTAAAACCACGTCAATCTTACATCATATGTCTAGAGTTATTATTTTGCATTTGCAGTGGCACAGATTTGAAAAATGTCCAAAGACAAATTCTATTTTGACAAGCATCACATTTCCCCCTATGGGTGGGTGGAAAAGATTGATGGGCTGTCACTCAAATGGAGCGGATGATGACAGGTTGTCATGTTGAGGCGTTGACATGGTACGGGAATAAATCAGAGCAAATTATAAATGTAATATTTGAACACTCGCGATAAAAGAGAATAATATTCGTGAAGTGTAATGTTTGGTTCTGCTGCTTATAATTTAATATTTAATTTAATGCAAATTTAATGAGGCCTCTCCTGTGTTAATGTCACATATACTCTGTCTCTGCTTTAGTCTTCATCCGCTTTGAGCCAAACAGATTTTTCCTTAAAGGTGAACACAGGACCCTTTCAAGTGTCATTCCCACCAAGCCAAAAAGTACAACGACATTTGTACCTTGTAATGCGGGCCGAGGCACAATGAAGCATGCCAATAACCTTTAGCAGAATAAGCCTTCATGGAGAGCACACGTAACACTCCAAGGAAGATCATTCATAATTAGTCCTGACGAATTACTTGTGACAGAACAGTAAAATACAGAGAGGTTTTAGCTGGCCTCTGGCTTTTAGCATGTAATGCACTCAATGTTAACAGTGTGCACGCTTGCCCTGTATACATGTTTCACTAAATATAAGTGATGGATGGGACAAGCTCTCTAATTTGCAACATTCTACTAAATAATTTACTAGTATGTGCTTTTCCAGAAGCATGACTGTTTTCTGTTGAGTGTATTAGGTGCTAAATTGTCCTAGAGGCAGGGTCAGGTGAAGAGGTGGACTTCAGATGTGATTAATAATGTGTCCCGTACCTCATAAACACAGTATGTATCGCTAATTACAAAGATGGAGAACTTTTCGTGCGGAGAACCAAAGATATGTCTGATGTAGCATATGAGCACACACATAAAAATCATCTCTTTTAATATTTGATGCATGATTTACCTTCAGCGTTCACAAGGGAGCCATATCATAAAATATTAATGGGGTTGTTTTCTGTGAATGTTTGTTTTTGTCAGTCTAATGCCGGTTCAAAGAAAAATATGGCCACTTCACAGTAGGACTCTGGTGTTTGCTTGGTTAATAAAGCCATTTCATATTTTTCATTTATACTGTACTTCATAGACATGTCAGTCAAAAGCTGTTGTTGTGTCTAATGGCATATATTCTCGGCTAATGTTTAACCTCACTTGGTAGGAGTTGTGCTATGAGGAATGGCTTGTGGTAACAGGCAAAGTGAATCACCAGGTGATCATAAACACATCAGTCAGTGGAAAGGCACACCTGCTAGACTGTTCTGTAGGTTGACCCACTGGGGCCGCCTTTCATGTTTTTTTCTCATCACATTGTCATAAGCAGGTTCCCTTTCAGTGACGGCATACTTCAATTGTAGATAGAGTATAAAACGAATGGGGGAGACTATGTCTGTTTTAAAGTTATCTTAGTCTGTGCATTTACACACCCAGCTGATTCTGTGCATTTAAAAAAAGCGCATATTTCAATGTTTTTAAATGTCATTTTGCTCCACCAGTGTTGCTCAAACTGTGTCCAGATACATTTATAATTCTGAATGGCCCCTACTGAGTGAAATCATGAATACTCTGATTGTGTTAATGTTTTCAACTCACACTCAAATAGACTCCTTACTGGCTAACACTTGTAACACTCTTAACAGAATACTGCTATTCATGAATACAGGCGACACAATGAAAATGCTATTTTTATTAACCGTTTAAGAAGTGAATCAAATATATTGCTTTTTAACTATCAGAGTAAAATATGTAGTGTAAGTCTGTAGAAGTCAGCATTTCATCTTACATCGCAGATACTGTATATCTGCCTACAGTAAAATGTTTTTCTCATCCAGGTCAACATTTTCCGAATACTTTTAGCTTGTAAACAGTAACTTACAGTCAGTGAGCAGTATCTTTCAAATGGATCCTAACCAATGTTGTCAAGACATAAACACACTGTGATTTGTTATATATCTCTTATATAAACCTCAGTGGATAACACTCCTTCAGCATTCCTGCACACTCGACCAGCTGAGCTATTGACCAGCACACACTGTTCACTGCTAAAACCTGAAAAGGCAAAATCTTATCACACAATTAATTAATTTGTCACCAGTGCTGGAGATCGTTAGTGTTAGCTCTCTTTCAAAGGGAATGGAGCGAATACGTTTTTTTTTTTTTTTTTGCTATGAGAGTACCATTTACAAGCAGTCATGCTGGGAGAAGGCTGCAAACTGTGGACTTGTTAATCTGCCCCATCCACATGGCACCAGATGCTCAGCACGCTACGACCATCAAATACTATACGGAGACAGACATCAGCTCATCTAATGTGAATTACTCTATAGTTACTCATCAGCCTATATTTTAAAAATGCAATCAAATTTAAAATGTAGTTGATGTTTTTTTGGGGGATACCATGACACATGAATGGACACTCATTAGTCATTTTAATTGAAAGCAAGTATATTTACACTCTTAGAAGGAAAGGTACAGTATATAGAAGCTTTAAGGGTTCCATCAAGGCACTTATGTAGATCCTTTTAGGAGGTCCTTTCATGGGATCATTTTATGGATTTAGTTTGAATGAATTCATTTTGTTTAATTTAAATATTTATATTAATTAAATTATATGAGTTAAACAGCTTGTGAATGTACTTTATCATTAGACAGAAAATGAAATAACACATTAAAAATGAAAGTATTATGCAATCTTTTAAGACACTTCGTCTTATATAGAAACGTCTTTGGCATAAAACATTTTTTTAAATTGAGGCAAGAATCCTAGGTTTCTAAGCCACGGTACCTTTTTATAATAATAATAATAATAACAACTTATACAATTGTTTTTATTTATTTAAATGTATATATAACAAAATACATATAGTCTCTCATCACAATATTTATAATAACAATAACTATCTATATTTGTTATTATTATTATTATTATTATAGGCTATCTATCTATCTAAACTTAAGTCTCTCATTATAGTATTTTTAATTACAAAAATGTATATTTATATATACTCAGGTGTAATGCTATGCCAAAAAACATCAACTAAATAATAAATATTTTAAAATATTTTAACTCACCTTTTTTGGTTTTAGGCTTTGATCTCTGTTCTGTGAGGTGCTGGCTTTTCTCTGGTATAAAGCTGGTGCTGCTTCTAAATATTCCATTGTATACTGTGATGTATAACAGTGTCACCGCATGCTAGAATATATTAACTCCATCCATGAATTACGGCTACATTCTTTCATTTAACGAGTTACCAGTGTTTTCTCATGTAGCACATTTAGTCAGACTTAATAATGTGACTATCCTTGATGAAGTTATCAAAAACAAATCTATTCACTCGTTTATCACTGGGTCACGGTGCAACTAGGAATGAGGTATACTTACATTACACAATGTCATTCTAAGACTGTAGCCAAGGGGGGTAATACATGTTTAATGATATGCAAACTATGGCAATGATGCATGTCTTTCATGTGTCCCGCTAAACGCTTTGCACTAACAGCAAAACACTCATAAATCCAGGGCATTGTTTGCTAGAATCTTTGTGTGCTGTATGTCATTTTATGTTTCAGATTGAAGTCACTAGGAAGTTACATTGGTGGAATATATAGCGTTAATGTCCTAATTCCTGTAATATTTACATTTTTGTGCACATGCCTCGGCCTCTGACCAGGGAATGATATTTGCACAACCATATGACCCAGACGTTCGGCTCCCCACAGTCCATGAATGCAAACCCTGTTGTTCACCAAAAACAGTTCAGGAAAATCACTTTCATGATTTAATTGCTCTCGCTTTCAAAGAGGACGATTTACTGAGAATTGGATCCCAGGTTATTGGACATTCGATGACAGCGAAAGAAAAATCGAGAATTTATCGTCTGCTTTTACAGCCAGATTTCTGAAATAATTGTTCTGGGACAAGACGGTAAGTTAGTGGTTATAAACCTGTCCTCCATATAAGTTACCTAATCAAGAGATCCCGGCGGTTATATAAATTGCGGCAGTCGTTCGTCTTCAATGGCCTGTATGTGCATATAAACCCACGACGACGGTCATATACTTGAGTGGAAAGAGGACCTGCATCACTGTTTACAGAGTTCAGGGGAAATGGATGACTTCTTGCACGCTCAATCAACTGTGAAATGTGCATTTAATCATCCCGAGAAAGCCCCTTGGTTTGTTTGTGTTGCAGCAGGGATTTACATTTCCAAACATCCCTCATATTAATCATTACTTCATCACTTCCCCTGTGAGACAAGGTGAATAAATTCCGTAGTGTGCCAGGGCTGAATGTGTGCTTAATCACACCCAAAAAAACTTTAATTCACTTTACCCCTCACTCAGAGAGCGCTAGCCTTGTTCCATTCTCCTGACATGGGTCACAGTCTTGTTCATTCTCACTTTTTAAAGGCATTTCTTCATTTCCAACGGAAATATTCTAATGCAGGGAGGTCCGCGCTCACTACGGGGCTTGTGTCACTTGGACGTTTCTCCCAGTAGACAAATGATGAATGATGTTTGAGAGAAACATATGAAACGGGAGGCAGACCGGCCAGACCTACTGTTTGCTTTTACAAGAGGTGTGTGTGGGGCCGCATATCCACGGTGAAACTCCTCACTGTGTTGTTAAAATAAGTCGAAACACATATTAAAATGACAAGACGAAATTGAGTGATCCTTTACTAAGTGACACCTGCCCCAGAATGGCTCCGACACAGAGTTTGAAATTTCACACCACAATGAGATCTTGAGTGATTTCCTCAAGGCAGCCCTTCTTTACATATTCCTCTCCAGCTTATTATACTGATACGCAGAACATTCTGCCATCAACAATCCTTCATAAGGGTGCGAAGTTTAACTTTATCACCACGAGTGAAGAACATGTTACATTTGCCACTTTAAACAAGATTAATGGGTCACTCAAGCATTTACATTCTCATACATTTTTATGACTGCACTATGAAGTGAGCTTGATTTATCGGTAACAAGATAAATGATTGCCAGAGAACTTCAGCAGCTCTGACTTTAAACAATCTTTCATTTGATGTCACTTGTACCTTTTGTGGAGCTTTGAAGTGCTCTAACAGGCAAACACGGCACGCCAAAAAGGCCAGTCGGCACATAGGCATTTGATGTGTTTTAACAGTACTTGATATACACCTTAACCCCCGAATGACATTACTTGTGCATTTCGCCTCTGATTGGCAATTACATTCTTAGTGTACCCGCAGGAGTGTTTTTTTTTCCCGTTTCTGTCCCCTCAGTCACTCACTAAATTGCCAAAGTCTACATTTATGCACAAGCATGAAAAGCAGTTGAAAGGCTCTTTTTGCAGTTGCCAAGCCTGCTCAGACTTTTTACTCGTTTCTTGACAATGAAACATACATTTTGGCCTCCCGTCTCAGCTGAGAGGGGAAACAGAGTCAGTGGCAGGAAATATTCCTGTCATAGAATGATCAGGAATGGTAAATGGAGCTGTCGGAACATTCAGCGTGACAGGCCTGGGAAGGCTCGCCTCTTAATAGATTTACAACTCGTATTGGAAGTAACTGCGGAAAATTTTCAGCCAATGAATTTATCTGCCGCAGACAGGTAGATGGACAGTTTTACCCATCTTGAGCCAAGATTAAAAATGTGCATGTCAGGAGTTTAGGGAATGGATCAGCCTACATCTTTGCGCTATTATAAACAAGGAGAGCCTCGGACCTTCGGGTCAGCTCCGGGGAATGATGCATGCTGGGCTGGATGACGAATTAAAGCTATCCGTCGGATTACATTTCCACCCCATCCCCTTCCCTAAATATATATAGTGCAAGAGCAGGAAAAAGTTGGGCACAAGAGCAGGAAAGGCTGAGGAAAGACTCGGGACCTGGCAGGATCGCTGCGCAGTATCACAGAGCTTTGGCCGGCTGTGTGACGTGACATTTCACATGGTGCTCCACGCAGACAAATGTGCCCAAATGTGTGTGAGTGTGTGCATGTGTGTAAGCTTTGTTTAAGGGGTGAAGTCATCTTTTGTTGAGCGAGGTTTAGGGAAAGACCAACAGGGAGCTGAACAGTGGGCCCTTGTCTGTCAGCTCCATGACAAGGCCTTTCATTTCCAGCCTAATGGCCAAGAAAGCCAACGCCAGGCCGTGCTCAAACCCTTCATGGAAAACAAAACTTTTGTTTCCAAATGTCTTGGCCGCTGACTGCTCCACGCTAGTATGATTAATGACTCGCAGCCACATTGTGTGGAAGCCGCTAATTAACTGCAGACTGATTAAAGACATGTAAACTTTGCTGATAACCTGCATTTTCTCCCTCTTTTTCCTTGGCGCTTTCCCCCCTCCTCCCATTTCTCTTGCACAAACTTGGCATGTGGAAGCGCTTACTGCCAAAATTGTAAGAAACAGACCAAAGTTGAGTATGATGAATGGCGTCTCCAACAGGCGTATACAGACTCTAATTTAGAACTATTTAGTGTATGACATATTGGCACAGCGCTCCTGCTTTCACTCCACTTGTGTTCTTGGTTTACAAGATATGTTTCGGCACTGTTGTTTTATAATTTATACTTGCCATTTTCATGAGTACTCTTACGCGTTGGCAATCACAGCTCTTGATTATTTCCTTGTCGATTGTTCTTTTGGAAGCAGACATTTACATTTTATCCTTCTGCACAAGCCAGTAGCATTCAGCCACAGAACCTCAGTCAACCTCTATCACTCCAAGACTAAAAATGCACCCAACATGAGCACAAGGCACATTTTGACAGTGCCAGGACAGTATGTTTCTAAATATAAATGTTATCATGCATTAGTTAGTGCCAAGGCATGACCGAGGAGCATTCATCAGGTCCAAATGTCCAAAGGACTCACAGGAATTCAGACTCCTGTCTAGGAGCCCCAGGAAGAGGCTATTTTGCTAACTCAAACTGATGGGGCAGAGACTAATATACTGCCAGCATCAATCCAATGCCATGCTTTTGACGTCAAGTTCCAGTGCTGAATGTATAATTTGATCCCTTGGGGTGTCTTTGGCGTAATCATTCGTCATATTCTTGATCGATAGAATGTAAACATGGCATTAATGAGCACAGAGTTAAAATGGTCATTTTAAAATGGGTAGTTGTGGTCCTTGATGCAGATTGTGAAAAACCTGATAGTTTGTTGAATAGCAAGTTAATTATTTAAAGTTAATTCATTGAATGATTTTGATGCAGTTAAAAAATTGTTAACGGTCTTAAATTCAGTTTTGAAGGTGTCATGATTTCAAGCAGCCAATAATTCACACAAAATGTTGTGGAAAGCTTTGAGACATGTGAGAAGCATTTTCTCCTCCTAAGCCTGTTTTTTTCTCTCTCTAATATGATTATGTATACAATTATATGGTCAGTTGCATTTTATTATTTGCATTTAGCACAGTTTTTTTCTCTTGCTGTCCACAACCATATCAAAACAGACCCATTTTTAGGCAGATGTTCTTGTATAAGGAATGCACTTAATGAATTTGCTGAATAACTTTGGATACACTTTATATTAAGTGTATATTATGTACTTAAAACTAAATTAATTACTTGATACAACGCACTTATTGTGTACATACTGTGCATGTTTTACATTGCACTTATATAAAAAAAAAACTGCATGTAATTACACTTGTAATTGTTTTCTTGGTTACATCTATAAATACACTGTTGACCCTTTCATTACACCATTACATCAACCCACCCTTAAACCTAACCACACCAACAAACCTGTCCCTAACCTTACCCGTATCCCACCTCAATAGCAGCAAAAGTGTTTTTGGTTACACTTTATTTTTTGAAGGTGTCCGTGTTACAGTGCAATTATACATTTATGTACTGAGTAATAATAATTAACTTCATGTACTTACAATAGGGTTAGGATTAGGGTGTGGCTTTTGGTTAGTTGCATGTAATTATGCACAATTTATAGTGATTACTATAATAACTACATGTATAAGTCACATTCCAGGCCAAAGATGATAAAGAAGATTCAAATAGAAGCGTATTTATGAACACAAAGTAAACTCACGTAATAATGCAAGACAGCATGCAATCACAAACACACAAACAATACAGGACCCAGAACTGAATGCCAGGAGGAACTTAAATACACAGAGATAATTAATTAAATACAAACAGTTGTGCTTGTTAAATCAATGTCCACAACAACTGATTAGTGGTGGGAAACTAGAAAAAAGGAAACCGGTAACTGAAGAGAAACAAACTAAAAGTCCATGAAAATTAAACTAAAGCTAAATTGATCATAATGGTGACACTAATATGCAACAAGGACACTAAAATAAAGATTTTAATTTTTTTTGCAATACAATATGGATACAATAAATACATTGTACTTAACAATTAACTGACATATGTACATAGTAGTTAAGGACAACTAAAATAAAAGTAGGAGCCATAAAATAATTAAATTAATAATATAATTAAATTAATAATATAAAATAGTAAATTATATATTATTAATATTAATAATATTTTTTTCAAATATGTGATTATTTTAATTAAAATATTGTTATTAATATTTTGAATGATCATGTAAATGATTATGTTATAATCGTTTTTGAAAGCTATAAGGCACTCATACTTGTGTTATATTGTGAATATATAGTAATTACAGCTTAAACTGTCCGTTGTTCCCTTTAGTCATGACTAAATTCACAATTTAGCATTTTATGTATTGCACAATTTATTGCTTAAATATTGCATTACACATATTTCAGGATTGCTTTGTTTTAATAGTGGGAGGCAAACTGCTAATCAGCATTACTAATTCTTGAACATTCTTGCAATGAATATTCATATAGAACATGTGAGATTCTAGGACAGTCCAAATTGAATAAAGCACTGAAAAAGTAACAATAATCTGAAACATTTCTTCCACTATTTTTACTAGCTGTGTGGGTGTGGTAAGTGTGCCTTGGGGATTTAATCACATAACCTAATTTAGACTAAGTGAAGAATGGCACGAGTTTCCGAATCAAATACACACAGATAGAGCGAGAGGAGAGGAGAGAGGTGTGACAAGAGCTCCAACCGCTCCCTGAGGGTAAGTCAGTATTGAAGGTCACATGATCAGCCTCAGAAGGCACCTCCTTTCAACCGGTTTTATCACCCCTCCTCGCCGCTCCTATAATTAGGTTGGTTAACATACTGCTGTGTATGCAGTCATGTTGACTGGGAACTTAATCAAGTTACTATTGAATTCTGCTCTCTTCTCGCCCATGGCGACAGTTTTAGTTGCAGAGTTATAGCAGTGACCTATGGATGGAAATTAGCTGTGGACACAAGTTTGTTCTTTTCTTCATTCCTGTGTGAAAATATTTAGCAAACTGTTGACAAGTGTGAAAAATCGAAGGAAACAAAATGCTCTGCATAAGTAGGCTACAAACCATGAAATATGTAGCAAGGGCACGCGGCGGTAGGGCGCGAGCACCGTCGACCGGCAGTCCATTAGGCGTGATAGACATTTCACTTACCTAAGTCAAATATACCAGTCTAGTATTCATTAATATAAGGAGAGGGCCTCTGAATCAAACCCACCATCTGCTTAAAACGACAGAATAATCTACAACTCATGATTAGGTCTAAGGAGTGGAATTTCACTTTAATCTTTTTCAGGGCTGGAAATTTCCATCTGCACAGTACAGCACATCATTTTTCTTCAAGACAAATGTGCTGTTTTTCATGTTCCAAAATTAGATCAGAAGAGAACGATTAATCATGTCATGGCCTGGGAAAGGAAACAAAGATCTGATTTTTCCCTCCTGACTCCGGCCCGCGGTGCGCGGCCCATCTTCGCCTCGTCACGTCGGGCTTTTTCTTCTGGCTCGACATCAAAGCCGAAGAGCTACGTACGTAGCGCGGCCGATTAATATGAAATTGCGACGTGACTTCAATTAGCCGAGCCACCTCTCCCCTTCCCTTCGCCGGGCCCCGTGGCACCTCGCGGCAGATGGTGGCCTGTTTGTTTGTGACACCATAACCAAATCTAAAGTTGGGGAAGAGAGCCACTGGGGCTGCAAATTAGTGCGACCACACAACTGTCAGGTGCTGGCCTCCATTGACAGTTGTAGCCCATTACAGGGACATTGATGTTTTCACGGTGTGACAAAAAGGAATCCTTTTTTTCTGTACCAGAAGAGCTGTCTGTCAGCTTGCTCTCAAGTCATAACAAATCACTAGCACTCAGCTGAGGCTGAACACTCACCGCGTCAGGGGAAGATAAATGACCTGCAGGCCTTTGAAGTGCTTTGGCAGTTCAGATGGGTCCACGCCGCTGACAGAGAAATATACACAACAGCGCAACCAATAA
Organism: Leuciscus leuciscus; assembly: GCF_965113295.1. NCBI lineage: Eukaryota > Metazoa > Chordata > Actinopteri > Cypriniformes > Leuciscidae > Leuciscus > Leuciscus leuciscus. Next base: position 7,930,533 of record NC_138746.1, read on the forward strand.
TGAGAACATTAAACATTCCTGCCTCCTGACAGGCTGACAGAACAGCCCGAGCTGACATCAATCATCTACAGAGGCATAACCTTGACAATTAGTCTCTTCTCTGATACTAGGCCTAACCCGTGTGCTTGCCCGGTATGATCCTGCTCATCTGAGGTGTATCAGATGAGATCGGGTCTCTATTTTGTCTCCTTTTGTTTTTTCTCCTGGATGTTGCACTATAGGTACATACTGTATATATTTTAGAGCCTCAGGTAGTGGACAAATGATTATTTACTTATTTAGATCAACTTTCTAAAACAGAGATCTTGCCTTTATATGTGAAGCCCCTCCTTCCGAAAAGTAAAATGTGCTCTGATAGGTTGGCTGGAAAAGTGTGTTGTGATTGGTTAACCGCTTCAAGCATGTTTTGGAAATGTTACGTACTTACCATAATCATCTTTGCATCTTTAGTATATATATATATATATATATATATATATCCTATATACATTTTAGAATAAAGAAAGACAGATTATCTCTCTGACTGATATTTGCAACTGATAACTTAATTTTAATTTTACTTTTTTTACTTAAGTTAGTGTGTAATGTTGCTGTTTGAGCATAAACAACTTTTAAGGACTACAACAAACGGCTGGTAGGGACTACAATGAGCTTCTTCACGGGTTAGTGACATCATTAACCATAAAATGTACATAAACCCGCCCCCTGAACACAATTTATAGATTATCAAGACAGAATATGCTAATCAATAACTAGAAGATAACAACACATAAGCTAGATAAATTCATCAACTAACCATTCAGAAATGTCCTGTTGCTTCTACATGTTGTCACTTCTACATGTTGTCACTTCTTCTTGAGTCTCTCCATCTTTGTCCGACTCCGGTTTGAACATAAAAAGCTAAAAGTTTTTGAAATGTTCAGTGCATGTCGTGTCTGTGTGAGGTAATCTAACATGAGCTATTGAAGCTCCGCCCTCTGTGCCTCATTTGCATTTAAATGGACACACACAAAAACTTTTGTGTTTTGCTCACCCTCAAAAAGTGACAATTTGAACATGCTATAAAAAATATCTGTGTGGTATTTTGAGCTAAAACTTCACATACACACCCTGGGGACATCAGAGACTTATTTTACATCTTGTGAAAAGGGCATTATAGGACTCCTTTAATAATTCATTCTTTAATATCGGCTTTACTGATCATTTTGGTGGGCCCATACAGACTATACAGTATTCACAATTTTAAAAAATGATTTGCTTATCACTTGGACATAGACCAAAACAAAGGTGAAAATAAATTTGTGATCATCTTTACATGTAATAATATCATCATCATCAGACCAGATGAGATCAGGACGCCATTTTGTCTCCTTTTGTTTTTTCCTCACTTAGACATAAGGGTGGTGATGTTGTAGTGGGCGTTTGGCTGGGCATTCGTTTACTGTACAAAGCTTTAAGCTGCATGGGATTGTCATCATAGCCTTGAGTGTAATTAAAAATCTGATCTCCATAAGCTGTACATTTATCCTTATCCACCCCCCAAACCCCCTTGTGTTTTTCAGGCTTGTTTCCTTTTCTCCTGTGTCTCCAAGCAATAAGGAATGAGACAAATATAAAGTCATTAGCCTGAGAAAATATGTGGATGTTTGAGCTCCAAAAATCATTGCAGTACCCTGCATACATTATAGATCTCTGAATATGGGCATTAATGATGCCCTTCAGGCGTTTTGGAACCATATAAATATTTCCATTTGAGACGCCCCTCACGTTTGTGTTCTAGTGACTCAGAGAAAGAAGGAAAGAGGGAAAGAGGGAGCAACCCATGCTGCAAAACATAATTTGTCAAGGGGCCTCATAACGCTGCTTAACAAGACTACATGAATTACAGTCTCAGCCCAATAGCTCCTCTTAATCTGCCATTAAATCACATGTTTTCAATCAGAAGGGAGGTTCGGGAAAATGCAGTCATTCTTTATTGAGATGAGGCTAACACGACATGTCAAAAGCCCCAACAAACATCTTTCATGTATGTTATAGTCACAACCATGATGAATTTATACTGAAAATAAGGGTAGAGGGAAAAACTTGAATAAATTAAGTCCCAGGAAGTTTGGCTTGGTGAAGTGTTTGTTGAAAGTGCACAGCTGAATTTTCCATGTTCCTCTCATAAATCATGGAAGACGACGTGGTGTGAACATGGGTGTAGTTTTGGGTATGGACAGTAGGGGTATGTTCCTACCAAGTACCAAAGTTAAGACACCACTGAATGATCACTACATATATTTCTAGAGATCAAAGTTGGGGCTGAATGTAATGTATATACTGTTAGCAGTGTACGTCTCTGTCATATTTGTATTTAAAAAGTGAAAGTATTTTATTGCCCTTTATATACCCTTATATAAATATATACCCTAGCAATAAGTTATATACCCAAGCAATAAATACCCTTTTGGACAGTACAAAAACAACCTTTTTAAGGCTGTCTCTAGACTGTGCTCAAACTCTTATTATTATTATTTTAGAGTTTTTACTTTAGAGCTTTTCAAATAGTAAACATTTACTTATATATATATAATTATAATTATTTTTATTTTTTTACCAATATTCATTTTTCCTATACTTAATAATTTATCAGTTCATCAATAAATTACAAAACTGGCACAATTTGGTACGTTTCTAAAAAATACCACCCAGAAACAGCATCTTTGCATAAATATAATAGATAAATTTAAAATAATAAATATTTAAAATATACATTGTTTATTGTGTTATTATACACAATATAATTTTGATAGCGATGATGACGACAACAACAACAACATCAACAACAATCACAATTATTATTATAATTTTATGAACACTTATGTTTTATTGTTGTAGCATAATGCATAAAACATAATTAAGTAAAAAAAATACAATAAAAATGTAATGTAAAAATGGAACAATAATTAAAAATCAGTTCTGTATACTGGACACTTGGACACATAACAACATGGCAAGTAGTTATTCCAACAATTTTTGGGAAATGACAACTGAGCGGCCAGCGTTCCGGTTACTGCACATTCTCTCTCTCTCTCCTGATTTTCCTATCTCGTCCTGGCACTAACTAACCCACGTGTAAATCAGCGGAGACACGCTGACCCCCGCTACATGTCTCGTCTCAAGTTTCCGGCACTTGCGCAGAGGCTCTCGCAGAACGCTTCGTTACAGCATGAAAAATGAGTTATGTGGAATGAAGACATTTCCCCTTTGACTAGCACATTTGCAAAAAGGTATGTCAAGGATGTGAGGCAAGGGCTGTGGGCAACCTTTCAAGAGTGTATTTTTTACTTGCTTATTGGAGGAGCAATAAATATCAGGGCGACAGGCCCTTCTCACTGTTACAAAGCCTACCTGCAACCATGCTGGATAATTAGCAGCCTTGAAGATGATATATGACTTTCATTACCCTTTGGGACTGGGGAGACTAAATGAGGACAGAGCTAATTGCCGTGCAAAGCAGTTTGGCATGAATGAAAAAAATGCAGGGCCGGGCTCCAGCCCAAAAAGGGCCCTGTTGCCGCTCTGATCCCCGACTTGCTTTTTCGCCCGCAGGAGTTCACTTGCTGTCCATAAATCATAGGCTGCTTACAGCTCAAACAGCCCTGAGTCATCAACATGCAATAAGCTGAGTGACAGATTCCATCTCCACTACATTAGGCCCCCACTTCAAACATAGTTGTTTCTCTCTCGCTCTCACTTCGATCGTCAATGAAAGACCCCTTTTCGCTCATCTCCCTCTTTGGTTCTCTCTTTATCTCACTGCTGGACTCATTCAAACCCCATTTTTTCCTTTCTCCTTCACTCCATCCCTTTCTTTCTCTGTCGCCCTCCGCCCTCCGCTCTTTTCCCGTGTCCTGCACTTAACTGTAAATGAAACCCAGAAGGGAAAGGCTGGATTACAATGTAAAATAAAAGCAGTTGATCACGTGACAGATAAAACTGCCAAGATGGGGAAAGAAATCATAAAAAAAGCAGAGGTAAGAGGTATGAAGAGTGCTTCCAGGGCTTTCTTTGTCAGGAGTGCCAACGGTAGTGGCTAATGCTTTAAATGGTAAGGTTAAGTATGCTGGCATCCAGAGCAGGGACAAAGCGCTACTCTCCTGCTGACATGTCAATTCAATTTAAGCAGCTCTGTGCTTGTCAGGCCGAAGGGAGGGGGACTTGTAGACCCCTACACTGTGCGCCTTTCTTCAGGCCCAGTATCCAAGGCAAAAAAATTCCTGCTAGGATTTCAACAAAACCTCTTGACATTGTACTTCCTCTCCTAAGCTTACCAGCTCCTTTTGATGCTTAGTCGACTTAAATAAAAGCAGTTACTTATCCGTGAGTACAGCAAGACAACTGTGGCTGAGCTTTTGTGATGGGGAATGACTTGTTGCTGCCATATTTCATAGCCGAGTCCTGCATTATCGGCCTATAGGTGGAGTATGATCAAAACAAATTGACTTTCTCCGCAAAAACAGGGCTCTCCTCGCCACCAAATTATTCAACTCTCCAAGGCCGATTCGAGGGGTCTTTTTTTGACAATGATAAAACTGCTTTCTTTCTCTGGATTTTCACTCTTGCTTCACTGTCTCTTTTCTCATCTCGCTTCCATTTCCAGGAGTGTCTCTCTGGGGTATGACAGCATTAACAAGCATTGCTTGAAAACCCACATTCCCAGCAGAGGCTGCACGGTGTGGAGATGCAGGTGTTTCTGGACAGGTACCGAACATCTCTTGTGACTCCCTGAGAGCAGGGCTGTGTGGGTAAGAGGGGCCTGAGGGAAAGGCACGGGGGGAGCTCGACACAGGATCGCACATTAATATAGAGGAAGTGCAGCACGCTGGTGGAAGATCTGTCATGTTTAGCCCTGGATAATACAAGACAGCCAGCACATTTGGACTGAAACATTCTCGTTCAGGCTGAAAGAAGGACAGAAGCGTCACGGCCATTCATACCAAGGGGAAACGTGTCCCCTCAGATTGTTGAGCCATGTAACATCCAAAAAAAGCATCTATTTCTTTGATAATTATGTAGCACGATTGTTGAGGAAAAATCACATATCTGAAGATCAACTGATGTTGGTGAGCAGTAAAACAAGGTTCATTTCAAACTAGGTTCTCAGCATGCTACATTTACATATTATCACCTACATAATACAAGTAAATACTAATACGTTTTTAGGTTTATTTTTCCTTTGGTCAAGTCATAATTGGCATGAATTAATACAGGACTGCCACTATTGCACAATAGGTCCCGGAGTGAGGGTGTGTGGATGTGAAGATGTCATGTTATCCAGATTTCATCTCATTAGACAAAATAATTCTTCTTTGGACTTAATCAGTAAATGAAATATAATGAGTCTCTCTTTATGAAGAGAAGGTCAAAACCCTTATTTAGTGCCAAGAAACCATAAAGATTTCAGATTCACCACATCATTGAGCTATTTTGTCAGCCATTAACATAATTCAGTTCTATCCAAGCAGGAATCCAAAGCCCATTAATACTGCTCAGCATGGCAGTGAGGTTCTCTGAACCTATTACTAATGAAACAACTGTTTCCTCTCCAAGTGTGTCGCTACATACTCCTGTTGAAGTTCCATTTGTGGAGTTTTTGTTTTCTTTCGCTACCTAACCAGCTGACACAGAATGAACAACATGAGTCAACCACAATGCTGTCAGGGATAATAGGTTTCAAGAAGTTCTTTGTTGAAGAAAATCAGCCCTATGTCTTGCTGTTCATGTTAATAACTTATATGATATACAACAGTTAGTTCCAGTCCTCTAATTTGATTAGAAGAGTTCCGTGAGTGCAATTATATTAATCAGAATTCATTTATTGTTACACTTACAAGGAATTTGGTTTGGTTTGTCATTCTGATATCTGTTCACATCAATCAGTTCTTTATGATGTGACATTACATACAATGTATAAATATACAACTCAGTTTACAACATACAATATATGATACCATGTACGATACAGTAGACATACAATGTGTTGCTCCAGGTGAATAAGCATATATATATACAGCCTATGATTTATGTACTGGCAACATTTTACAAAAAGGTCCCATTCGTCAACATTAGTTAATGTATTAAATAACATTAACTAACAATTAGCAATACATTTGGTACAGTAATTATTCAACTTTGTTAATGTTAGTGAATAAAAATGCAACTCTTCATTATCAGTTCATGTTAGCTCAGGTCCATCAAATATAAACAGATATAACTTTTAATAAAAAAATATATATTAGTAAATGTTGCAATTAACATGAACTAATATTGGTAAATGCTTTAAAAATATTTTTCATTGTTAGTTCACGTTAACTAATGGAGTTAACCAATGTTAAGAAATGGGACCTAACCTTATAGTAAAGTTTTACCAATTTATTGAATTATTCAACAATAATATTTCACATATTTATGTGAGAAATTATTTGTAAATAAAATAACATAAAATATAGAAATACCAAAAATAGGCTCATGCCTTCTCTTTGATAAGATAAATCAAATGATTTGTTTTATCTATTGATGATTATTTTATTTTATTTTATTTCATTCAAATCTGATCAAGTCATTCTTTGTTTAAAGTGTTTTTTTCCATTAAATACAAACAATATAAACCCACACTAAGCGCATCAGATGACTAGAGCAAAGATGAAGCTATAAGTGTAGCCCAGCTGAACAGACCCTATGTTGCTGCGTCTCCCTCAAGGTGAGAATTGTTTTTGTTCTCACAATTCACACAACATCTTTTGTCTTTCAGCTTTGAGGCCAAACATTAGCTGAGCTGTGTCTCACAGAGGGAGAGAAATAAAAGTGTGTGTGTTGTTCGCAGGAGGAGTCTAAGCTTTGCTGCAGAGGTGTTTAAAAACCCATCTGGCTCTCTGCAGACAGAAAACCTGGATTGCGTACTTCATCCATGCATCGCGTTTCCATGCTACTTCCTGCCATTGATCAGAGGAAACAGGAAGTGCGGTACTTCTTAGACCATGTTAGTACACTCACCGGATCCCTCTGGAATAATAATCAGACTCCATTTTCTTTGCTCACTACCCATCACTCTGATTAATACCCATCTGGAGCCTGTATTTACAGTGGGGCAGCTGCTGCGCTGCAGTCAGCATGTAGCCTCTGTTTTTTGCATCAGAAACCACTACAGTGCCAGTGCGATGCTTAACGAACCAATAAAAGCAGCTTTATTCATGCTTAATTGACAAAAAGAGACACAAAATGCTTGCACAGAGAGTTAACGCCTGACCCCAACAGCAATTTTGTGTGATATGTATAAAATTATCCATTTAACAAATAAAATACAGACTATTTTTTTTCATCACTGATACATAATACATTTCAACATAATATAGTCTAATATGATATAATATAATATCTCACATTATACTACATTTTACTTTAATTGGTAGCAATTTTATATGTATAAAATAGTAAAAATGTATAGCAATTAAAATGTAACTAAATTAAAGCGACATGTAGTATAATGCCAGAATCCACTGCAGGCAATTCATTTATTCAGCAAACAAGAGGCACAAGTTGGGGTGAAAGTAACAAAACAACAAAAAAAAGAGCACTCCCCATATATCAAAACTTTGTTGAACACATTATTCTCTGTTTGCCGAAATCTGTTCTCGCTGTTGAAATGAAAGTGGTGGAGTTCAAAATCAAAGCCGACAGCCCCCAATAAATCAAGCTAAATCACAAATCAATAAGAAATACCAGCTAAATTATGACTAATGGCATAGCAGTCATAAACTAACACCAACACAACTCAGCAGGCCATTAATTTCATGGCAATGCAAAATAAACAGACACATTTCTTTCATGGCCCTAATAAATTTCCCTGAAAAACTCAAAGAACAGTCCATCTGCTTCCAATAATTTTTAATTTCCCTTTCTGTCCCATTCTTATTAGGTATTCCACTGAGATATTTGTTCATTTACCTCCTCCCATCTGCATTCAATTACTGTATCCCCGAACACGCTTCCTATTTGTTTCTCTCCAGAAGTGTGTAAAACACCCCCACCTGTATCTTAAGCAAACTTTATGCTTGTTTTATTATCTGTGAGGGGCCATGACTCATTTTGGCTCGGCTGCATGCCGGTGCGCGAGTTGGACAGGAATCTGGTTTTGATGTGTTTTGGCTAGGGCAGAAAACACCTGCACCTATTCTCTGGGCTAATCTATTAGACTGGTAAATGGCTGAGCAGATGTTCTGAGATCAGCAGGGACTCCAACCTCGGCTTTATGACCCATTCCCCCATTTGCCCGTGGCTTCTGAACTCAGATCAGAGGACAATTGTGTGTTCACTGTGTTTTCTTTGTAAATCATATTTTCAATAAAAGGAGCCTCATGGGGGTCATCCATACCCCTTAAAACACACAGTTGGCTCCTACAGACTGGATAAAGCAGTGCTAGTGGGGGTAATTGCATTCCTTAGGCAATATTTATATATTCAACCTTTCATACAGCCCAGCGAATTTTCTCTCAATAAAACGTAAATGATGAGAATCACAGATTGCAAAAGCAGTTATGTGACAGAATTGCATTACTCAAAAGACTACTCAGAGGCGTAATGTTGCATTGGAAAAACGCATTCAGACGAGCCTCGGGGAGAGCAGCGCCCAAACTCATGCATGGCACTCTCACGCGGCGCGTTTCTCCGTCTCTGTGCCAGGCCCCGAGGTCACCCAGGATCAAAATGACCCTGCTAGACATTTAGTGACAGTTTAAATAACACGATCTGACAACTAGTGCTCAGAAGAAATTGTCCTCTTTCCAAGCGCGTGCACGTAAAGGGATGTTTTCCTGAAAGACAAAGACGCTGCCCTCAAGAGAGCTGCCAAATCGGAGCACAAATCAATCACGTTCACACATGACAGTTCAAGTTGTTCTTATGTGTCACAGGACTGATAAGCAGAGAATCAGGATGTCATTTTAAGCAAGGGGACAATAATTTACACATGTTCCCATGCCAACTATTAATAACTGACTGCTTTATTGCACAGCCAGCCAGTCATGCACTTCTTTAAAGGAGATAGAACATGTTGTCACCGGTGTTTTCATAACTCCTGCCGAAAGGAATGTGCCATTAAACGGGGGAGAAAACAGAGCCCTGCGAGCCAAAAATAGTACCAACATATGACTGTAATTTCCGCTGCCACCATGACACCGCTCTTGACGTGGGAAACGGTGCCCTCTCTGCCTCACCTCAGCGTTGCAGTAGCTAGACACATGATGGCAGCCATATTGGATTTGAACAACAGCCCTGTAGTGTTGAGTGACTTTCAGCTCTTTAAACTTTAAACGCAATACCCTGTTGAGTCTCACTCTATAAAACTCATTAGAAGAGTCCTAAAATAAGATGTCACCGCCACATCTGATTTGCCAATTAACGTCACGTTGGCTTTTTATAAGAGGAATCATTGCACAAGTAGAAACAGATCGGGTCTAAGACAAGCTGGCTGTCAAACTGATGAAAGAGGTGCAGTGAAGACGACAGATAGCTTCTTGGGAAAATTTACAGTTTCCAAATACAGGGATACAGGAGAGGACCAGGGCACAACTCAGCCTGACAGTTTGATTGACCTCTGAAACCAGAGAAAGATCATTCTGGTTTGTTTTCGTGCAGTAAATAAACTGCCTCAGACTTTCAGAAGGTGACACGATATGAAATATGATACCCAGTATTTTTCAGTGATATCAGAAATATACAGATTTTCAATAATTAGCTCTGGAATAAGACTTTATGACAGAGATAACCAGGGAAGGAGACTCTGAAATTGTGAGAGAGGGCGCCATAGCTTGTTTGAGCCCTGGTTCTTACATTTCATCTCAATGCTCTGGCTGTGTGCAGGCTTGAGACAGATCTATTGTGATGGCAGGATCACCACTCACTAATAATTAATCAGATTCTGCAGTCTCGCAGTGGTGCGACACCCAATCCCCCTTTGGCCCTCAGATCTGTCTGCTGCTGTTGAGAACTTGTTTGGCATGAGAGCATGAAGGCCCAACTACTATATTTACATCTCCTAGCACTCTTCACCTCAACATGCCAAACAACCACCCAGTCTGTGGTAGGAAACACAAACACATAGGTTGTAATGTTGACTGTTAAAGCAGCAAAATATGTGTCTGTGAAAGTGAGTTGTGCACCTGCATGAATTTTCGACTTTCACTGGCTTGCTGTGTTTAGGACTCCCTTTAACATTCATTCAAAATAAATCCAGGAGGTTACCAAGGATAATATGCTTACATCAAGTGAACAGATGATCTGGGGGAAATATAAGCAATGCTGTTGGCATAAGCCTGGTGACACACTTTATAAGCCTCTTGTCTCCTCAAAAAATGGGAGAGAGAGAGAGAGAGAGAGAGAGAGAGAGAGAGAGAGAGAGAGAGAGAGAGAGAGAGAGAGAGAGAGAGAGAGAGAGAGAGAGAGAGAGAAGAATATATATCAAATGGACTTGGTGAGGAGGCAAGTCTTGGGCAGAGTTTGTCAACATCAGTGATCATCAAATATTTACTGTAGCAAATGATAGTTTAAGGAGCAAGATGGATATGAAAAGTGATGCCTTTTAGTCCTGGGTTTCCAAAAAGCTCAGAAAAGACCACGTCCATTTTCTTCCCAGTGATCCGGCCAAACTTTAACCCAACAGGAGCACCTTTGGCCTCAGTGAAGGTGTTAATCCAAGGCTCTGGTATTCTTCTCTGTTTCACTGGACGCTTGTCAGATCTCAGAGGTGCAGATGTGAAGCTGTCAGAGCGGCTTTATAATGCACAGAGCTTGTGTGATACAGTCATGTATCACACTGGAAAAACACATCATGTTGTTTTGAGAGTACTTAAGGAGAACTTAAGTGTTTGCATGTATGGGATAAATCTGAATGAAGAGGGTCTGGATGAGATATGAAATGCAGAACTTGCTTGCCGGTCTTTCAGTGGAAGTGACATTGCTGTTGTTAGCAAAGTTTTTTTATGAATAGAGTGGATTTTAAATCATTGAAGAAAACCTGGTTAAGCGTTTGAAGTCTTATCTTCATTTATAAAGTTCATATAGGAACAACTAAAGGCACTTTAATGCGGCAAGGGTTAATTTTTATTTGAACTAACAGATAACATTTATCAGTTTTTTTTTCTTGTTACACAAAGGTGACATTAAGTTATTTTATTGTTTAACCTTGAGAGAAATCTTGACTTTCAATCTTTATATATATATATATATATATATATATATATATATATATATTATACCAAACTTTTGTACCTAATGTATATAAAAATTTAAACTATATGATGTGTGAAGAAATTTCATGAAAAATCAAGGCATATCATTATCATTGTAATTTTATTGTGCATCAATTTAAGCTCTAATTTTGTCAAATTGTGAGTGTAAAATATAAATTGTGTAAAATCATTTCTAATAGTCAACAGAGCCACATGTCATAGTTCCAGAACAATAGTGCTGTTTTCAAATATAATACTAAGATAAATCAACCATTACCATTCAGTTCGTTTATTACTTCTGTATCTTGCCATTAAAGCTTTTTAAAGGCTTATTTGTTGAACATATTGATTTATTGCTTGAGTCCATTTATTGGCTCTCTAAATTCCCCTCTGAATTCTCGTCCCTGTCAAGTGTTTCTGCAAGGTGAGATGCTTTGAGTGAAACACAATCCGTTTGTCAAGGGGGAAATATATGATGGGCCCTTATCCAGACAGCATGGATGTAAACAGAGCTATAAAATTCTAACATCTTCTTTTATATTTATGTTTTCATTTATTGGGGTTTATTTTTTGCGCCTCCAAAGGTTAAACACACTAATCTCTTATCTAAAGTATCAGTCAAAATAGCAATCTGTAAGCACCAGTTGACGTGAGAATTGAAAGACCCCACTGCATGCCTCTTCCTGGATCTGGTTGCCCATCTGCATGACTTGAGCTGCCATTATGACAGCTCCACCTGCCCAGAACGGATGGTCAGCTGGTTCAGAGTGTGATTTACAGCCAGCGTAAACTTACTCAGCAGGATCTCCAACACATTTGTGCATTCACTCACACGTAGAAGTGTTACATGATGCTAAAACCAGGGGGCACGTAGACCGAATGACAGCAATAAATGTTTAGAGACGTACTTATCACTTTTCAAAGGAGAGTTCCTTGTCCATGTAGAAGATTCTGGAAATCACTGGAGCAGATTTATGTCATATGCAGCAGACTACACAACCCTGAGTATCTGATGTATATTGCATTCAATACCTTCCGTCTATAAAAAGAAAATGACATAATAAAACCGTCTGTACAACCCGATATCAGGCTCTTGTAGTTAATCCAACTTTTCTGACACCCAGTTTGATTTTCAATTTTCAAGGTTATGCGATTAATCTTTTGCCAGGATGTTAAATCCTGCTCCGGGAAGCTCTTTAAGAGACTGTACCCATTGTGCGGTTTACAGGTACAAGGTCTTTGCTTTAAATATGAACAAATCCACAAAGCACACAAGAATCATCAAGTATGAGGTCAGGCTTGTAGAATAGGGCTCTCTCTCTCTCTCTCTCTCTCTCTCTCGGCCTGAAAGTGCGTTACACATGCAGGACTGAGATGCCTAGGTTAAGCTGTTGGCCTGACTTATGGTACTAATAAACTTTTGTGATTTACAGTGCACAAATGAAACGGCTCTGTCGAGGGAGGGGCAGCATGACACTGAAGGCTGTTTGGAGGTCAGTGAGCTTTTGAAAACCTTGTTCACTGATAAACTTAAAGCATCATCCTTCAGCAATATATATTCTTCTTTGGCAAAAATGGACGTAAGATGAAAAAAAATATGTTAATAAGTCTTTCAATCTATACAACTAATCTTTTTATAAGGCAGCCAGAATGACTATGTAACCCCTAAGGCAGTTTCTTTCCTCAAGGTGTCGTGACTAGAAATTAGTGAATAAAACCAGCAGAGCGCTGTGTTGGCCCAGAAGAGCTGATACATCAAAGACCTTCCATCTTCCTCAGCGCTTTTATTTTCCCCATTATGTCCCTGTTAATGAGTCGCTGAGAACACCAAAGCCAATATATAGGGGTAATGCATCCAAACAGCCGATATAATGAAATGGGGCTTATCGGTATGTGTGTCCATTAATGTGTGGGCTCTGGATGGGAAAAAAACAAGGTCTGGTGCTGGCATCATTGTGGATTTTGGGTGATAAAACAAGGGCTTTGTACTTACTGGTTTGTTTCCTCTCAGTTCTTGGGTAGAGCTTTTTTAGCCTTGTTCCTTGAAAGAAACAGCGTAGACCCGACTTTAATTAATTCCAACACGCATTCATATTATTCTTTTATATAAGTGCCAGGTTTCCTACGCACATCTATTACGAACCCAACTAAAGCTCTTTTAGTATATTTATTACCACAAACTGGGTTTAAATTATTAAACGTAATGATGCAGGCTCCAAAAATATGTTGTTCTTTATTTTCTCCGCAGAGAATCAATGTTATGCATTAGCAGTATAAATTAAGTAATACTTTACCTAGGCATGTTGCTACCTTTGATACATTCTCTTAGCGAGATATATTCTCCGAGCTGAGCGCTCCCAAGGCCTCTTGGGGAAAGTATGATATAGTTCATTCTAATGAAAGAGCTTGCGGCTGGTAATGGCTTAAATGATGCATTTGCACTGAGGAAAATGTGTTGGGAAGATCTTGCCAAAACAAGATCATTCACCATATAACTGAACAGTGATGTCACTGCATCTGTGCATGCCTATTTTGGTGAGTGTATATATACAGTATGTGGAAAAAAACACAAAATCTAAATCAAAAACTGTCCTGTACTGTAAAATAAAGCATCTAAGTATGTTTGTCTATATTAGTATTGAGCACATTTAAAGGACATAGTTTTTATCCCTTACAATTGCATGAAGGGGGAAAAACACACACTACATGCACTGCTTGGTGCAAACAGCCACCGTCCAGCTCGGATTCACATTCTCGGAGCATCTCCGTAGGAACGGATAGGGTGGAGAAAATGGCCTCATTGAGTGTCTGCATGCTTATAGTGATTGGTGGTCTCATCTGCCGAATCCATTGCATTAGTATCTGCTTCCCAGATCTCCTGTGGCCCACACTACACTCTCAGGCCAAAGAGCACTCAGTCGTAGGGAAGATAAACTGAGATTACCCCTCTCTGCCATTCCAAAAGTGCCATCTATCACCGGGGCCTCCATGTGACTTCAATTACATTAACAAGCTTAATGTTAGTGTTAAAACACAGTTAAGGACAGGCCAGGGGCCACGGCTGAGGTAGAGGTCTGCCGATGACTAATGTCTGACCTGTCTGAAAAACACAAAGGAAAATTCTTTTTGGTCAGCAGGATATTTGAGAAGAGTCAGAAGCACCTTTTCGCCTCTGTCTTAAGGTATAACCTCCGTAATCGCTAATTGTGCGATTTCTCTTGTGTACTTTAAGTTCGTCCAGACAGGTTATTTCAGCTTGTTATCGGGAAAGCATTTATCCACTTGGAATTATTACTCCACAAGGCCCTCCCACAGCAACATAAACAGTACTGAATCTTTTAGAGTTATGGTTAAGCCTTTCCTCATTAGATGGGCAATCGACTGAGGGAGAGCAAAGCCCAATTCCAGCCTTTATTGAGTGTAAAGGAGAGCCAGACTGACATTTACATCTCCTGGTTCTTCATGACTGGGTGGCTGGGAAATCGGCCCATAGATCTCCCTTTTGAGGAGGGGTGCTAGAGTAAAAGACCGGATCCAATTTACCGCCTTGACTTATGAATCCTGCCTGATATTCAGGTCTCTGATAAAGAGGATATAAGAATAATAAATTCAGCATTGATCCACGACCAGATGCAAGAGAAATTCTTCAGAAATTCAAGTTCTTTACTGGCATAGGGATCAGTGACATATAAGAGCGTCCACCGTCCAGAAAATAAAAAATCTTTTAAAGCACATGTGAAAAGTTCTTAGAAACATACTCATAGTATTCATGTTGGTTTGGGATAACTTTTTACAATGTTCACCAAAGGTTTAAATTCAATGCCTCAAGTCTAACTCCAATATACTGCAAAACAATATTTTCTTCCTCAGTGTTTTTGTCTTGTTTTCCAGTACAAATATCTAATATCAATCAAATCAAATATCTGTTTGGCTGGGGTAAGAATTTTTTTTTCCATTTATATTAATCTTTTTTTGCAGTTAAAGCAAAAAATAAAAATGTTTTACTTACACTTTGAATACCTTGTTGTGTACACATCCTAATATGTATTGTCAAAAAGTTTTGTTAACAAACATCATGAATTATTAATTAATAGACACCAATATGTTTTAGGGGAGTTGACCACATGAAATAACCTTGCCTTGTAATAAAGATCAAACTATTTGATATTTTAAGAGAGTTACTGATCTTGACACAGTCACAAGGGTCTTCAGCTGTCCTCTCTATGATATAATTTCCTCTTTTATTCTGCATAAAGGATTGCACCAATCGATTGTTTCTATTCAACAATGATAAAAGATCATGCCTAACTATAATTTCATACTTCTAATCAAGCTTTTTTTTTTTTTTTACTTGTCAAAAAACTCCAAATTGAATTTATTAATAAAGAAATAAAAAAGATTGTTCATCATAGAAGAGGTTTATTCAAGTAAATGTATATATAAATTGCATCTTTAACTTAACTAGCCTATTTGATCCAGTGGAAGAAAATTAGCATCGTGTCATTGACCCAATAGCAACTGTAGATAACAAGTGCATTTTCACCACCATGGGAATGCCCATTCAGTTGTACCCCTGGTGTTTATTGTTAAGCCTGTGTAAATATTGCCAGCTTATTCTGTCATGCAAGCATTGTGCATATGGTGCTAATATCACTAGCATGAACAACACTCTCTGTCAGTGGGGGTTTTGTGCTTTTGCAATGAGCAGTTTTTTGCTGACTCTGCCAAGGCCTTAGTGAGATGCACAGCAACCTGGACAAACTATCTACTCACTATCCCAGGCCACTCTGCATTGCATACATCAACAGATTTGCTCTTTTCATTCAACAGCAATTATACTTCATTCTTCGAGATGGAAGGTGGCATCCCGATGCCTAACAATGTCACAGAGGAACTCTTCCCTCTAAAGTGTGTGCCCTAAATTGCCTTTTCAACCATCATCCAATTAGGCCTGAAATATGGTAAGTGCCGTAGCTATTATTGTGTACCAAAAGGGGTACAAAGAGGGTGCGAGAAGTTGGAGGTAAGGAGTAGTTTTCAGAAGAGATGTGTGGTTTGTGGATTTGTGCTTACACAGCAGAAAAGGAGCGCAATGACGAGGGATAGTTCGACACAGCCGCAGGATAATAAATAAATACTCTTAGATGGATATGTCTCCTGAGGAAATGTATTACGCCGCTCGCAAATACAACAGAAAAGATCAGTGTCTCGCAGATGAAGTGGGCACTGGGAAATCAATGCGTGACGCGACAAAACCTATTCTTTAGGGCAACCAACCAGCGATGCCACAATGAACTATGAGGAATATTTGGCTGGAAGTACTTTTGAAGTGACTGGGTTAATAAAGGTGATGTATGGTCTGTTTCAGTGGCTTTGCCAGATAGAGTCACTGTTTTCAAAGCAATACTAAACCTGGCACTATGACACTGAAGGCCGGCTGAGTAGTTGTGTATTCTTAGTGAAAGCAAATCTTTCAAGTGACTGAATTGTTTTTCAATGAACTGATGATGAACCCACTTGTGATGAAACCTGAACGAATCAGTGAAAAATCTTTTTAGTGAACAGACAAAATCCTCAGATGTTTATGAAACAAAGGTATGAAGGTGTATTAGTTCCTTATTCTGATCTACATGACACATTTCCAACAATCTAATCAGTCAATAAAGCTTTCACTAAAGCTGTCTTCTGTGCATCAAAACCAAAGAGATGAATAGCAACCTAAAGCGACCAATCACAGTTGGTTTCATCTGGACGAGGTGACTGCAGCAGGCAATGTCTGATTTATATCACCCGTTCACCAAATGGCATGGTAACTGCTGCCTCTGATGGCAGCTAAGGCTCCTAGTTTGATATAAGCTTTCAAACCTGTCTCCTCAAAGATGTAGCATGGCTCGGCTGACAGCAGGATTGATTTTCACGGCTCTTAAATGCAGCCTATGCAAGGAGAACCAAGGACACTCCCTTTCTCAGGTAATGACAATAGTCTTTAAGAAATAATGGCCTCGATGACGCTTTTGAAAAGTTTCCAGGTTGCCTCCAATAATGAATTCCTGGTCGATGACACAATGATAGATTCCATCCGTCTGAAAGGACGCTGTTGCCACAATTTAATTGACGAGGAATGAATCCAGGGGGTTACGGAGGAGTGGGCTAAATTTCATGTGATCAGCAAGGTTTCAAACAATCATTGGCGAACTGATGTCTGCCCCATATCTATAAGTCATTGTGTTTTATAGGCCATTAGGGATCTCTGGAGAAAGGCTGCATGGGGAGCGTGGCTTTTTGTCGAAATTAAAATGTCAGAGAGAAAGAAATAGAACAAAACAGGGAATCTGTAATTAATTACACGGCCATAAAAATTCAATAATCAAGAGGCGATTCCACTCTCAAGCACAGCAATTTCTGATCACAGCAAGCTAAAATAAAATACATTAATCTCCCTAAATTAGATTTTTAATCTGAAAAGCAATACATAGGGATCCAGTGTGCGTCCTCTCTTGCAGGCTGCATAGGAGCTATATAGCTGAAAAATGAACTGGACTGAACATAATATTAACAAAATCTGTAGGCAAAAATCTGCATCTGCAATTTACACTGCAAATTGGTGGTTTACAGATGAGAGGAGCTCTCAAGATGAAAAAAAAAAATATCACAGGAAAGCTATTCTATGAAATGCACATGCAAATGATGTTACTATTAACATTTAAATCCTAACTTTTTCAGTTTGCTGAGCGGAGTGTGTTCAGGATAAGAAGTTCTGCTGTCGGCTGCTAATGATTTTCCAAATAATATGCACCCCGTGGGTATCTATTGGAATCCTATAGTATAAGTGTCCTTAATGTGAAAGAAGACACAGTGTTATGTGACTTTCATTGACTTGTGCAACAGCTAGTTCAGATTGAACAGCACTCACTCTGTATGTGTCAAAGCAGAGGTAGTACGAGTGCAGGTTCATGAGAGAGTTATGGAAAAGCAGGGCCTTTATTGACTGAGGGAAATTTCTTACTAGCAACAGGCCACTTATTAAAGCTAAACGTGTCATTTCTGCCACTAGTGTTGGCAAACGGTATTGCAAAACTAATGATTTTTTAATCAGGTTTCCTGAACACCCTCCTCATGCCAATGTTGCTGTGTCAGTTATAAATGTCTCTGCATATTAAGCTAAGACAAATTAAATTATTTTAACAGACATCACCTCCAGATTTTAGGTCTGCATTTTTTTTTTTTTTTTTTCAGGTTTGAGAATCGCAAATTTAGATGTTATTATGTTCTTAAAAAGAGGCGAATCCCAGCTTTTATGGTAAGTGATAACAAACAGTCAATTTGGCCTTTAAATTCAAAGTATGTCGTGCTCACTCTATTGGGAATCCTTTCTTCTGTTCTCAGCTATTCATCTTCGGTTCTGGTTTAGGCTAACACTATTAAAGCGAACAGAACGGCCTCCAGAGAGAGCAGAATACTTTGAGTGCATTAGGAAGGGTGTAGGAGAGATTCAGTTCAGCACAAGGTCCTCCACAAACCCTCACCATAAATATCCTCCATGTAATACATCAAAAAAACATCCCAATGTCAGTAAAGGGGGTTGGTGGTGGTAAAAAATGTGTGTCAGCATCAACTGCAGAACTGCGCTGTGATTTATGCACAGTAATCTGCAAAAATTATTGCTGGCTAACCGCCCCTAATGAATTCAGCCAGGACAGAATGGATTACAGTGCCAGTGAAAGCATCCATTTAATCCAAAAGTGAAGCATGGCGACATAAGGAAGCCAGGAATGATAGCGCACCTTTGCTATTCAGTAAATGTACTCAGTGTCTGATGAAATGTGGATATGAAGACAAAGATGTCTGTGGTGATGAGAGGACGTATTGATCAGCTAGATCATAACTGTATTAAATGGCAATCTTTCAATTAGCCACCATATTTCACTGCCCTGATTATCTGCCTTGCTAATTACAAGACAACCATTTGATCTTCTCATAGCTGTCATTACTTACAGGGCTGTCATGAGTCAGCATAACAGCATCGCTTTGTCTTTTTCTCTAATGTGACAGGGCAATTTGCCATTTAATTGTTGTACACAAACCACCAGCATTGAGGAAGCTATTTTAAAAACTGTAGCTTGTCAAATTCGGTTAAACTACAGTCAAGCTGATGAAAATGTAGCTACACTACAAGCTGCTTATAAAAATGGCTAAATGCTACGCTATTTCTTCATTAACAAAAAAGGGGGCAAAATGCAAATATATCATTAAATGTATTATTACAACCCAATCACCTCCGATAACAGATTACTCTACATGTAATATTGAAACCTGTAAGGCTGCTTTGAAATAATATGAATTGTGAAAAGCGCTATTCACATAAATGTGAACTGAATTGAATTGAAATCCAAATTTTGGTGATTTGTGTCAAGCCCATTCAAGTAGGTAGGAGGTTCATGCATGTGGAAATTTGGCTAATCCCTGCAATACGTTTTGAGTCTTGTAAATTATTTTCAGCTTTCTTCAAGGTAATTAAATCATTCGTTTTTCAATAACTGAATATGTAATAGTATGGTATTTAGAATAAACAATGCCCCTATTGTTGGGACACAATATTTGACGTGATAGTTGCTGGCTGACTTTTCCATCTCTTGATATGACATGGATAGATTCAAATGGTCAGAATAATTTATTAAGCTGGGTGTCCACCTTAGAAATATTTATAAAACCATCATATTCAACAAATATAATATTATATCACTCTCTTTCACACTTTTTAATCTTTATTTTATATATACATACATACATACATACATACATATATATATATATTAGGAGTGCAAACTGCTAAACACTGCAAACCATGACACAAATCCTGCAAAAACAAACAAAGACTGCAAACTCATACATCACAGTTAAAGATAAAATGAGATGTATATGAATTAAGGACATTTTTTATAATGCTGCTGCTTTAGCTAAACTGAATTTAGTATTTCATATTATTTATTGCCAGACTGTAACAAAATTAGATATTGGATTTTGCTATTGATTTTAAGTCTGTTCAACAGACACAGCAGTTCTTCCCCGACCTCAGCTTTAGACCAAATTTAATTCTGGATAATATGCACAGAAAACGTGGCGCGTTTGCATTATTGAGCCCTGTACATATTGCAAAAATTCCAATATAATTTCATTTTCTCATCACATATTTCTTTCTTTTACATAAAAGGAACAATCCCAAGCATTGTGTCAAACAATGTCCCTGTGTTAGTGGTGTCAACACAACCAGCTCGGGATAAAGCACACAAGCTAACAACAGGCTAACAGCTCTAAACTATCTTTCCACACGCAGGACCGGGAAGCCTTTTAATTTGAGGAATGCGGCAGTGCTATATTTCACCCGTTCCTGGTGTCTTGCATTATCTTGGTAAACATCCCAGGTACTAATTTGATATATTGTGAAGCAGCCTGTGCTCTATCCAGCTCCCAGGGTGATAGATGAATGACTGGAAGACGAAATAGCGACTGAGATTTATGGCCTGCCAGCACATAGAATATGTATGATTATCTGCGGCACACTGAAAGCTACTTCTTTTGAGTGATAAGCGAAGGGAGAGTGATCTAGCAAATGACTCCATCTCCCCGGTGGGAAGGGAAGAGCAGGGGCAGCAAACTGAGCTCGTTTGTTTCACGACTGTAGTCTCCGGCACCGAGCAGCATCGGCGCACTGTCCTGCAGATTGTTCATAGAGTTATGAATCTCATCTCCTGCAACCACACCAGCAGTTTTCCATTCGTTCTCTCTAGCGCCGAACAGCCATCAGTGTTCCTCCATCTCTCTCTCTTTCTCAGAGGCCTTGCTAGTTATGTGGTAACAAACTGTAGTCATTTCACTCTGGTGGATTGCAGTTCCGCTCCGTACCTCTGAAATATTTGTCTGAAATAGTTGACTTCTGATTTGGTTATAATACCCATTGGTATTTTCCGAGCACTTAAAGCGGTTCTGTTCGTAATTGATCGATGGCACGTCATCGTAAATCCCAAAACCTGGTTGAGTTTATTGATCCTACAGGAGCGCTTGTACCTCTCAGCGTATGTCACCTCACGCACTCATAGGCTGCTAAGTAGGAGGCATTTTTTACAGTGAGGGCATTATCATATGCCCACTCTGCCCGTTGTTAACTGCATCAGTGATTTAATGCGAGACAGCATGGCTTGCACGGCACCCAGGAGAGGACTTGATTTGGTGTGTGGCCCAATTTATATATTTACATGCTGGCCATAAATAATCTTAATGCACCTCGGCGGATTGCTGAGAGTAATTGTTTATCCACTTCCAAGCGGACATGCTTGACAATATTCTTGATAAACAACCAGCAGCCTTGTTTTAAAGGATTGCTTTGGCTGTAGTGGATGCAGGTCTGATCTGAGGTTCTGCTCGACTTCTCTACACTGCAGGATTGAGAGTGCCGTCAAACTCCCTTGAAGGCAAGTCAGATTACCCGGCAGCCATTTTGATAAAGATTTCCATTCAGCTCTTTGCATCCAAAACTGTTGTGCTTCTGTTGTGTATTTGTGCTTCTTTAGCTTGAATAATTAAATGAAACAGTATTTTTCAAGCTGGTCAGTGCTAATGTGCATGCATATCGAGATTTCCATTCCTACAGTTGCAATACTGAGCATTGCAATTTTACCAATTCATATAAGCCATCAATTACATTAATTCATGTTGCTTTGACATGGTTTTGGAGCTTTATTGATACCATTTTAAAAAAAGGTTACACTTTATTTTAAGGTGATGTAGTTACATTGGTCTTACTCAAATAAGTACTGAGTTATATTAATTAACTACATGTGCTTACTATAGAGTTACGGTTAGGGTTTGGTTTAGGGTTAGTTACTTGTAATTATGCATAATTTACTGTTAATACTATAGTAAGTACATGTAGTAACATGTAACTACATCACCTTGTCATTATTTTCAACAACAAAAAAAGTTTTATTAAAGGTAAAAGGTTTGCTACTACATGTCAACTAACTCTCATTCATTTGTAACTATATGTCAATTAACTCTCATTAGAGTATTAGTAGACTGTTAGGTTACACTCTAAAAAATGCTGGGTTGTTTCAACCCATATTTGGGTCAAATATGAACAAACCCAACTGTTGGGTTCGTCCATATTTGACCCAAACATGGGTGGAAACAACCCAGGAATTTTTAGGGTTAGTAGAATAAGTTGACATGTACTTGCAAAGTTACTTAGTAGAAAGTTAGTAGAATGTCTGTTGGCGGTCCATCAAAATAAAGTGTTAGCAAAAATGAAGCAGACCGTCTACTACTACTCTAATGACTGCTTGTTGGCATGTAGTTGTAAAGTTACTTATAGTTAGTTGATTGTCTAAAGTGGACTATCGAATTAAAGTGTTATTTCAATGCTCATCAAAGAAGAGATTTACACAAGTCATTGTATGCACAGTATACATCATTAACCCATCAGTAGCCCATCTACTCCACTACAATGTATCTAGTAAAGTGTCTTAAGTCCTACCCAGCAGTGGTAGCCTTCTGAGGTTCTGACCTGGTCTCCCTGTCCTTATCTAATTATTTCCAAACAGGTTTTTTGGTCAAGCTTATCAGTTTCCACACCCTTCTCCATACCCAAGCAGAAAACAGTTTTTTTCATGTGAGAGATGTATGTATGTGAGATTTCGATTAAGTCTAATTAAAGATCTCACATGCTGAGAGCAACTGTGACATCTTTATCCTTCTGGTGCTGTGAGATCCTGATTGCACTAGTCCAAATGACTATGGAACAAATCACAGTGGAGGTGGGGTGACAGGTAGCAGACGTCAGCCTCATTTCCTGTGCATGGTGTAGACACCGTCATGTTTCTTTGCCGAACTGCTTTTCACACTAGCTATGAAACAGGAGATGATGGGAATGAGAAGCTCTCTGGGAAAAACAGGTCTCATGTAGCCACCGAGACAGCAGTTAAGTGCATATACACCAATGAATAACGCACAAAGGCTTAATACAGAAGAGACTGAAATATGGGACAGTTGCACAGGATCGCTGGGTATATTACACTGAGAGGGTACTGTCAGAGGTCTGCGGTATTGCCCCGTGAGGGACAAACAGTGGCAGCAGTTTAAACATGGCGTCGGGTTGGATGTTTCTGCGCCTCTCATTCTACCTCTCCTGCCACTGATGTATTGCAGTTGCCTGACAGGAAGAGCTCCAGTAAAACCTCTGTACATGCCAAAATACGTTTTACAAGCAGTATCCTAATCAGCTAGCAGCCAGTGCCCCATAAATCCTGCCTGCGTCGGCTGAGCGCAGTCACCAGCGGGACTGAGGAAATGAATATACGGCTGAATCTATACGGCCAAAGAGAGGCAATACTGTCAGGGCTGTTTGTAAAGCAAAGTCATGTGATTGACGGTAGTCAACAGAATATTCTGCAATAATTTATGCTACCATTTTAATCCAACAAAGTGAGTGCATGCGTATGTTTGCATACCGCACACCATGTCCGTTTTATGTCATACGTACTCCTCCTTCATAGATATGTTTTTCCTTCAGCCAGTGTCTCATTTTCTAGCAAATAAATAAATACATACAGTACAAACATACACTGAACAAAATTATAAACGCAACACTTTTGTTTTTGCCCCCATTTTTCATGAGCTGAACTCAAAGATCTATGACTTTTTCTATGTACACAAAAGGCCTATTTCTCTCAAATATTGTTCACAAATCTGTCTAAATCTGTGTTAGTGAGCACTTCTCCTTTGCCGAGATAATCCATCCACCTCACAGGTGTGGCATATCAAGATGCTGATTAGACAGCGGATATTGCTGGATATTGGCAGGACCTGGAACACACTGTCGTATACACCGATCCAGAGCATCCCAAACATGCTCATTGGGTGACATGTCCGGTGAGTATGCTGGCTTTTGCCTCATAAACAGTATTTTTCATATATTGTATATTTTACCAGTATTGAGAATGATACTATTCACATTATGATTATGAGAAATTGGCCATGAAAATAATGGTTAATGCAAAAAAGCAGTTTATCATTAAAAATAATCAAAATATTCAAGTTTTGCAATAAGAGTTAAAGTAGTAAAGAAGTTCGAATAGTAAGTAAAAGTTTAGAAAAGCAGAGAAAGGTAAAAGAAGATTTTATAAAGAAAAGCTTTTGTAAAGTTTATTTATCAGTACCTTTGTTTAAGCTCCTAAAAACTAGCCATTATTTTCATATTCGAGTAAACTATAATTCCTTATTTCTTTCTTTTGATTTTAGACTAAAATATGACTCACATATTCTTGACAGGTTTTGTGAACCTCTAGTTTATTTTGTCGACACCAGAGCTCGTTTGTAAACCTAACATGACATTGTTAATCTGCAGATAACATGGCTAATAGCAAAGAGCCGTGAGCAGCTCTAACAGCCGAGAGCAGAAGGCCAGCAGGGAGCCAATCGATAAATGAAATGATACTTTGAAGTGAGCGCACTTGAATCCCAAAACGACTTAGGTCCTTAGATAACATCTCAAAATTAGATAAAGGCGCCTCAATGGGGGGTGGGGGGTGGTTGAAGGGTGGGCCGGGGTAATCTGTGGCAAATAGGGCTATTTTTCTTTTGGAAATTAGTTTTGAGCTGTTTAAACCGGAGTGATATCTTGATGTGGGTATTAATGAAAGAATTCACTATCTGTGTTCTCAGGACACGTGGCAGCTGAAGTTGTTCCCTTATAGCCTAGTGAGCAAATGGGTAAGGCATGTTCACAACCCAACTGTTCTGACTCGCGCACAAACTGTCTCTGTCTACTCGCTTTAACAGGCCTACAAATACATTCTTACTCTGTGGGATCACTAGTTTAAAACAACAAACTACTGCAAGTTATACTCATTGCTTCTGATAGTAGTGGCCTGGATTGCTTCCAGTAACAACACAATCCCAGGATGGCTAGAAAAATCCACTGCATTGGCATGCTGTGTAGTAATTAGAAGGAGATGATTGATAGGTTATTGGTTCTGCTTAAAATAATTTGTTATTACTGACTTTATTTCATTTAATTTATATATGAAAACGGATTACATGCGGATCTGCTCAATAAGACCGTCAGTGCATGATATGAATGCACAACATGTAGCCTAATTCTGCACTGAATGCCAATATACTGCGATTAGTGACAGGACAGAGCCTGTGCCATTCACATATCAACCATCAGATGGCAGCATTAAGATCTGTGTCTTAGACTGAAAACATTTAAGTGCAATATAATGCATATTTATATTTAAACTCCATACATTTAAATTCCATAAAGTGACACTAAAGACATTTATAATGTAAAAAAAGAAGAAGAAAAAAAGATACCTATTTAAAATAAATGTTGTTCTTTTAAACTTTCAATTCATCAAATAATCCTGAAATAAATGTATTGTGGTTTCCACAAAAAAAAAAAAAAAAAAAAATCAACCAAATAGAAATGTTTCTTGAACATCAAATCAGTATATTAGAATGATTTCTAAAGAATCATATGACACTGACGACTGGAGTAATGATGCTGAAATGTCAGCTTTGCCATCATGGGAATAAATTACATTTTAAAATATATTCAAAAAGAAAACATTTTAAATGGTAAAAAAAAATATATTTTTTACTATATTGCTGTTTTACTGTATTTTTGCTCAAATAAATGCAGCCTTGGTGAGCATAAGAGACTTCATTCAAAAACAAAAAAATATTGTACCAACCCCAACGTTTGAACAATTATTTTGATGGTCCACTTTAGACATTCTACTAAGTAACTTTGCAACATGTCAACTAACTCTCATTAGTTTATTAGTAGACTGTTAGGTGTTAGGGTTCATATTAGTAGAATAAGTTGATGTGCTTGCAAAGTTACACACCGATATAATCAGTATAGAGTGTCTGTTGGGGTTCCATTAAAATTAAGTGTTAGCCGATATTAAGCAGACAGTCCACTAATACTCAAATGACAACAAGTCGACATGTAGTAGCAAATGTATTAATAGTTAGAATGTCTAAAGTGGACTATTGAAATACCTTTATCTATATTATACAATTTAGATAGATAATTCACTACAACACTGTTTTCCAATCCTTTTCCATCAAGGATTTCCTGAATGCGTTTAGGTGGAAAAAAACTGTGGGGGGGAATCATAACAGCAGTGAATTATTTTAACCTTTCGACAATGCTATATTTTTGTCACAATTTATGTTTAATAGGTTTAATAAAGCCAAATCTTTACAAGTACCCCCTGGAGTACACATACTATCTGCTGGTAATCACAGCATTACACAATATAAGGTGATGGCAACTTCTCCTCCATCACTGACACGCATACTCTTCAAGATGTCTTCTGACAAAGCCTTCATAACACAGTGAATATATCTGTTGTGTACGAGAGGGAGTGGATTACTGTTTTCCTCGGGAAGATAAGCGTCTGTCTGGACACACACATCTCCCTCGTTCTGACAGTCGCAGGGCCATGGCTTAGTGCTGGAGGCCCTTATTTACAGGACATTTGTTGCACTTGACATTTATCATTGCTTCAGGGCCATGAACTTCATGCAAACAGCATTGAAGCATTCAATACGCAGGGCTTTGGGCCTCATCCTACTGGGGCATTATCACAAGTCTTTTCACGCTGAGATAAATCACTTCCACAGCGCCCACAGACAAGAGCTCAGACGTTGGGGGTGGGAGCCACATCCTCGGGATAAGGGCAGACAGTCAAGGCTTCATCTTCTTTCTACCCTTGACTAATTGTTGTGTGCATTTGATACAAATATCACTAACCATTACAGAGAAGTCTTTGTTATTGTGTTGATGCCAGAGGTACTTAAACCGACCAACAGGACGGTTTCTAATGAGTGGGCTGCCGAATATGTCTCCGCTTTAATCAGATAATGTGTGGAAATGTTACTGAAGTCAAATGATATGAACGTTTTATAAAAATACAAGATAGAAGATTTTAAATTATGATTGGATTACAAATTACTGACCTTGCAGAACTACATTATGGTGACATGAGCTTAATCTGTCAAGCTTCAAAAAGGACAAAAAATATATATATATATATACACTATTGTTCAAAAGCTCAGTAAGAAATGAATACTATTAAAGGAGAGATTAAATTGAGCAAAAGTGACAGTAAAGACATTTTAATAAAGAATTATATTATAATAAATGCTTTGACTTTTCTATTCAGAAAATATCCACCAAAATGTTAAGCACAACTGTTTATAAGCAGTCCCACTAAATTTCTTTCTTGAGCACCAAATCCACATATCAGAATAATTTCTGAAGGATCATGTGACACTGACGACTGGAGTAATGATGCTGAAAATTCAGCTTTGCCATCACAGGAATAAATAACATTTAAAAAATATTTAAATAGAACAGTTATTTTGAAATTGTAATAATGTTTTATACATTTACTGTAGTTTTTATTAAATAAATGCAGCTTTGGTGAGGATAAATACATGAAGGCCGTATGGCTTTTGTGATATGCTGTATTCTTTAAGTCTTCTAAAGCCATATGATAGCTTTGTGAAATATAGTGAATGAAAATGGACAACCTTTATAGTGTTTTTATAGAGCTTGGCAGTCATGGTCGCTATGAACTGTCAAGGAAAATATTTATCTAAAGCGAGTAAGCGACTTATTGCATTCAAGTTATACATTTTTGCCAGTTCATGCATTACATGGGAAAAGATCAGTGTTCATGGAGTGCACTGAGTGATATACAAGCACATCGGTCAACCAAAACACACACTAAAATCATTTGGAAGTTGTAAATAAAACAAAGATTATTGGAGTACATTTTACAAGAAAATACTATTTCAGTCTTTCCACTTAAAAAAATTATGTTTAATCAATGTGTTACTTGCCATTTCTTTGTAATTATTTGTGAAATTTACTAGCAAATTTTGAATGAAAAATGTTTCAAAGTAAATCCTACACCATTTTTATTTTTTTTTTCATTGCAGGACAGTTCCTACTGTAGTCAGCCTCCAATTTCTGGTGTTATGATTGGTTATGGAAGTCTTCAGCCCTTCCTCAAACTTCTCAACACACAGCCCACCTCAGATTACTTTTAATCAATGCACAAATCATAAAATAGATCAACGCTATCTTTGCCTAAAGTCTAATTGGTTGGGCCTATGCCTAGATTCAGCCCTGTTTCAATCTCAGAGCAGAATGAAGCATCAATCCAATATATACTGTAAAGTCATGGCTAATGTGTTTGAAAGAAGATTACTATAATCTAAAAGAGCTAAATAGACATTTACGTACAGTTTATGTTCAAATCCCGTATCCAGAACAGGTAAAACCACACAAAAAGATTCTGAGTGAGTATAGTGAATCAGCATCCGATCTCTCTCCTGACCAATAAATGATAGTCATGCGAGGACTATGTCTGAGACACTGTATTTCTGAAAATGACTGAAAGCGGGCTTAGAGCGGGTGGTCTGGCCAGCTCCTCGGCCTGCGTCTTGACTCATCATGCAGATGTTGTGGATCTCTCCTGCTATTTTTGGACGGTCGAGATGACAGCGTCAACTGGAATACTCTTCCCACTTCGCAGCAAAAGGTCAGAGAAAATTAAAGGCTACATGAATGTGTAAGAAACCCCCTGTCTATAGACATTAGCCTCTAAGCTAGAGCCACTCAACCCGAGCTGCACACAGAGGTCATTATTGCTCCACCGATTCATCCTCTGAACAGAAACGAAAACAGAAGTCGAAATTTTGCCCCCCAATGTATGGCGGGCTTGTCACAGCGATGTAATTCAAACACACCCTGGGTGAATTAATTAATTACAAAGCTGGCTTGGAATCAAAGGTAAATATGATTTAATTATATTCCTGGCATCTTTGTTAAGAAGCCAACTGTCAAGCATTAAGTGGGGGTTGAGTATCAGAGCTGCCCGGGGCCGCCGGTGATGGGAGTCCTGCTCAGCCGAGCAGGAGAAACAGGAATTAGCAGGTACATGAAGACAGTTGGATAGCAGTCTCTCCCTGGTGAACACACTCTTGTGAGTGGCACATCGCTGACAGTTCCAAATGCCAAACAACAGAGCTCTCTTTCTCTTTATTCTGCAGCCAGGAAAACACACGGGCACCCTGTTGCCTGAAGACAATGAGCTCCACTTGACAGTAGACGCAATAAACTAGCTGTGTGGGAGACGTGGAGTTGAAGTGACGCTTGATTTACTGTCGCGAGTTTATGACCGCTGCTGATCACTCCGTTTGTCAGCGCACTAATTCTGATTGAGGTCATCGTCGTGACTGCTATCCTCAATCCGTCAATGAGCGCCTGCATGGGCTTCCGTTTATGACATCACTCTTCAGTGTCGATTTATTTCAGTGCTACTGGTATTGATGGGCCATCACATATAATGGGCTTGTTTATGGAGATTAAATGCATGTGAAATGCAGGGCCTCCGGTATACTTAATCACTCCTACTGTATGTACTTATTGAGACATGAAGACCTCTGAATACCTACACTCAACTCCTGTGTATGTGTGTTGTTGTTTTTTTTGGTTTTTTTTGCAAAGTTAGCTTTCTTTTATATTGTATGTGACATTTATGCACATGACTGTGTTTTCAGATTCATTTATGATAAAGTTTTTATATGTCATTGATGGACTATACAGATTTTATACATGAGCTCTGTAAGGATTTGTAATATTTTTGAAAGTCATGTCTTATGCACAAGCACATGTTTCTCCAATCATTCGGCTATTACATATTCGGGTCTTTAGAGACCCGCGGATCTATATCTAACATGGACGGATCTCGGTCGCGATAACTCTCCTGGTTTAAGAGTAAAAATTACAGAAGAATAAAACAAAGCATATTTTGTTACCTTTTGGAGCTTGGAAGGGTTCAGTTTGAACAGATGTTTTATTCCATCATTACCGTCCTCGTCAGAGATCATTTCCCAGAACATCAGCATCTGGCATATAGGCTCAAACATATTCTCAAAACTATCATTTTCAACAACTTCAAAATCAATAATTTCGCTGACAGCTTCTTGGCCAGATACACCATCAAGTGACAGTGACACTAATATTTGATTGCGTTCAGTAGCCTACTTGCTCTGCAGTAAATCGATGAGACATTTCAAGTTTTGCTGATGATACTTCCTATTCTTTCTCTTGTTTTCTGCAAAATTCTGCCTGCATTGTGTATCAGACATTGCCACCTTGTGGAAACAAGGTGAATTGCAATTATTCAGTCATCAAAGATTAAATTAAAGGGATACTTCACCGATTAGCATTAAACTTTGTATCAGTAGAAACCCGGTAGTATTTTTGAATGACCGTGCTTCCCTCCCTCATGTCCCCCTGAAACGAGAGATTTCTGTATTGTGTGTCTGGGGAAAAAAAAACCCGATGATGCAAAAATCGTAATTTTGCGTGATTGGAGGATTTTTTGGCCAGAGGCTAGAGACTACAGCCAGTAGTAGGAGCTAGTTCCGCATGTTAATCTCTCGATAAAACGGCGTCTTTTCAGTTTCAACTAGTAGCCTTGTTGTATCATTTCTTCCAATACTGCCCTCTGTAACCGGTAGGCGTGGTTTGGGAGTGGCCTCATAGGGCAGCGAAGCAAGTGCATTCTGGGAGTTGTTGTCTTTCATCCACATGAGCCAAATTTTCAAGGCAAGATGTGACGTGCCATGTGTGATTGAGATATATAATGCTATTATATGGTTTCAGAAACATAATTTCATGTTTTTGGAGCATTCAAAGATGTGATCATTATGAACTATGTTTTTATTGAAAAAGAACAGATGGAAGATTTGGTAACACTTTAGATTAGGATCCAATTCTCACTGTTAACAAATTTTCTGGCTTTTCTCAGTCTAGAAGGCACCAACTTCTAAAATAATTTCACATTTCTACTACATAAATGACCCAATTTAAATACACATCCATCTTTCCAGTGGTGAAATATCCCTTTAAAATGAATGAGGAGGAGTGTAGTGAATGAAGGTATGCGTTTAAGGGTTAAATATAGCCTATATAAAAAAGTTATATTGTGAGATATTATTGCAATTTAAATCTTACTGTTTCTATTTTAATATATTTTAAAACGCAATGTATTATCCCGTGATGGCAAGGCTGAATTTTCAGCATTTTAACTCCAGTCTTCAGTGTCACATGATCCTTCAGAAATCATTCTAATATGCTGATTTGCTGATCAATATTTTTTTTTAATGATTATGATCAATGTTGGAAACAGCTGTGCTGCTTGGGGGTAACCAATTATTATTATTTTTCAGGATTCTTTGATGAATAAAGTTCAAAAGAACAGTGTTTATTTAAACTGAAATCTTTTGTAACATTAAAAAATGTCTACAATTACTTCTGAGAAATGTAATGCATTTTTTGCTGAATAAAAAGTATTAATTTCTTTAAACAAAAATCTTTTTGACTCCAATAAGATTTATTCCAATTCCATTTTACTTTAATGACTTTGAGAATTGAAAACTTTTGGGCAACACAATCTCTATATCTTGTGGACAATTGCGTCTTCAAATTGGTTTGAGATAGGATGAAGCCATTCTCACAGCAGAGCTGCTAACAAGCCACTTGTTATAGTAAAAATAATAATATTACACATCTAAACCCAAAGGATCACTTAAAGCACATTTGCAAATGGAAAGATTAGGTGCTTTTTCATTTAGCCCGGTTAAAATCGAAGAAGTCACCCTCTCCGCTCTGTACACCTGAATCAAATCCAAAGCTCAATAATTATAACATACTGGATCCTTCTGGAGGTAAAAAATCAATAGACTAAGGACAAAGAACCTATGGCCATCACTTAATTCTCTTATCACTCTGATTTAGTGCTGGAGGAGGATGTTAAATAACTCTAAATCTTTATCTATGACTTTGAGGGTGCTTTATGGCAGTTCTAACAGCAGTTCTGAGACAGAATGTCTATACCTTCTGCAGGACACACAATTTATAGCTTTATTACCCTTTGTCTTAAAGAGCACAAAGACATAGCGGGAGGAAGGAGATAGCAGTCGGTATTGAAGTGGGGGGAAAAGAATCGGATGCCATCATGGTGAGAGACATATCTCACAGACAGGTTTATAGGCAAAGAGCCAGCCTCTATTTTGGGCCTCCCTTGTCCCCTCAACCTTCGAAACCCCATCCCATCCCACATGAGATGAGGTGGATTCAGTCTTCTGATTTATCTGCTCGACCATCATATTTACTTTAGTGTTCACACACACATGGAGCCGGAGGTCAATGAGAGGACTTCCACAGGAGGAGGCTGAAGCTCTCTTCTGTTTTTTTTTGTTTTTTTTCAATGGAGTGTCATGAGTTCCTGGACCGAGCAGATGCTTCCTCATATTTTCTGCTCTCACTGACAACTGCCGTATTGTTTGGCTTGATAAGGCTACAGTGTTCCCGGTAATGGGAATTAGGGAGAGGCGTAAGTCAGCAAGATGCTGGGTGCGACTGAATCAATAGATAATAGGAGATTCTCATGAATGTTAAAGGGACCATTATTATTGGGCCCATTAAAAGAGCTAACCCTGTTTATCTTCTCCAAGCAAGGCTTGCCAGGCGGAAATAGACACTTTAATGTTATTGACAGGTGAGGAAGGCCTATTTCATGTCATGTGTGAAGCAAAGCAGGGTGACTTAACTGTCAGACAGCTTGGATTAATTTAAGATCTGTTGGAGTTAGATGGAGATGACGCATGAGTTATGGTCTCCAGCTGTCCAGATGAAGTTTAGCCTGCAACAAGACTGACAAAATATTGTTGTGTCATAAGTGCAGAAATAAAGGTGACAGTGTGCAATGAAAATGCCTGCAGGGATAAACCAAAACACAAATTCATGAAAGCACAAACACATTTCAGCAAAATCCTCATAAAAACTGAAACTGTCAAAGAAATACTTCACACCAAAATGAAAATGTTGTTGTCATTCCCAACCCGTATGCTGTTCATTTTTCAGTAGAACACATAAGATGAGTTTTTGAAGAATCGTCACGCTGATGTTTTCCAACGACAGATCGTTGTGATCACATCTGGTATGCTCCTAAAAAGGACCGTAAAACACCACAAAAGTACATTTTGTGCTCTATTGGGAAGTTCATATTTTTTAATTGGAAAATTGCAATTATGATGTCATGTGCATTCAAATCCCTTTGGTCAGATCAAGATGATGATGTGCTATTAAACAAAAAAATATAGCAAGATTTTTAAACTCGACTTCTACAAAATGATATATAAAGAATATGCATCAGGTGTGTTCTTGCTTTTTTATGTTTTTCTTTTCAATTTATGAAGGTGCAGTAACAATACTATTGTATTCTGTACATGCAATTTAGGTAGTTTTATTGTAAATGAAATAATAATAATAATTTTATTCATTTGAACAAATGTATCGTCGATACAGACTTAGCAATGCATCCATTGTGTCCAATTATGTCCACAACTGACACATCTTCAACTCTAAAATTTTGGCCTTAAAGAAAACCCAGACTTTTCCACTCAGAAATACGATCTTTCTGACAAGACTTGAACGCACCATATATGCCAAATCTTGGATTATAATCTGATGACGCCACAATACCATTGGTCTCGCGTGTGTCATAACCTAACATGACGTGCCATGTGTTGTTGTCTTTCATCCACATGAGCCAAATTTTCATGGCAAGATGTGACGTGCCATGTGTGATTGAGATATATAATGCTATTATATGGTTTCAGAAACATAATTTCATGTTTTTGGAGCATTCAAAAATGTGATCATTATGGACTATGTTTTTATAGAACAGCTGGAAGATTTGGTAACACTACATTAGGGTCCAATTCTCACTATAAACTAGTTGCTTATTAGCATGCATATTAGGATATTGGCTGGTTATTAAAAAACACATATTAATGACTTATTCTGCATGAACATATTCTACATCCCTTAATCCTACCCAATACCTAAATTTAACAACTACCTTACTAACTATTAATAATCAGGATTTTATTGAGGCAAAAGTCATGGTTAATAATGAGAATTGGACCCTAATCTAAAGTGTGACTGAAGATTCTTAAAAAAAAAATGCATTTTGTGTTCAGTGGGAAAAAACTGAATCTTTGGGTGAACTATCCCATTAACATCACTATTTTTAAATATTAAGCAATGCTCATCATTTTACATATTACATAGTCCTGCAGTGGATGAAAGCATTGAGAAAGGTTGCAAATGTCAAACTTGTCCATATGTGAAATTACATATCCAAAAATACTCCACTATACTGTACAATAGTGTCCAGTTATGCCCCTATTAGTTTAAGACAATGCTACTTGACTTAAAGAGGTTTACACTAGCACATGCTCATGCTTTTTGAATAATCTCTCTGGCGTACAGCTCCATATGGTTTGCAGAGCTCAGATTGTATGAGGACAGTTTATTCGGATGGACAGAGGAGAGGACAGCTTAGTCACAATGCGTTCCCTACAGTGCTGGAATATATTAGCTGCCATCTTCAGGGTGTTTGAAATAATTACTTACTGGGGCCATCTGACACTTTCGATAAATTAAATCACCCCCTTAAGTTTTAAAGGCAAATGCATATTGCAGCCATCACTAATGTCTGTCCTGTCCCAGGAAAGAGATAATTTGCTGTAACAATGTGTTAATGCTGCCTGGTAATCAGACTCAGCAGTGCAGCACAGCTCACGGAGCATTGTGCCAATAAAGAAAACTACACAAATGAATTCAAGAATTAGCGGCCGCACATGTATCTTCACAATTAATAACTTCCACTCCATCAAGTGGTAATCTAATTATGAATTATGTATGTGTCTGCCATGAATCATTTATGCACTTTATTAGCTAAATTGGAAAATAGAATCTGGGCACATCATAAGGATTTAAATTAATGTTTTCTCCAATTTGGGAGGAGTTACTGACCTAACACAAACTGATTTTGAGTCACATTGCTAATGGTGATAAAATAAATGTAATTGTGTTTTAATAATTAGTAAATGAAGCCTTGAGAGCTTTTGTTTTTCCTGTAATGACTCTGGGCAATAAAACCGATTTCTCCAAAAGATGTACCCGTGAAGCTCTAAATTATCTTCAGAAAGGATAGAGAAAATCTAAAATTGATCTGCAGTGCAGATTACAGATGATTACAAATGTGTGCAGACACGCTATAAAATATGTGAAATAACAATGAATTATTACATACTAAAATTTTACCCAGTTGCATTTACTATCTAGAGATGTTTCAGACTTCCATGAGAGTGATAATGAAGTGACTTTATTTTTATTCCATTTGTCTCAGCAAACTTTAAAACATTGTCATCAGATCAGTCTAAAAAGAAAGATATTCTGTCCTTCTTTTTATCACTGCCAACTCATATGTCTCTCACATCAGACACAAGCAATGAAGTAGAAACCCTTACACACTTTCATGGAAGAACGTACACTTCTCTACGAGTCCATTATTTACATGGAAGGGCTGTTGAAGGGTCATACTTTTCTATTTATTTTTATTTGTAAAAGAATTTTTTTTTTTTTTTTTTTTAGTAATAAGCCTTTCTTTTTCTTTTCTTTTCCCCCACATTCTCTGCCATCCCTTTTACATTTTTGCAGTTTGGAATGTAAATGTGATTTTGTTCCTCATGTAAAAAGACAAAGAAATTTGTA
Organism: Leuciscus leuciscus; assembly: GCF_965113295.1. NCBI lineage: Eukaryota > Metazoa > Chordata > Actinopteri > Cypriniformes > Leuciscidae > Leuciscus > Leuciscus leuciscus. The sequence continues at coordinate 7,966,515 of NC_138746.1, forward strand.
ATAATTATCAATGGCACATTCCAAATAGCCATTTTATAAATTATGTAGAAATTTTGTAATGTAGTAACTGTACGCTGACATGGGGTTTGTGCATGTGACATAAAATGGGCATTAGTTTCAATGAATGATCCTTTTTCTTCACTGGAGAGGAAGTTTTGAGTTCCAGGAAAAACTACAGTATGTTTTCACAGTACAATGAACTCTTTTATCTCAAAAGATCAAGTAATATTTGATTTCTCGTGAAGAAGTTGTTGGATCATTTATTGTAATTTCCTGGATATTGTATTTCCTCAATAGGTCATAAATACTACTCATCATCACTCCCTTAACTAATGGACCATTTGTCAACATGTTATGATGAAACCCTAAATGAAAAAAACACACAGTGCTTCTTAAAACTGCATATTCTTAATTCCACGAATTTAACTTTAGGAGACGAATTAAACAAACTGTTACATCATTGTTTTGCGGCTCTTGAGACTATGCTATTTCCAACAACTTGCAAACCTGGGATAGTTTTCACACCATTTTGTTGCACTTAAAACCAGACGGGCCTAATGATTCCTCAGTAATCAAGTAAAAGTGTCAACCCAGAGGGCAGGAAGGCAGAAGGTTACGGCACTTTAATATCCCAAACACATACACACACACACACACACATACACAGCTGTTCTTCTAAAGAGAAGGCCTGACAATTACTGTTTCATGAGGACTCATAGCACCCCTTTCTCATTAGCTGTATTAAGAGACCATCGCTCTGGAGGGTAAAGAGAAATGTGATATTTCCCTTGTGTCTCCAACACTTTCCAGCATCCTGTCGTTGGACTTTGTACAGTGAGAATTGTCATTCTGGATGAAATATAGAGCACTTGAGTTGAGTTGAGGGACCTATGCGCTCTTCAAAGGCCTGCAAACACTGAGAGTTTCACTGAAAGAAGCGGACGGGAAGGTGCTATATCTGAGGCTTCAGCTGCCTGCAATAACTCTTGGATGATAGCTGCATGTGGCTCTCAGATGACTAACACACTCCGAGTAAATCGATACATTGACTCAATGAGTGATTTGAAAATTTGGTATTAATTGTTTGATGGTTTAAATCCAGCTTTGGCAGCTTGATGAAAGACATTAACAACCCTATATATCTTAAAGCATAAATAGCCTTTATATGAGAGCCCAAATTATAAACAAATTTAGCCTTGCCGTAATTCCCTTGAGAATGTTGTCGTTTTGGGAAGGTTGTCAACTTGGCGGATGTGGTGATGAGTAATGAAAGTGATTTTTTTCTCTTTTGGAAGTGAAAGACACAATATTTCATAAGTCCAACCTCAAACGCTATATGTGAGCTGACATGGTCCTTTTTTTCAGCAAAAAGGGCCTAGGGTTATATACACAACACTTGTCTTTTTAGCTTTAATTAATGTGATGAGAAGGGCAAAAATGGAAAGACCCCATTTAACGTTTCTTAAGATTTGATATGAAATGTGAGAACTGTGCTAAGTGATGTGACGGGGGGGGGGGGGGGGTGGCATCCAGGAGGTGGGGTGTTGAGAAGGTTTTTCCAGAACGTAGATGATGAAATCTCACAACAATCAGAGAAATTCAGAGCTCTGTATTAGAATATATAAGCAGGTCTGGGCCAGGTTACATGTTTTCAATTCTGAGCCTCCTCCCCATGGCAGAACTCCCCAAAGATGGTGAATAATGACAAGCTCTCATGTATTTGAATAATTCTATGTATAATGCACAACTGTAAAATGATGCATAGCTGCAATCTCTGCTATAAATTGCCTTGAAGATTAGCGAGTCTAAGATCAACAGAGTGAACAAAGCATGGTTTCTGCTGTCTGAAAATGCCAGCACCTCCTATTGTGACACGTGAGTACATTTATCAGTTATTTATTAGACTGATTTTATTAGAGCAAAGTAGTTAATGAAATGTTTACGATCATCAACAAGGTTCATTTAGAGGCATATAAATGTTTTTATTAAAAGCATATTTCTCCCCTGAAATGAAGAAGCTAAAATCCATTAAAGATGCTATACGTTCTAGAATTTTGTGTTAATTGTTGATGATTCATACAGCATTCATAAAAAAAGTATAAATCATGCTGATTAATCACAAGTTACCTCACATAATACCATTTGTAATCAAATTTACTGAAATATTTATTGAATCCCCAAATTAATGTACCAACATAAAGTATATTTAATAGGTTTGTTTAATGGCATTTTTTTTACTAAGTACTATCAATACTTTTATTGCCAATGCATTTGTTAAATATTTGTTTTCAATCTTGAGGATAAAAAAATACTAATTATAGCAGTTCACCAAAATATTGGAATCATTTTAAATAGTAAGCAAACTGCAAATGATCAGACTGTCATTAAAAATTACAAACACGATTTTCATTTCAATTTACGCACAACAATAATTTCATTAACCCATAATAATTAATGCCTCGTTTAGATTTGCCTTTATTTACGAGAAATAGCTCCATATGGTTTCCCTGTCATCTGCTCTCCTGTTTAAATAAGACTCTGGTCAAATCCTTTCATTCGGTGATCATCTTGGTAACGCACTCGGACAGCTATTGTCTGTTATACAAATACAGTTTCTGTACAATTGAATGGGTAAATTGGCCTACCTAAATTTCAAAAACTACTTTTGTAACATTTTAGTCACATTTCGTTAACATTTTAAATTAGCAATAAAATCTGAAATGAATGGTAGGCTATCATAAACATGTGTTATAAACATGGCATGGTATCTAAAACTTTACACAGTTTGCTACAGACTTGCTTAACTCACTAAACTCTATATAAAGTATATCATATTATGTTAGCTATATAACGGAACAGTGTTTCCGCCATTTTCAAATCATCACACTCAAATAGTCTGAGTTTCCCACTTGTAATCACGACTTCGCTTGGTCATGTGCTGATAACTCGTAATTACAATATTTCTGACTCCACTTGAAGGGCACACTACGCTCAAATACCACAATATACTGTATAGTTCAGGTTGATCCAGCCAATGAAAATGTACTTGTGTAACCGGTCCTACTCGACTCTGCACTGAAAAAAAATTGGAGTAGGATTTACTTGAAAAAAGCTAGGCAACTTTTTCCACTCAGAAAATGCTAGTAAATTTACAAAGATTTGCCAAGTAAAAACCTAAACATATTTATCAGTAGCTTTAATTAGAAATCTTTCAGTTAAATTTACTTGGAATATGGAATTAAGTAAACTTTACTTAACCTAGTTGAGTGAAAGTAACAAAGAAAATAAGTCATTTTAACTTGGCTAGTAAAAGGTTGATTATTATCGATTTAGTTGAAATTTGCTTTGCACTACATTTCACTCAAACAATAATATTGAATTATACCAGTCATTTATAGTATGTGTTTTACTTAGATTATCTAATTAATTTATACTACATCATGTCAGATGTTAAGCATCATGTGAATGCAAAGACCTCAATACTTGGTAGACAATACACAATGACGGTAACATTTGATGGATCGTTTTTGTGTTTGAATGTGGCATTTTGAGCAGAAAATTTACTCAAAATGTCACAAAATGGCAAGTTACTAATCCTGACAACAAAAGCAATGATAAAACAGTGTAAATACAGCTGGAAACCAGTGAAAAATGAACCTCATTAATTATTCAAGGTCCAGTGCATGATGGGAACCCCAGTATCAGAAAAGTTGAGTAATTTATACTTAATTTTATTGAGTTGATATTTACGCTTTCATTTCTACTCGCTTGAATTAAGTACTGATATGGAATTTACTTAGTTTTTTTTAAATTCTTGCCTGAACTAACTTTTTCATGTAAATTACATTGTTTTTTTTTCAGTATTTACTTCACCAAAAAATCATTTTTTACAGTGTGCAAGAGGGATTCAAAATAGGGTATCTGGGAGCCTTTTGAGGCCAGGCGAGTGAGGTTTACACACACAGCTTTTACTAGCCTACGTTACACTCACCCCCCTAAACCTCACTCCCATCCAGGTAACAGCACCAAATGAAACCAGTCCTACTCCACCTGTTCCGAGCAGATTCGAACCGGCATCTCCGGTGTGGGAGGTTGGCACGCTAACAAGGACGCTAAAGACCGCAGCCTCTAGCATCAGTCGCTAGCACACCTCTTGAAGCCAGGGGAGTGAGGTTTACTCACACTGGCCTACATCCGTTACACATGTACAGTCTAGTCCTCAAGTTTCACATACAGACCATTGCAGACTGGTGATTGCCTTTTTAATTTAGAAGGTGGAACTTACTTTGCTATAGCCGCCATATCGAATGTCTCAGCTATTGCAGCACGCAAATAGCATGAGCATAAAGATAACCACAGGAAGGAAAATCATATTGTAGCCTTAGGAAGTGAAAAACAGATGCTGAATTATTGTTGGACACTTCATGCACTCAATAATTATTGCTGGAATGTTGGACACTTCATGAACTCAAATGTTGCCAGCTTTCCGTAGCATAAGGGTTACAAAAATAACCTTATAAAAATCATATAGCCTACTAGACTATAGTGCATAGTAACAGTGCATAGTTCATATTATACTGTATATATATATGTCTTTTGGAACAAAACATCTCTTGCTTGGATACTTCTTGCAAAACAAGAAAAATGTACAGCCCCCGGGTCTTAATTCAGTGTGTTGCCTTCTTGTGCATGAAAGCATTAAGAGCTGGGGGGGTGAAAATTTTTCTTTTTTAAGATCATATTTTTCATTTAGTACTGACCTTCAGTTTCCCAGAAGACAGAAGTACAATTTACCCTGATTGTTACATTTAAAAGTTTTCACCCCCTGGCCCGTTATGCATTGTTTGGCCTTCTTGAGCATAAGAGATTTTTAATAGTTGTATATATGTCCCTCAATTGTCCTCAGTGTGAAAAGATATATATGTGTATGTATGTATGTATGTATAGTGCCATAATGGGTAAGAGGAATACATTCTCAATTCAGATTAAAAATATTTGTTTATGAATTTATTAAAAGGAAATAAGCCATTTAATGGTTTATGAGGTCTTTGGTGGACTAAGATATCAACAGGGCTGATGCTTTGGGATTTGAAGGCACAACCCAAGCTCTCTGCTGTGGCATGGCCTGCATCTGGACCCTGGAAATATGGACATTTTAAAGCTTTTTTTGTAGACTCCTGGATTGTATGTGTTGCTGCAACATGTATAAAGAAAGTATTTGCTTTGGAGTGTGTTTCTGTCCTGACAGCGTTGTGATTGATGTATTTGTTCTCTCCGGGCCTGTCATTTTAACATATGGCACTGAGATGCCAATTGACAGATCTCACTCAAAACGAATTCAAAATAAACATCCTGTCTCAGTACACATGGCGCACCCATGCTTTTATAAAATCACCAGGAAATGATTTAGGTTGTCTCTTTCATCATTTTCTACACTGATAGAAAACTGGACATCATTTATTTAGGTTATTGACACAGTGCTTCAAGTTGACCTGACTTAATATACAGCATACAATACCTTTAAATGCACATGTGCCATCAATAATGCTGTGAACAATTATGATTTCCTGCTCATCATGACCAAACACTTGTCAGGTAGTGACAGCCTCACCTTGCCCCTCGTCCAGGGATGTCTCTTCCTTCTAGAGGGCTGAGAGAAGGAGAACTGGGAGCCACCACAAATTCAGACAGGAAGCCTGTCAAGCAGAAGCTGTCAGACGATGCTTTCTGATGCCATCGTCTCATCAGCAGGGCTGTCAGTCTCGTAGACTCTACTCAGCTCTGAGGAGAACTAACATGGGAAAGAGAGGAAACCAACGCATCCCCCCCATATGGAGCAGGAGACAACAGACTGGCTCTCTACAGCCTGTACAAGTGCTGAGGTTTTGGATAGATGTTAGTGATCCAGCTGTCTATTCACACACTGTCTATTTTCGACCCAGTTTTTGTTTTTGGACAACAGGACCATGAGAAGTGTCACACATGGACATCTACACTTAAACACATAAGCTGCAATGTAAAAAATGGTAACTTGCCATTGTTACTTTAAGGAGCTGTTATACATGATAACCATTACTTAAATTTTTTTATTGGTTACCTAAAGTTTTTGTAACCTAATGTATTTAGGTGGATTCAGTGATGCTGAATAATATTTTTTACTTGAATTCAATCAATTAATTTCAAATCCATGGAGCTCAGTTTTCTGAATAACAGGGTTTTTTTCTGTATATTTGTCAAAAAAAATGTGCAAGTTTATTTCAGCAAGTGGCATACAGTTATCATGTTTGAAATAAACATGGTAATTTTGCATTTTAATCCAGGTTTGTTGTTCTTTTTTAAAAAAAAAATATTTTTTTAATTACACTAAAATGTATATGGACATAATGCATCTAAAATGTAAAAATATTTATGAATAATTTACACTACCATTCAAAAGATTTGGGTTGGTAACATGTTTTAATTTATTCTAAAGAAATCTCTTATGCCCACCTGTCCCTGATTAGTTAGTTCCCTCGTTTACCCTGTGTATATATTCTCCAGTTCAGTTCTGTCCCTTGTTGGTGATTGTTCGTGTGAATGCTAACACGCTGTTACATTCTGTTCACCTGCTGTTGGATTAAACCTTGTTTTCCATTAAACATACTGGTTTTTGTTGTTGTTTTGAATGTTCAAAAAGAACAGCATTTATTTGAAACCAAAATCTTTTTAAAAGTCACTTTTAATCAAATGAATGCATTACTTTTAATGAAAAAAAATCTACTTTTGAATAGTTTCGAACAGTATTTCATATTTCGATTTTAAATGCGTTTATATTTTATAATTATGTTTTGAACCCCTAACCCACCTGTCATAAACCTTACTTTGAGCTATAATAAAAAATTAATTCAGAAGCACATTTTACTTACAAATACCTATATGATTACTAATGAGATACACACTCATTAGAAACGCATGTCTCTTTAATAAGCGTTTCGTTTTCTCCGCTGTCTACTTTGATCTAGTAGACTTTGGCTGTGGAAATGAACCCACCCTTAAGCTTTATGCTCAGCATACTTGCGAATCTGTTGTTGTTGTGTTTCCTTTTGTTCAGAGGCGGAGTGCTCCAAGTGCCAAGATCTTGTTTGTGCTTTGCAGTGTTGCACTCGCCCTTGCTTGTCTATCTAGGAAACATATGGCCCCCCATATGTGGAGATGTCATGGGGGCCTTTCAGAGCAATCATCTTCCTTTTGGAGTCTGCGGCTGACTACGAATCCCGACTCCGAGTTTGCTATCCCCTTATTTGCCTGCCGTGCGGAAAACAACGCTAGCCTCTCGCTCGCACGCACCGCACGCAACCCAATTTGCAACTTTCATCTGATAACACCTCTCTGAGCGAGAGACAAACTAGTCCTCAGAGCATGTTTAAGAGCGTTTTACAGAGAGTGAACCATAAAACACAATAAACGGTAAATTGGTGCAAACAAATCTGAATTGTAATAACCTGAGGGTAAAATATGCAACTGCAGATGGAGTACTTGCCATAACGCATAGCCTCGGGCCCACAGGGGGCTGCGGCAAGATAGTAATATAGTCTTATAAACATACTACAAGAATCGTGCGGCTAGTTTTATTTCCTCTCTCTGGGTTGTTAAGTGCTCAGGTAATATATTGCTTTCATAAGAGCATGCAAGCTGTATTTTCCTTTCGAAAATATGTCTCAATCCTTTGGGCAGTGTGATTAAGAATAAAATACCGGCTGCATTACTTCCAAATAAATTCAGGTAATGACATAAGCAAAAAGGTTTAGCGGTGGAATTTGGTGGAGTCGTGGAGCGGCTGACAAGAGGGGATGTGCGGCACAGGCATCCATTACCGGCAGAGCGTCCCCCTGGCACGCCGGGTAATATATTACCTTTGGATTACTCTAATATCTGTCTGATGTATGTTTGCTGAGAAAGCAAGAGCCCATGGGTAGGCGCTGAATGACAGAACAGCTGCAGGAAGCCCAGCTCTTGAAGTCGCCGGCCTCCCCCTTTCCTGTCGCTGCAGCCAGAGAAAACCAAATGCAAGGCGGATGTATCGGGCCAGAGGCGGCGGGTCCTTCGGAGCTCCTGGGACTCACTACAGCCGGCAGGCCGAGGAGCTGATAAGTCAGCCAGCCATTCGTCAGCCCAAATGAAGGCAGTAAAGTTGACTAGTGAGAATGCGGCTCAGCCTGGGGTTGGCAGACTGTTCCTCAGAGGAGCGCTGCTGTGACACTAACCCTCATAAACACATACTGTATTTGCCCCCCTCTGACATGCGAGCACAAATATTTATTTTTCTTGATTTTTTTCAAGGAGTACAAAAGAAAAATCACACCTCTCTCTCTCTTTCTCCTCGGCTCATGGCAAAATAATCAATGCTCTCCCAAGCGGGCTCGGCTGTGCAGGAACGCATTCGTGTGTCGCTCCGGAGCTTGACTAAAAGATAATAAGCCAGGAACGGTCCTGTGTTTTACAGCTATCAAGACTCATCCCATTTGACATGCATTGTGGTGTTTACAAAGTCCCAGTAAAACCTCTAGCTATACTCTTAACAGTGCGTGCAGAAAAACACAAGTTCTGAGGGGCGTTCAGAGAGAGAAAATCCAGCCGCATTCTTATGCGTGTCCCATTTCTTATTCACAGCGCTATTCTCGGTGTTAACACCTGTCAGCTGACTGACTTCTTGTTCCCCGTGGCTTATGAAAAAATCATGCCGATGGAGTTCAGAGTCAACAGTCCCATCAATATAAATTCACCATGGTCTTCATGGAACATTAGGCGGAATCCGGTATCCTTACAAAGGCCTCTTTGCTGCGGATGTGAATGACGGAATAGAAAAAGAAATCATGAAAGTGTCCCTTTGAAGAATATTTTCACTCATGTGCTCTTAATAGGCCATAAAACATTTATTTCAGAGCACTGCCTTTCACAAGTCCTGCGTCACTGTATGTGTGTAACAAATGTAACATATCAATCCACTTGTAAATCATAACATTTGTGCCATGAGTCATTGAATGTCTGCCATTGGTAGAACAAACAGATAGTTGCGCCTCAAATTTACACACAGTTAGGCTGTTTTTTCAAGGTTTTACTGTTTCACATGGACGATTAGCATTTATGCTAAAAGAAAGCTTTTTCCAGCTATAGACCTGCTTCAGAATCACAGTACACTTTTTTGGACAATTGATCTAAAAATTACTAAACACCTTAAGTTGTAGGAACAAATTTGTAATTCCTAGCCACAATATCAAACGCACTGAGCAGTCACATCACTACACTATTGACAATAGTGGACAATTTTTGCCTGTGAAAAATTTCGCTAATGTGACCACACCTTTATTAACTTGTGGTGACATTTCAATCTTGGCTACGTTGTATTCATTTGTTCCTTTATTTTAAATTAGTTAAATCTAATCCACAAATTAGGGAATGAATTACCAAAACGTGAGTAAAATGAGGGAACAAATTCTTTATTCATGGATGTCTTGTTTTTCCCCCCGCATGTCATGTGCGGGCTCCATATTCTGCACATTAAGCTGGAGATAATCTAAAAGGGATAGTTCACCAAAAAAATGTAATTCTGTCATTAATTAATTACTCACCCTCATGTCATTTCAAACCCGTAACACTTTCGTTCATCATCCGAACACAAATGAAGATTTCTTGGATAAAATTTGAGTGCTTTTTGTCCCTCCATTGACAGACTATGCAACTATCACTTTTAAGCCCCAGAAAGGTAGTAAAGACATCATTAAAGTAATCCATGTGACTCCAGTGGTTTAACCTCAATTTTACAAAGTGATGCAAGTGCTTTATTTGTGCAAAAGAACACAATTTACCACTTTATTTTTCAAAATATTAATCTCCAACCCGTGTTCATGAGAGCACCACAGCGCATATGTGTTGTGTTGACTCGAGAGCAGACGTTGTTGCGTGAACGTGCGTCGGAGATTAATATTTAGTAAATAAAGTGGTAAATTGTGTGTGTGTGTGGGGGGGGGGTGGTTTGCACAAACAAAGCACTAGCGTTGCTTCATAAAACTGAGGTTAAACCGCTGGAGTCACATGGATTATTTTAATGATGTCTTTACTACCTTTCTGAGGCTTAAAATTGGTAGTTGCGTAGTCTGCCAATGGAGGGACAGAAAGCTCTCTGATTTCATCAAAAATATCTTTATTTGTGTTCCAAAGATGAACTAAAGTCTTAATGGTTTGGAATGACATAATTTTCATTTTTGGGTAAACTAACCCTTTAAAAAAATCATACACTTCAGCTTTAACAAAAGCACATAAAGCTGATGGATATGATCTCGAATAGCCGTTTCTAGTTGCTAATCAAGTAGATCAAATCATCAGGCAATCTCTCCGAAGCAGGAACTCGTCAGACAAGTGCAAGCGTGACATGACAAAGACCTGCAGTCATGCTTCCTCTGAGTCTTCTGCAAGTCTTCAGACGTACTTCACCATAGCGACATGTTGGCATTCCTGCTCCGTTTAAGATAACTCAACAAGGCTATCCGTTGCTCTAGACGGAGAACAACTGAGGAATAGGAGCCGACATCCCATGAGTTTGGACGTTGTTAAGCGCACGGTTGGCAATCATTTTTGTTTTGCATAAGGCCGACTGGCTGTCAGGGTTTCTTCTGAAAGGAACTGAAAGTCAATTATCTACACCATTTCTCTCTGACATCATTGTGCTAATACAAGTTGCTCTTGACCTCATGCTAGTGTGTCTGGGACTGATGAAAGTAAGGCATCTCTTCATGATTGGATTAACTTCATATGTGGTGAGTGTCAGTGAATATTACAGCGGAGGCTCTATGATCTGCCCTCGTCTCCTCGTCTTCTCCTCCATCTCTGCCCCAAACACTTATCTGCGGCCCGGGGCACTTAAACCCCACATTACACACACATACGCTTGACCTGGGGTGCGCTCTCTCTGGCACTGGCTCTGTAAGCTTCAACACACACAGGCTTGATAATCGACTCAATTAAAAAGGTCCAATTGCCACAGCAAATTGATCCAAGTTATAACATTATCATTAGCACTTCAACTATGGCAATTACAGGACATTCACAGGCAGAACCAAGAATAATGGGGAAGGAAAATGAAGTGACTTTGTACAAAAGGACATCCATTTCAGACGCACTGGGTGGTGTAAATAGCCCTGGTGTCAGCAGTATGGAGATAAAGGAATTGAAGCTTCCTATCACATATGTTAGCGGCTTTTTGCAAGGAAGCGCTTCTGTAACAGACAAGTGGGTGGGACAATTTAGATCAAAAATATACTTTACATCTGGGGTTTTCAAATAGGATTTTCAAATGTATCTACTTTTTATGGCTGTTAAAGTTATATATGATATATATACTCCCATTCAAAAAAAATTTTGGGGGGGGAAATTAATACTTTTATTCAGCAAGGCTGCATTTATAGGCAGTGATAGTGAAGACTTTCCAAAAAGATTTTTCTTACAAATAAATGATTTTTAAAAAATGATCTATTCATCAAAGAATCCTGAAAAAAATTATCATATTTTTCACAAAAATATTGATGATAATAAGAAATGTTTAGCACCAAATCAGCATATTAGAATATATCTATTCTAATCTGTATCTATTCTAATCTGTATATATATTCTAATCTGTATATATATATTCTAATCTGTGTGTGTATATATATATATATATATATATATAGTAAGATAATTTCACAATATTACTGTTTTTAAACATTTAATGGATATCAAAATATATTTTTGAAGCAATTAAATCTGAATGGACTCATGATGTTGTTCTGAAAAGGTCAGTAATATAATAAGAGATGCAACGTCTCTTGCATAGTCCTGAATACCGCTGCCTATAAAGCAGAAAACACAGAAACAACACCATTTTAAAAGCTACAGCGATCTCAGCACTGTTTAATATTCAGGTGAGGAAGGTTTTCTTGCAGTATGTGAAGGAGTGTGTGTGTGTGTGTGTGTGTGTGTGTGTGTGTGTGTGTGTGTGTGTGTGTGTGTGTGTGTGTGTGTGTGTGTGTGTGTGTGTGTGTGTGTGTGTGTGTGTGTACATGTAGCACAATAGAGGCCTGCCTTTCTCAGACAGGGAGATGTCAGCAGCGAGTGATATAAGCCTGAGCTCCACAGCATCCTTGCACTGCCATACAGAGGAGCCGACAGCATGGAAAGACGAGCCGTCCTCAAATTTGAAGGCTCTCTCACTAATTGTTTCTGAAAAAATGACATTTGTCTTTTTTGCACCTTGCTTCAGGTGTCAGTGCCTTTCACATTAGAGGGCTTGCGATGGTGCGATTGCCCTGAAGCAGTTTGTTTGATGTTTTGAGGACTGTCATTTCCACGTGCAACTCCATAGAAATTGAAATCTGTATTTATTTACATGCAAGGTTAATAAAAAAAAGATGCCTAAGTGATTTGAAAGTCAAACAACTGCACCTGCCACTCACCCGTAATTTTATGCAGAACAGGTTCAGCACTTTGCTACAATGTACCAGCTTATTTCTGATATATAAAAGCCCTCATCTAACACTTGTATTAATTTGTACTGTTTGCTTACTTGATTAATATCATTACTTCTATTCTAGTTACACTATTACATTTATTTTATAAGAGCATAATTAAAATTAAATACAAAAGTAAAATCATGACCTTGTAAGGTTACTGTGCCTTTGGGGTTCAAAACAAATATTCCAGAACAAAACAACTAAATAATAATAATAATAATAATAATAATGATGATGACGATGAATATTATTATTATTATTTATTTATTAAATAAAAAAACATACAATGTATATAATAATCTAATTCTTGATATCCAATTATTCAGGAACATGTTTTGTGCTTTCATAAACTCTCTGTTAGTGTTATCTGTCTTTGTGATCACTATATTATAGTTATTATTTTATGCTGTTTCTTTCTATGACATTATGTAGACAACACTGCCACTTGCTGCAAGACAGCAAGTACCGCATTTTATGCTTCCAGAAACAATATACTAAAAAGTGTATCTATACATGAAACAATGTATGTGTGTGTGTGTGTGTGTGTGTGTGTGTATACTGTATATATACATAAATACACACACAACTGAAATATGTTCTGAGTACAGACACAAAAACTTTACTGCAACTGTATAGAAATGTGTATTTTTGTCTATATTAGGCAGCCAGCTCTAATTGCAAATAAGAAAAGTATTGCAACAGATTCTGTGTAATAGTAATGCATTTTTAAAAAATATAACTCTATTTATTTGTTACATTTGAAGAAACCAAAGGAGCAACCTCTTGAATTATTTTGTTTCATATTAACAGTTTCGTATGTATTTTCCTTTCTTCTTTCGGTAGCGGAGGGCTTTTTTTCATGTATTCCTTACTCAAAGCCTCCGAGAGGGTTTGTGAGCATATATCAAGATGATGCACTGACAGTCAAAGGAAGAGCAAATACAATCAGGGCCGGGAAACGGAAGAGAAGCACTCTCTACAGATGGCAAGACGCATTCTTTCAGTCCTTAAACAGACACGAGAGCAGCCGAGGGACCGGGCCCTGTCTGTAGATTGTGTCGAAGAACAGTGGGTACTTGGCACAAGTAGCAGGAACAATTAGCGTCACCTAAGATTCCCGGAGCAATGGTGGAGAGAGGATACGAGAACACGGCATCTTATTTTCTGCGGGCGGACTTGAACTGTTATTTACAGGCATCTCTTCTTGTCATTAAACACAGCAAGAGCAAGACTCAAAGACAGCGGTAGTCATCATGCCCCATATTTCACTGCTGATGACTTATGTGTGGGCAGGGAGATTTGTTTGCATCCGTGAATACCTAATTAACGAATCGACAGAGGAAGTAGGCCTCTCCTTTGAGAACGCCCCACCAGCCAGTCTCTGATACTGGGAATGTGGTGTTCTTAGCATTGTGCTTTGGTTCTCTCATTGTGAAACACACACAGGCAAATGTACCATTCGAAATGCCTGTAATGAGATGAAGTAAACAATTTTACCATATGACACACTTACACTTTCAGTTCATTACTGTGTGTGGGAGGCAATGTTCCACGGGCAACGTGCGTGCACATTTCTACAAAGACTGACAATTAAAACGCATTTCATTAAGTTGGGCAATATTGAAATGAACATGCTCTGAACTACACAGGCAAAAACAAGCCAGAGACGCACTCTCATGCTCTCACTTTGTTGAGGGTTTGCATAGACATTCTGTCATCCACTATGTGTACTAAAACACTTTTATTCAGCCATAAAAAAGCATATTCCTTATAATTCCTTATCCTAATAATATAAAATATTTTTTCAAAATTAAATGTATTTAATTTCAGCCAAGGAAACGTTTCTCATTCTCATTTAGTTTAGGAAGAGCAGGCCTAGCAACGTCATCTCGCTATAGCAAAGGAAGGAGGAAGTGTGAGCCAGCAGGATGGTTGTTATTTCATCATTTGGGCTGAGCTCTGGAAATCCGAGCCCCATCAAATAAACTTAATCCAGGCTGTCTACGACGTACTACCAAGCCCATCCAACTTGTTCTGTTGAGGGAAGGCAGCTGTCAAGTCAAGTCACCTTCATTTATATAGCGCTTTTAATAATATAGATTGATTCAAAGGAGCTTTACAGTGATAATAGGAAATTAAAGTAACAGAGATTGTTTTGGCTTTACAGCAGCTTTAGAATAAAGTTATTGTCCAGCTAAAGTTAGTTTTGATTGATTCACTTCCATCGCAACGATCATTAGTTATTAACTTAGGGGCTGCTAACACGACACCGTTCTAACTAAGGGTGTCACGATTCTCCAAATCCTCGATTACATTACATTTTCGATTCTAAAGTCACGGTTCGATTCGATTCTCGATTTAAAAGTTTTTTTTTTTTAAAGCACAAGCTATGCCATTTTTAGACTTTTATGCAATATAATAATATCTGACCTTTGTTCGCAATTTACAACACACTACATTGTCAAATTTAAAACGTTTATTAACAATATAATGTAACAATAACTTATATCTTCAGTCAATTGGAAACTTAAAGTCGACATGAAATCAAAATTGAACCTATTTACTTGTTGGCGCATATTACTAGTCTTGTGGTGAACAATTAATCCGTGCAAGTTAAGACACAGAAAAAAATAGTTTGCCGTGGTAATCTTTAATCAAAGTCTGAAAAGTTACTTCCAGTCTGGAATGGCGGCTCTGATGACATAGGCTTGACGGCTTGGGTTGAAAAACGCTTAACCACTCCCCTCAAACCGTTAGTCTGCTATGAGCAGAGATGGAGAGGAGGAGCGCTAGAGTAAAACCCTGCCCTCTGTTCAATATTCCGTTTCACTGGGAAATGCATCACAACACTGGAGAAAAGTCGTTTGCAACTTCCGGTTCACGGGGACTTTACACAATATAACCTATTACCTATTATAGTCCTGGGGCTCCCTGGACTCCTCAGAGCAGTCACAGGCGAATAGCACGGCGTTTTAAATTGGGTTCCCACAGCGTTTGCAACGCAGTATGAGAGAACGTTCTCGTAAGGGAACGTACTTGGTTACTTGCGTAACCTCGGGTTCCCTTTGAGATAAGGGAACGAGTAGGGCCTACTGCGTTGCCTTGCCGTGCTATTTCGCTCATATCAGGTACTTCGCTTCAGTCAATTTAAACCTAAAGTCCTTTGGGGCGAGTTGTCTCTGAATTTATACACTTCAGCCGCGTCCAAATTGGCGCGCTCGAGGTTGGCAGGGCGCCAAGCGCTCCTACTCGCCATAGGTTTGTGCAGTTGCCGCAGCACAGCCAATCAGCTCGCTCAGACGAGCTATGATGCTCTCGCTGTGCAGCTGCAATGCGTTTTAAAATAAAGGCTTCAATATTCTCGAGAAAAGGAGTTTTACCTATTACAGGCAAGCCGAGCTGACGTGACATATGGGGCGTGGCAGCATCGACGATTCCATTTTTTGATTCGATAATCGAGATTGAGCATTAATTTCTATTTAAAATCGAAATCGTGACACCCTTAGTTCTAACAGAAAACCCTTAAGTTCTCTCTGCGCAAACTTGGCGTGCACATGCGTATTATGAGTTTAGTCTATATGCGCGTTTGAATATATGTGCCCAGGTGTTTAGTCCTTCCCTACAAACCAACCCTCAACAAACTACTTGTCTGGCCTTAAAATTTATAATACAGAATTGTTATCGCTTCCGCGCAGCCACGCGAACCGGAATTATCCCGACAACATTTTATCTGTACAGAAGTAAAGGGAAGGGAAGGAGGCCTTCATTGGGGAGAGACTAGTTGACACTTCAGGACTGTGTTGTCGTCGTGTTCAGGCGCAGGTCCTTCATCAGATCTGGATACAGCCTGGATACGGCGTACTGCGGTAAACCTCGGGATAAACAGAGAGACTAATATTAGCGTAGACGCCATTCTTCTTATGATGTAACAAGTACATCAGGATTTATGGGAAGTGTTCCCAGTTCCGACTGACCTAAACTATGCAGCCTAACATTGAATTACAGAAGTCTATAATGTGTTATGTGTATACTAGGCCAAAGATATGTGTTTTTAGTCTAGATTTGAACTGACAGAGTGTGTCTGCTTCCCAGACAATGTTAGGAAGACTGTTCCAAAGTGTTGGTGCTAAATAGGAAAATTTAGCACCAAGAGGCCTGAGTGAGGGGCGTTATCATCATGACAAAGTCCTGAAGGCCATAGCAGACACCATCTCCAGCAGGATCACCCACTGCAAGCACCTACGCCCTGTGAAGAAGACATCATTTTGTCAGGGCTAGGGAGAAGGTAATACCAGCTGCCACCTCATCTGGCCTGCTAACAACAGCACAGGACTGGGAGCTGAAAGTCGACCTGGAGAAGCAACTGAAGTTTCCAGAAACTGTCGACCAGATATGGTTCTGATCTCAGAAGCATACCAACAGATTGTCCTCTTAGAACTTACAGTTCCCTGGGAGGAACGTATCGATGAGACCAATGAAAGGAGGAGAACCAAGTACAAGAGTGCTAAAACTTTCAAATTAAAATGAAATATACATACATATATATATATATATATATATATATATATATATATATATATATATATATATATATATATATATATATATATATATATATATATATATATATATATATTAATTATGTTGAACGTCACATGAACAGACAAGAAAACAGGTCTGTTTTTTCCTCTTTTTTATTAATTATAGAATATGTACAAAATTTGTACAAGGAAATCTCATCACATCTGCAGTATGAACTGACAGCAGCATCTATGACATAAATAGTTATTTTTATTGTTACCATTTTAGATATCAATCTGCATATGCGTTGGACTCATCTTTAGTAGCTCCTTTGAAGGCATCTTGAGTAAAACAGCTCTATTCAACAAAGCACATACAAAAGACCTGAACCAGAAACAATGCAACCTGTTTTACAGAATACATTAACCCGTAGGCCCTATACAAACTATAGTAGCCTATCTCACTGATACTAAAATAACACTGCTTTTATTCTAAACACAATCCCTTTTGGGTCCTGGTTTATAATATAATATAATATAATATAATATAATATAATATAATATAATATAATATAATATAATATAATATAATATAATATAATATAATATAATATAATATAATATAATATAATATAATATAATTTTACAGATGTTGAGTGATATCCAGGGCTACATTAATTTCTGTTTTGTCATACTGTCAACATAAGCTATTACTCTTAAGTTGATACTGATTTTACGACATCATAAGATGTGTGGTAAAGCAATGTCCTCATGCTGGAACGTCCACTCTGATTAAATATTCATTAACTTGACGACAAATCATTAATTCGTGATAATCAATGGCTTCTTGGCAAATATAGAGATTTACTGTGTCATTTCACCATTCAATCTGTGATGACATTGGAAATTAATTTAAACCAGCCTGAAAGCCTCTTGAAATGTCTCAAAATCACAGCTCTTGCAAATTATATGTCATACTCCCCAATTTCCTAGATTGCATCAAGCTTTCTATTCAGGTTATTTTCATTCTATACCCAACAGCCATTGAACAAAAGTGCTTGAAAGCAAAACTTTGATCAAATCAATACCATGCAAACAGCAGTATCTTGTTTATCTGAGGAAGCAAAGCAAACAAAACATGGACTTTCCACCTCAGCTAGTCTACATTTGTGCCTCACTTGCACAAGTCACAATTTAATTTTTCTCTTTTGTTTCTGTTGATTAAGTCTGGCACCTGGCATTAAGATGCTTTGTACTATTATCCTCCTCTTGGCATTAACAGGTATGTTTATGTCCGCTTGCATTATGGCTATTTACGCTCACATGAGAAATTTGGCAATGCATTGAAATATTTTGCTTGATAAATGCAGTTACTTGACATTTTGGAGTTCTTTGGCCTGAAGGTAACACTGCTTCTCATTGATTAAAGTTAATTTGGGTGCCTAGAAGTTGTATAAAGACATATTTTTATAGGCCACCTAGTGCGTGTTATGGTAATGAGCATTTTAATAAGATGAAATTTTGCATCAGGTAAATGCCAACCTAATAAACCAACTCTACAAATGCTGTTTCATAATACTGTTGGCTCTCCTATTCTGAAATGATGTGCATTAATTTCCCCAGCAGTTGTTAATTCTATTTAACTAATGTTAGTTCACTTTATGTGTAGGACTATGCCAGTCTGCTCTAATCAGCAAGAGTCACAAAGGAGATGATCCTCTGCTGCAGTATGTGGTGAATAACTCTCTGAGAGAACACCCAGTACTGACCAAACTACGACTGGTGGGTAGAAAAGCACGTGCCACAAAATAAGCAAATTCATCATGTGAAATAAAAAAATAACTTAAAAAATGAAAACTCTGTCTTTATTTAATCACCCTCATGTTGTTTCAAACCTGTATGAATTTCTTTCTTCTGCTAAACACAAAGGAAGATATTTTGAAGAATGTTGGAAACCAGACAGTTGATGGACCCCATTGACTTCCATAGAAGAAAATAAATAATATGGAAGTCAATGGGGTTCATCAACTGTTTGGTTACCAACATTCTTTAAAAAATCTTCCTTTTTTTTTAGCAGAAGAAATAAATTAATACAGGTTTGAGTAAATAAAGACAGAATTTTGAAGTGAACTTATCCTTTAATTAAATAAATGTGTAAAGGCAGGATTCAAAAGTCTTAGAAACCAGTTGTGAAAATGCTTATGTTTTGCATTCTCTTTTAATTTCATGCATTTTATATATAGAGATTTAACAGTGCAGTAAAAAGGGCAGGAAACATTCCTCAGAGATTTTGGTCCATATTGACCTGACAGCATCACGCAGTTGCTGTAGATTTGTCAGCAGCACATCCATGAATCATGAATAAAGGGATGAACATGGTAAGCAACAATACTCAGGTAGGCTGTGGTGTTTAAACGATGCTCAATTGGTACTAAGGGGCACAAAGTGTGCCAAGAAAATACCCACCACACCATTACACCACCAGCAGCCTGAACCGTTGATACAAGGCAGGATGGATCCATCCATGTGTTCATGTTGTTTATGCCAAAATCTCACTCTACTATCTGAATGTCGCAGCAGAAATCGAGACTCATGAGAACAGGCAACATTTTTCCAATCTTCTATTGTCTAATTTTGGTCCATGAGAATTGTAGCCTCAGTTTCCTGTTCTTATCTGACAAGAGTGGCACAGGTGTGTCTTCTGCTGCCGTAGCTCGTTTGTTTCAAGGTTCAACGTGTTGTGCTCTTCTGCAGTTCGGTTGTAACTTTCTATCAGCTCGAACCAGTCTGGCCATTCTCCTCTGACATCAACAAAGCATTTTCGCTTGCAGAACTGCCGCTCACTGGATATTTTCTCCTTTTTTAGACCATTCTCTGTAAACCTTAGAGATGGTTGTGCATGAAAATCCCAGTAGATCAGCATTTTCTGAAATATTCAGAACCAGCCCATCTGGCATCAACAATCGTGCTATGTTCAAAGTCACTTAAATCACCTTTCTTCCCCATTCTGATGCTCAGTTTGAACTTCAGCAGTTCGTCTTGAACATCTCTACATGCCTAATGCCTAATGCCTGCTACAGACTGTACAATTTCCAATCCTATAAGATCATTACAAATCACACTGTACGACGAAAATATAATAAACTTGGGTACGACATGTATGTAGACTGCACGATGATGACACCTATTGAATCGTAGGCTGCGAAACAAGTTAGTATAGAAGAATAAAACGTCATCAGCATACGCTAGTGGTAAACAAGTAATTGTGGTTTTAACGTGCGCTAAAAAAAGAGGAGGAAGCGAAAGAGGAGAATATGGACGCGGTCATCATGGCTGGGTAACAGAGGCCAACTTGGCATGTCAATTTTGCTAATGGAGCTTGAGGTAAGTTGCGTTGACCTATACGCCATTTAATGTTGCATTTTTATTGGCTAGTCAGTAGACGTAGTTTGTATCAGCAAACATACTGTGAGATGATCCTGCTAAATTTCTAAAACTGTCAGAAAATGCTATCTTTGGTTGCAAAACCATGCCAACAGCCGTCTTTATCCCTGTCTTACTGTACGACCACTGTTTACAACCACAGAAATCACCACTATTGGTCACCTTTCGTCTGGGACAGCCCAAAATTGTACAATGTGTACCAGGCATAAATGGATTGAATTGCTGCCATGTGATTGGCTGAATAGAAATTTGCATTAATGAGCAGTTGAACAGGTGTAACTAAAGTTACCGGTGAGTGTGTGTATATATATAAACACATATTTTGTATTTAGTAGTCTCTCTTTTGCTTTAGAAACACTTGAGCTGGCATGAGCTCCATCTTGTGCTTCAAAGGAGTTCACAAACGCAGTGATACAAATCTGTTAGATTTTAATCTTAAAAATGTAGATATTTAAATGTATAAATGTCCTTTTTTCAAAAATCTAAAATTCAGTTCATTTCCTTTTAAAGTTCATTCAGTTCATGTGCCTTTTAAACTCTACTGTATATTTTTACAGGAGTCTTCATGTGTAGTATCACACACTTACACTAGAGGTCAGTAGAAGGGAAAATGTCTGCATTTTTCATCTGTGTATTTCTGATTTAAGAGAACTATGAACGACTCCAGGAACCTGATGATGGTGGCATCTGAACAGGCTCAGCTTATGGCTAATCTTGCAAAACTAATAGAATCCAATAAAACTATTGAGATCGGTGAGTACAAGCAATATAATTCATGAAAATGATGTAATTTACTGCTTACCTATAAAACACATTTTGCATCTGTCTTAGGTATGTACACAGGATACAACACCTTAAATTTGGCTCTGGTAATTCCAGAGGATGGGCGCGTGGTGGCCTGCGAAATTTCTGAGGAATATGTGAAAATAGGCAAACCATTTTTTATAGAGGTAAACCAAAGCAAAACACAATCCACCAAGTTTGCAAAATTATTCAGGGCCGCGTTTCCCAAAAGCATTGTAAGCCCAAGTTGATCGTGGAGACCAATGTTCTCTACGATCAACTTATCTCACAATGCTTTTGGGAAACGCAGCCCTGTATAGTAGCTACATTTTAATGCAGGCTATGCAGCTGAAGTCATTTGTTTTAGTAGGACACATCACTGCTTTAGACAACCGTATCTATGAAGTTGCTCCTCCACATACACCTACACATATCAATTTTTACTGATTACTGCCTGCCAATGCAAGAACACAGTCATCAGTATAAAGTCCAGCTGACCAGTAACGATTGAAGCCAGAGATGCAGAAATGTCCATCAGACTTTGCACTGATTGCTGATTGAGACTGATGTAACTGTACATCTAAGTGCTGATATCTGCACAAAGCCAATCAGCAAAGTGCTTTATTTACAATTTTCTCTTTTTATTCTTTAAGAATGCCATAAAAATAACACCCAATCATAAAGCAAACTTACATGTCTTGGAAAAACAAAGATAACGGAATAAGAAATGTTTTGTTATTCACTATGGATTTACAAAGTAAACTTAGAAGTTAGAACAAATAACTGCAAACTTTCTTTGTTTTAGGCTGGAGTGGAAGATAAAATAGATATTCGCATTAAACCTGCAGTTGAAACCTTGGGTAAAGATGAAATACAATATTATTATTATTTTCAAGTTTTCAAGATATAGAAAAAAACATCTTTGTGTCTTTACAGATGAACTCCTAAGTGCTGGTGAAGCTGGAACGTATGACTTTGTGTTCATTGATGCTGACAAGCAGAATTATGACACATACTATGAAAAGTCACTCCAGCTTGTTCGAAAGGGTGGCATTGTAGCTATCGATAATGTAAGTATGCAGTATTTAGTTTTGAAACGAGCCCATACGTAAATATATGCTGTATGCTACATTTTACAGATTAATTTAGATAAGTAGTCCTAAAAATATGAAGATAAATAAAGCAAATATTTTCCTACCTTTGCTCTTTGGTTGAGAGTAAGCTGGTGTCTTTCTGCTCTTCAGGTTCTCTGGGGTGGTAAGGTCATCAACCCAGCTGAAGATGACCTTTCTTCAAAGACCATAGACAAACTCAACAAGAAGTTACACAAAGATGAGCGGATTGATCTCTGTATGCTCACTGTTGGAGATGGCCTGACACTGGCTATCAAAAGATAACCTAGATTGTTCAACAATAAATAAATCAATAAATAGTCTATCTATAGAAAGACTGTTTACACCAGAGGTGCCCAATCCTGTTCCTGGAGATCTACCTTCCTACCTTCGAGTTCAGCTCCATCTCTGCTCAACACAACTGTCTCTAATTATCTAGTGCTGCTGATTCAGGTGTGTTTTATCAGGGTTGGAGCTCAATTTTGCATGTAGGTATGCAACTGGTTCTACTGACCCGCTCCGGTAGATCTCCAGGAACCGGATTGGGCACCCTTGGTTTACATGTTGAAAATTCATTATTATTTTTTATTTTAAATAAATAAATAAATAATCGCATTGTCAAACGAATTGTCTGGTGTTCATGAAAACTATGGCCTGTAACCATAAACAAATAATAACATATTTTATAAAGCGGAAACCATTTTTTTTTTTTTTAAGCCTTGCAGCGTCATAAGGTTTGGCCACTAGATGGCGTCATTACTCTTCCCTTTCAAGTTAGTTCTCCTTTGAGAAAAACAATACTAGCCTACTTATTTAATTGTGAGCAACGTAATTATTTTTTTGTACTGTACTATCTTTAATTTATATTTAAAGTGACAACTGATGTAATCCACATTAAATAAACGTAGGCCTATATCTGAATCTTGATCTATGATAGGCTATACATTTTAAACATTTATTTTTGTTGCTTAGGCTATAGCAATTTTAAATGTCCCTTAACTACTCAAGAATTGTTCGTTAGCATGAATAAAGGAAGTAGTGCTACATTTTAACGTGTTGTTGACGTCTGACTCATAGGCTACCCTAAAAGTTTCGTTTATTCTTAATCAGAGCAACATGTGGAAAGTGAAACTTAACTCGTTATTGCAATGATAGGTAACCTAACGAGACCATATAAAAACAGGAACGTTGTTTCGATGAACACCAGATGAACACCAGATGAGCTCACAGATTTGTAAGGTAAGACTTTGTATCTGTTGTCATAATGTGCATTAATAATTGTATTCTAGCCTACAGATAAAATAGGCTGCTTTACAACAATAACAAACTATATTGCTAAAACTTTTTTTTTAAATGCAATTCTATCAGTGATTACTTTTGATCTAAAAAATAACTTTTAATTAAGATTGAATTTAAAATTAAGATTTAAGATTCTTAAGATTTAAGAATTATATTTGACTGATCATTTAATTTTGTTTTTCTAGATCCAGTTGAAAACAAGTGGTCAGTCTACTGTAGGTTACTGTACGAAAGGATTCAAAGGAAACTGAGAAATGAAAACTGCAAGAGTGTAAACATCTGCATCTATTTTGTGTTTTAAACAATAAGGAAATGGCTGAGGACGATCTTAAACTGTTGTCTTGCCACTTTACATGGGGCTTGCTAAAGGACGATGCTGATCTTAACTTTCTCGAAGTGAAAGTTCGTGAAAAACTTTCGGTGAAAGGCGAGTTTGTAGGAAACCTGAAACAAAGAGATTTAAACTTCTTGGCCTTCATTAAACATTTGCAAGGTTTTAACGACGAGGCGCTTAAGAACCTGCAACTAGCAAAGGAGGAACATCCGGACGATGACAGGAATGTGATAGTGATGTATGGAAACCTGGCCTGGGTGCACAGTCTCATGGGCAATGCGACTGAGGCTGTGAAGTATGTAGAGAAAGTAAATGAAATCCTTAAGGCTTTCCCCACCTCATCTCCAACAGAGCTTCACAGAGAAGTTCAGAGTGAAAAAGCCTGGTCGCTTCTCAAGTTTTCTAGAAAGTCCTACGTCAGGGCACAGGAGAGTTTCCTTGAAGCTCTACAGAAAGAGCCGGATGACAAGGAATGGAACACAGGCTTTGCCTTTTCTCTGTTCCGTCTGGAGGGACTGAAGATTGGCCAGCACAAGCGTGTGCGTTTTGAAGAGTCTCCAGCTGTGCTCCAGTTAAAGAGAGCTCTGAAACTGGACCCGAACAATGCAATGATTCACGTGTATCTGGGGTTCAAGTGCTACAAGAATGAAAAGAATGCAGAGGCATGGCAGTACATGACTCAAGCCATCACAATGGCTCCGGATAACCTCAGCGTTGTTTTGCGTGTTGCAAAGTTCATGAAGAAAGAGCAGCGTTATGACACGGCCCTGGAGGTGTTGATGAAAATGCTGAAGAAAGCGCCAGACTCGTCACGTTTACATCACGAGATAGCCAACAATTACCGGTGGAAAGCCATGCAGATTGAAGACATACACAATCCGGAGTTGCTGGGCCTTTGCGTTCACCATTTAGAGAAGGGTGCCAGTTTAAACCCAGGTCACATATACCCACAGCTGGAGTTGGCACTGAGGTATGCAGAACTAAAGCAGACGGCTAAAGCAGAGCAGAAGTTCACTGAGCTGTTTGCCCTTCCCGACCTAAAGCCAGCTGACCGTCAAGCCTGGCATCGCATGTATGGGGATTTCAAACTATACAGGCTGGGCTCAGAGAGAGCTGCGGTCGAGCATTACAAGCAAGGCATGATGCTGGGACGAGTGTCCACCGAATGGATCAGTTGCAGAAACAGACTGAGAAAAGTCCTTCAGCGTGACAGACGGGACACATACGAGATCCGGATGTTCTTTGCTTCCTTTGGAACGGAGAACAAAGATAATTGAGAGAGAACAAGTTCAACTCATAGGCTTCATTCATGCAATGAGCTATCATTATGTATATGGAAAGTCCCCATAAAACATGAAAACACAACTGTAAATCTTTATTTAAAATACGTAAAGTTTGCAGACATTTAGATTATATAGTTGCTGAATTGCTTGTCTTTACAACAGTCATCTTTTATTCAATAGGCTAGCAGGAATTTTGCGTTATCTGAAATTTAAATTAAAAAAAAAACTTTTTAAGGTGATTTACTTACTTCTTACTTACTTACTTAGGTCCAAAACTATTGAATATTTCTCTTAATTTTTCCCTATAGAAAATCACTAATAGGGTCACTATTGTTACCAGGATATGTTTTCCCCCATCATTGAGCAGGGCCTCCTTTCTATTTCTATTCCAGTTTATGCTGCTGTCATAAAGCAAATGGATGACATACCAAAATGACAAATATGCTAAATAGAAACAAGCACTAGTGATATCAGACAATAAAAATAAAGTGTTAAAATTGAAAGTCACAAGTATTCAGATGAGAAGGCAGACGGGTGTGTTTATTATTGGATTGGATTCAGTCCAGCTCACAGTGACCGCTCAGCATGACTGAAAGTGGAGAGCTGACTTGTGCTTTTCTGCTGCACAAACATGTACTTTATAGCTTGAAGAATGTTGTTACTGCAGTAAAATATATGCAAATCTTACAATAAGAAGAAATGTTAAATAACACCAACATATAATAAAGTTGTCACAGTTCAGCTGAAAATCAAAGAGTGTGTGCTGAATGTAGGAATTTGAGTAATATGAATGTTTTTATATTAAATCATAAAAATAGCATAGCCATTAAGATTACATGCCTTTTTAAAAGCAACAGGGTTTTAATGTTTATAGCCATTACTTGTGATGAAGGTCATGACTACAAAGTCTTTAATATAAGGAGAATGTAATGCTGATATTTCAGTGGTAAGGGTTGACTTACAGATCAGCCCCTATACTGATAATGTGATTAAAAAATAAATAAATACATACATGAGGCAGTTAGCCTACTTGCTTGAAGAGTTAAAGTCCTAAAGGATGATTATGCCATTATGCCATTTTTATGTAATTGAAGCCTACATCATTGTAATAAGGGAAAGTATACTCTGTGGAGCAAACATTTGCTTGTGAAAAGATTAATAAACACATTAAACAACAATTTTACTGTATCATATAAAGTAATAATAATTAAATAGTTAAAATGTGTGTTGCCTGCATCTGAATCTTATATAGGCTATAGCGTACTTTAAGACCACCTCCATAATTCGCACGCTGCACAAAAAGTAAATTTTTCGTGGAATGAGCCTGTTATCCTTGTAGGTTATTTAGTTTAACAGTCATATATTTTTCTCAGATAAAAATAATAGACCTCTTTTTTTCCAGAATTTCTGATTTTGAAATATGACATTAAGGCTGTAGGCTACATTTCACAACATATTGTATATCTATTCCAGCTTCGGTAACTTAAACAAAATATTAGAAATAATATGAGTTGTGAATCTGCGGACGATGGAGTTCGTGTGACGTCACATCAGTTCCCTGGAGATCAGTGGAGGAGTGAGTGAATGCGCAGGATGCTGAGCTGAACAGCTGATTCTGAGCTTTTAACCTGTACTATGGACAGCTCTATTCAGCTAACCTAGCATCTATTGCAGTATAAAAAGGGAAGCATTTTCACTGAACGCTACGAAGGAAAACGCACCAGCCTCACAATGGAACGTTTTCTTCATTCACCTGGCCGGACACGGGAAGAGTACCGGCACCAAACGCCGCGTCCTTCATCGAAACTCATCTCAAGGTCTGCCTTTAGCCTTGAGTCCACAGCACCACTGAGAGGTAATGAAACCCTTACCGAATTCGCCGCGAAACCGGCCGCTAGCTTAGATTTTTCAAACAAATATGCAAGTGGAATGAATCTGAGGAAAATTAGTGAGAAAGAATTACTGCAGGGGCTCAATGATCGCTTCGCGGGATTCATCGACAAGGTTCATCACCTGGAAAATCAAAACATAGCTCTAGAGAGAGAAATTGAGGCCATTCGCCTCAGAGCAAAATCCTCTTCGTCTCTGTCCAAAGAGTATGAATCAGAACTTAATGGTCTGAGGCTGCAAGTTCATGAGATTGGCCTTCAAAAGCATCAGATTGAGATAAACCGTCAGAATCTGGAGGACGAGTTTGACACTTTGAGAGAGAAGTATGAAAGAGAGACTCGTGGTCGAGTTGATGCTGAAGACAGCATTTCAGTACTGAAGAAATGCATTAATGATGCATACCTTACCAAGCAAGACATGGACAGAAAAGCCAAAACTCTCGAAGAGGAGATCGGATTCTTGAAGAAAAACCACGAAAGCGAGGTAGCAGAAATGATGGCCCAAGTCCAAGAGGGTCATGTGACAGCAGAAATAAGTGATTTTAGTAGAAGTGATGTCACTGCAGCTCTGAGGGACATCAGGATGCAACTTGAAGGTCACACCGACTCTGACATCCGATATGCTGAGGAACGCTTTCGAGCTCAGCTCGCCAAACTGACCAAAGCTGCTGAGGTCAACAGAGAAGCTCTCATGGCCACTAAAGCAGAGATAAATGAACACCGGAGACAGCTGCAGTCCAAGAACAGCGAGCTGGACTCTGTGAAAGGTGTGAGGGAAACACTGGAGAGGCAGCTGTATGACCTCGAGCAACGGCACAATGCTGAAATCCATCACTTCCAGGTATGAATATATAATGTGATGCACTGTTCAGCCTAGAATATTTTAATCATTCAGTGTGCGGAAATCTAAAAATAAGAGCAATTCTTTTTAAATCAGTGTTGGGGAAAGTTACATTTAAAAGTAATGCATTACAATATTGTGTTACTCCCTAAAAAAAGTAATCGCATTACTTAGTTACTTTTTATGGAAAGAAATGTGTTACGTTACATTTTTGTTACTTTTTCTCACCTTTGCGTAATATTCCGAGTTTGCATTTCACTGTTTTTAGTCATTTTGAGGAATACTGAATACAAAGCACACCACTTGAATTACTCATTTGAGACATTTTGTTTTAAATTTAAAAGTAATGTTACTTTAGTAGTTACTTGAAAAATGTAATCTGATGACGCAACTCGTGCTACTTGTAATGCTAATGCGCTACCCCAACACTGAGCACTATACATCAATTCTACATAATCTAATATTCAGTACCATGTCATGTGGCTTTTTTTTCTTTCTAATGCACTTCCATTGTGTTTACTTCTTTTGTCCATGATGCAGGACACAATCAGAGAGTTGGAATATGAGCTGAAAAATGCTAAATATGACATGAGCAGTCATGTGAGGGAGTACCAGGACCTTCTCAATGTCAAAGTGGCACTGGATGCTGAAATTTATTCCTACAGGTACGTCTTTGATTACAGTATTTTGATTATACAGTATAAACCGTTTTACTGTTGACCTCATGGCAAACTCTCAGGACCAACAAAGTCCTCATAACCGGTCTGAAGAAAAAATTATATAACATTCCTTTATCTCATTTATCATTATTTGTTCATATTTTTTTATTTGTACCTGGAAGGTTTAGTCTTGATATGTCATTGCAGAAGCCTTCTTGCAGCACACTCACTTCTTATGTGACATACAGAATTAGAGAGTGAATAAAGTGAGATATGTTCTACATAACTGAAATGTTTATTAAACAGGAATGCTAATTTGTATTTCAAATAATCATTACTGAGTGTTTTTTATTCCAGTTTTCATGAGTTAATTTGTTGTTTGATTACAGTGAGTTTAAGTTTCAACAGAATTAGGTGTCATTTCATGATTTTGTTGGCGGCTTCCGTGTTGTGAGAGTTAGCCTCTGCATTAAGAAACAATAAATAGGACACATTTTTGACAAGATTCATTATAGTGCCATCAGAACCAAATTATAGCATTACTAGAAATGTCCGATACACACTGGCAGGGCTTCAGGGTAGACATGTCAAACGTCTCCACATCCATGTCACTGATCCCATGACAGAGGAGATACTGACAGATGACCTGGCTGAGGTTTTACTTCATGAGCCCTTGTGATAAATACAGAACTCTGCAACAGTTATCATGGAAACTAGCTTTTTTTTTTTTTTATAACATTCATTCCAGTGTCACTGCCATATAATAGCAATACTGTAATTTGACTGAGACGGCACTGCACGTCCCAATTTTGCCGTGTTAGATGCGTTCCTGGGTCAACTTATTTTGTTGATCCTGGAACAACATTCCTGTCCGAAAATGTAATCATAACCTTAATCCTAAATCTAACCCTACCATTAACTTTCCCCTAAAATAAGAGGGAAATGATAGGTGATTAACACTGATGTAGTAGAAGCATCTAACCCTGGTTATAAACCTAAACTTAAAAATAAACTCTAAACATGTCCCTCAAATCTGATTGGTTATTTGAATGTTGTTCCAGAATCAACAAAGATGTTGATGCAGGAACATTTTGTACTTGGTGAAATCAGGGTCTGCGACGGCACTGTAATGAATGTTGTCAAAAACGATTTATAGATTCTTAATGCTTAGATGTAAAATGCACGGGTTGTCACTAGTTGAGCATAATGAATCTAAATATTATTCTGAATTGTTTTGTGTCCTTTCTTTTTTTTTTTTTTTTAGGAAACTATTGGAGGGTGAAGAGTCAAGGTACTCTACAAACTCAGATGCACATATTTCAGCACCATACATTTACAGACAGTCACCCATCTATACTCTCCCTTGTGTCAAAAGGCAGGGGGGAGCAACTCGAAAAGCAGAGCCTCAGTACAAATTTGTTGAAGAGATTATAACAGAGACAACCAGAGAAGATGTGGAGATATCGGACTCTGGCTCTGAGAAGAGTGGGGAGGGGAGAGAGGGTGACAAACCAGATGAGGAGAGCAGTGAGAAAGATGAAACTCCTCAAGAAGCTGGAGATATTGAAGAACCAGCTGCGGAGAGCAGCGATGAACACAGTCCTGAGATCGAGATAGAGACAGAAGAAACTGAAGTCAAACCAAGTGATCAAAAAGAGGATGAACCAGTTGAAATTACTCCAGTTGATTCTGAGGTACAAAAAGATGCTGACTCTGAACCAACTCAAGGCTCTACAGAAAAGGCCATTGATGAACAAGATAAATGTGAGGAAACAGACACAAAAGACACAGAGCAGAAAGACCTGAAGGATGACGTGAATGGAAAAGTTGATGGACCTGAAGAAGAACGTGTGAAAAAGACAGATAAACCAGCTAAAGAGACAGAGAAAGATGTCCCCAAACCAGATATGTTAGAAAAGCAACAAATGCCAGAGAAATCAGAAACTGGACCAAAAGACAAACCAACTCAGGAGCCACAAAGTCCTGAAGCAACAACTGAAGTAAACGCTA
Source organism: Leuciscus leuciscus (assembly GCF_965113295.1). NCBI lineage: Eukaryota > Metazoa > Chordata > Actinopteri > Cypriniformes > Leuciscidae > Leuciscus > Leuciscus leuciscus. The sequence continues at coordinate 7,997,213 of NC_138746.1, forward strand.
AGCCCAGTGGACAAACTGTGGAGGTAACTTCTCCAAGAACTGAAGATGATAAACACAAAGATGCTAAAATCTCACCTCGAGAATCCACAACTAAAAAATCAGCAGAAGAGGAGAAAGAAACAACTCCAGTTCAACCTGTAGACGAAGATTCTCCCAAACCAGATAAACCAGCAGCTGCTGAACATGCTGAGAGTGGAAAACAGACTACTGGAGAGGACACAGAGGAGGAGACCTCTGCAAAAAAAGACAATTCTAAGACTGTAAAAGAAGAAACAAAACAATCTGAGTCTTTGGAAAAAGACCAAGAGGATAGCAACAAACTAACAGAGAAACCTGTGGAGAAGAAGCAAGAGGCTCAATCAAAGAAAGAGGAAAAGGAACAAAAACCTGAGGAGTCTGTTAAAGATAGCAAAGTTGCTGAACTGGTAGACAATGTGAAAACAGAAAAAAGTGAAAGTATCAAGCCTAAAGAAACAGAAAAGACACAAGAAAACCTTTCCAAAGCTGCAGAAGAAAAATCACAACCTGAAAAGTCAGAGGAACAGGAGGACAGCAAAAGTGACAGTGTAGACACTGTCAAAACTGGAAAGGTTGAGCTTGCTAAGCCTAAAGAAACAGAAAAGACACAAGAAAACCTTTCCAAAGCTGCAGAAGAAAAATCACAACCTGAAAAGTCAGAAGAACAGGAGGACAGCAAAAGTGACAGTGTGGACACCGTCAAAACTGAAAAGGTTGAACTTGCTAAGCCTAAAGAAACAGAAGAGACACAAGAGGACATTTCCAAAGAAGTTACGGAAGAAAAATCACAACCTGAAAAGTCACAGAAACAGGAGGACAGCAAAAGCGACAGTGTAGACACCGTCAAAACTGAAAAGGTTGAACTTGCTAAGCCTAAAGAAACAGAAGAGACACAAGAGGACCTTTCAAAAGTTACAGAAGAAAAATCACAACCTGAAAAGTCACCGATACAGGAGGACAGCAAAAGCGTCAGTGTAGACATCATCAAAGTAGAAGAGGTTGAACTTGCTAAGCCTAAAGAAACAGAAGAGGCACAAGAGGACGATTCGAAAAAAGTTACGGAAGAAAAATCACAACCTGAAAAGTCACAGATACAGGAGGACAGCAAAAGCGACAGTGTAGACAGTGTCAAAACAAAAGAGGTTGAACTTGCTAAGCCTAAAGAAACAGAAGAGACACAAGAGGACCTTTCAAAAGTTACAGAAGAAAAATCACAACCTGAAAAGTCACCGATACAGGAGGACAGCAAAAGCGTCAGTGTAGACAGTGTCAAAACTGAAAAGGTTGAACTTGCTAAGCCCAAAGAAACAGAAGAGACACAAGAGGACCTTTCAAAAGTTACAGAAGAAAAATCACAACCTGAAAAGTCACAGAAACAGGAGGACAGCAAAAGCGACAGTGTAGACACCGTCAAAACTGAAAAGGTTGAACTTGCTAAGCCCAAAGAAACAGAAGAGGCACAAGAGGACCTTTCAAAAGTTACAGAAGAAAAATCACAACCTGAAAAGTCACAGAAACAGGAGGACAGCAAAAGCGACAGTGTAGACAGTGTCAAAACTGAAAAGGTTGAACTTGCTAAGCCCAAAGAAACAGAAGAGACACAAGAGGACCTTTCAAAAGTTACAGAAGAAAAATCACAACCTGAAAAGTCACAGAAACAGGAGGACAGCAAAAGCGACAGTGTAGACAGTGTCAAAACTGAAAAGGTTGAACTTGCTAAGCCCAAAGAAACAGAAGAGGCACAAGAGGACCTTTCAAAAGTTACAGAAGAAAAATCACAACCTGAAAAGTCACAGATAAAGGAGGACAGCAAAAGCGACAGTGTAGACACCGTCAAAACTGAAAAGGTTGAACTTGCCAAGCCTAAAGAAACAGAAGAGGCACAAGAGGACCTTTCAAAAAAAGTTGCTGAAGAAAAATCACAACCTGAAAAGTCACAGAAACAGGAGGACAGCAAAAGCGACAGTGTAAAAACAAAAGAGGTTGAACTTGCTAAGCCTAAAGAAACAGAAGAGGCACAAGAGGACCTTTCAAAAGTTTCAGAAGAAAAATCACAACCTGAAAAGTCACAGAAACAGGAGGACAGCAAAAGCGACAGCAGTGTGGAAAGTGTGACAAGCGGAGGGGAAGTTAAAGTCACAGAGAAACAGGTTGATGAAACTCTGAGTAATCAATCCCCCAAAGCCAAGGAAACAAAATCTGATGCAAAGCCTGAGCAAAAGGATACTAAAGAAAACAAAGTGAAGACATCTGAGAAAGCTGAAGAAGAGGAGAGTGTGATGACCAACGGCAGTGGAACCAGCAAAGAAGAAACTGTCCCAAAAGACAAAGAATCAGACAGTGGTGAACATGAAGTGAAGGCGTCTATCAAAACAGAAGCTAAAGCTCTGGAGAAGACAGAGCAGGTCAAAGAGAGCAGCAAGAAGGACAGCATGGACACCAAAGGTCCAGAAGAAACAACTAAACCCACTAATGTAGTGTAGAATAACAGCAGAAAATAGTGGTCAAAAAATAAAACCACTAAGAAAAAATGCCTTGAGAAAAGAGAATGAGAAAACTGTTTAAATAAGCTTCCTTGATGAATGCATTATAAATTACGCAGATGATCTCAGTTGAGCATGAAATTTAGAAATTGCTTTCTGGAAGTCTGATGTTTCCGATGCAGATGCATGCGTACACTGTGATCTACGTGTACATGATGAATGTGTGAATCTTGAGGAATGTATAAGATTTTATTTTGCTACATCTGATCAGACATATGTATGTATTAAAATAGTGCTATATATTAACTTAATAAATATTCCAGCATATCAGTGTTTCCAAGTGTATTCATTCAAGCGATGTTCCTACAGAGGAACTACAATAGGCCCTACTGAGTTTTGTAAACTGTTTAATGGGGTGTGTGATGCTCCACTTCTTATCCTTGGTTCCAACACTTGCCAACCAGCACTTACATATTCTCTTTAGTCAACATAGCAGCTATTCATCTATAAAGGATCACAAGGCATTTAATTATTGTACGTGTTTACCTAAAAACTCACTTAAGACTTACCCAGAAAAACCCTACAAGACTGCTTAATATTTTAAGATGTCTCTACTTTGTTGAAGCTTAATCTTAATCTGAAGTCCCACATAAACACTGTTCAAAAGTTTGGGGTCAGTAAGGATGTATTAAATTGATCAAAAGTGACGGTCAAGACGTTTGTAATTACAAAAGATTTCCATTTCAAACAATGTTCATTTGAACTTTCTATTCATAAAAGAATTCTGATAAAAATGTATCAGATTCCACAAAAAATGTTAAGCAGCACAGCTGTTTTCAATATTGGTAAGAAATGTTGTAATCTTAGGCAGCAAATCAGCGTATTAGAATGATTTCTGAAGGATCATGTGACACTGAAGGCTGGAGTATTGATGCTGAAAATTCAGCTTTATATCACAGGAACAAATTTCACTTTAAAAAACATCAAAACGGCAATTTTAAACTTATACAATTTCACAATAGTTTTTTTTTTATCAAATAAATGCAGCCTTGGTGAGCATAACACTTTCAAAAAAAAAAAAAAAAAAAAATTCTGACCCCAAAAATTTGAACAGTATAAGATGGTGACCAAAGACAGTATAATTTTTAAAGTATTAAAAAGTAAACCTTCTACAAAATAATATAATTACTATTACCATGAATTGTATAGACTCAAAACTGAAATTTATGTAGATAACATAAAATAAGGAAAACTGAAAAATTTTCAAATGCACAATAGTAACTGTAAACCCACATTAAATGAAGCCTGGGTTGTTGTTTTTTAAACTAAACCTGTCCTTGTTCGCCTAATTACACAGGAATATAAAACATCCATTTTAATCAAGTTTTGTTCAATAGGTCAATACAAATGGGTGGAGAATATCAGATGTGAAAACTTAAGACAGAAATCAAGCAGTGTACCATGTTTTTCCCAAATACGGAATATTTTTGACCGAACCGCAAAAGATACGAGAAGCTTTTATTCTACCTTTCGAAAGTGAATAAGCCAGTTAAATTTGCTTCCAATAACGGTTGTGAACATTTAGCATTATTTTTCCTCAGCTGCATGTCCACAATCCTGTTAAAACACAGACCTGCAGGACCATTTTTAGGGATGCTAACACATTTCTGAGCTAGAGTTTATACATGAAAACACATTTGCTTTGTAATCAAGAAGAACTGTATCATAAATGAGTTTAAATAGTTTATTGAAAAGTTCAAACATACACATGAGGACCTCTGAGGTATTGTGAAAGCTTGGCCTCAGGGAACCAGGGTCATAATGCAACACCGGGAGCAAAAGGTACTGAACTCGTCTGTGCTGCAAATGAAAACAAAAGGCCAGCCATGCCAGGCTCAGGAGCACCAGCGTTCATCTCCCCATTAGCCTACCCAAAAACTGCTCAGTTCAAGGGCAGACTTCATGTACAACGGTTACTCTGGATGGCTGCCGAAGGAAAAGTAAACTGCTTAAGCTCGTCCTTGCGTGCATGGAAAGAAGAAAACGGTATAACAGTTTTTAAATAATAGCAGGTATAACCTTTAATATAGAGTTAAGTAGTTGCATGATTCGCATTCAGACGACTAAGGAATATCAGATACAATACAAATGATGAAATCAGGGACAGTTTTGTCACAAACCCACCACCGTCTAACTGAGAAAAGAACAACAGGAAGCCACAGATGCCCTCCGTCCCAGAGAGTATTGAATTACTGCGGCAGTGCTGGAGACAGATGAAGAACTTGATTTGTAGCTGAATGTCTATAAGAGGACTACAAACAGATACAAACAAGGGCATTTGGACCAAAAGGGGGGAAAAAGAAACACCATGACATGATCGCTTTTGATGAGCCTTTGCTCCCATCCCATTCTGAATCCCCCTGCTGGTTGCTGTTGGAGTTAGATTTAAGGCCAGATTTCTCTGATATTCCCTTGTCCCTGATGTTAAGCAGGAGCAGGTCTAGGCCTCCAGCTCCAGGCCCAAGCCCAGCTTGTGGCCACCGGAATTGATGCTCTTTCCATCAACCAGGGCCGAGAGGGTCAACTTGATGCCTGAAAAACCACCACAGATTTAATCACAGGACCTTTTACAGCAGGGTTCCTGATCTGCAGAGTTTAGTTCCAGCCCAAATCGAACACACCTGGACAAGCCAATCACAGTTTTCAGAGTTACTAGGAAATCGCAGGCGAGTTTGATCAGGGTTAGAGCTAAACTCTGCAGGATTTGAGGAACCCTGTTTTACAGCATCCTACATAAATGCAGAAGTCTATATAAAAACAAAATTATTAAAAGGGTGATGTTTCATGTTTCCAAATCAACTTGTTTTATCAGCCTACGAAGCTGAAGTCAAGCATATTTTGTGGTGATAAGAGAGGAAATGCAAGACTGTACCTGGTCTCAGGGTCTGAGTGTAACCAACACCGACAAGGCTGGTGTTATTCACTTTAGCCTGTTGAAATGAGAGAAAACGTTGACTCATTTCTGAAGACATAAGTGTGCACATGCAAAGTCAAATGAAACATTCAAATCACAAACACATTCATGAGGAGCCTGACTTCATCTCTTAAACAAAAGCTGTACTTTTAGTAGCACCTCATGAATGGCACTTCGGTTCACAGAGTTGCCATCTGATCCTCAACAGCACACGGGCACAGATCTTTGGCAATGGGTCGATGCCAAATTCTGTTTAATCGATATAAAAGCTGTACTAAAATATGTCTACTCTGATGGCCAATGGAAATCAGAGGCGACTCTGGGGCTTTCTTTTGTTGCATCATAGCGGCATTAAACTTTGTCATGGTCAATCATCACACATCTTTGGCTGTGTCCTCTTACTGTAATTCCTGTGTAAACACCCATTTCCTCTAAATATAGAGGTCATGATGAAAAACACTGCGTGGTTGTTTTGTAAGATGCTATAAAATAAAGCTCTGCCTTTTTGGCCTTGGCTGTGAAATTTATCCAAAGGTTCCTGTATGAATTTATTTGCAGTGCAAATGCACATTTTCATGGCATAAAGGACAGCGAAGATTAATAATAATGAAAAATAATAATTTGGAGAAACCAACAGAATGCATTAGTAATTCGATGCTCCCTACAACCTTTTCCATTTATGGAGAAAAGTACATTTAGGGTACATTTACACAACATCGATGTACTTAAAAATTGAAAAATTGTCAAAACGATCCCCGTTCACACGGATCTGCAAAAACGACAAAAAATGCTGTATTCTGCTGCCAGGCCAGTAGTTGGCGATGTCACTTTGTAAAGAAACAACATGCCAATAGACTGAACACATGTTTGCATTTTCAGGCCCTCAAAACGCTGTTGTCATGTAAATGAACGGCAAAAATGCATATAAAGTTAGAAGTTGAAAATGGTGTAGTATAAACGGCCCCTTCGAAATGTTGTTTTATTGGTTCAAATGCAGAAACAAACAGGTGCCCTAACTTGTGATTTCTGTAAAAGCAATAAGAGTTACTCACACAGATGGAGGCGTCTTTGTCCAGCTGATACTTGGCAGCAATGCCGAAGCGAGTGCTGTTGTTTCCTGCTGTCCAGGCCAGATTCACCGCTGTCTCCAGTTTATCACTCACTTTCTGGTAGATGGAGCCACCAAACTCTGAACCATCATTACTGGAGGGAGACAAAATTAATGCAGTTTAGTTTAACCAAGGGCCAAAAGTTACACATTGCACCTTTAAATTGCAATAAATGAATAATTCATAAATGCACATTAACTCAGGACAATTCTACAAAGGGCTTTTCTTGCCATTCAGATTTTATAAAGATTGCACTCACAAAGAATAATTACTAGACATAAAATATTTAAGAGAGAGAAAATGTTTTGCATCTTAACTAGAAGTTCCCATGACTTTAATGTTAAAAAATCCTTTCATTTGTCCAGGTTGCCAATGGCCTGGCATATTTATAGAAACTCAATGCATCATTCCAGGGAAAACATAGTAAAATTCCTGACGTCTAAGCCAGCTCTGTGTAGATAATTTCTCATTATATCAACACTTCCCTCCACTAAAATAAACCAGGTCCAAGTCACATGCACTTAGAATGATGTAGTGACGCTTCAGGACTTACACATTAGTGTGCAGCTGGAAGTCTCCCGTTTTGTAGCCTACAGCAAAGTTGTTCTGGGTCATCTTGGACTTGGCAGTGTCGAAGGACATCTGGTAACCAGCGAGCCATCCCTCATAGCCCACCACTGCAGCGCCGTGAATGGTCGGGCCGGCAAAGTCGAAGTCAACGTCACAGCCCAGGTTCACGTACTCGCGCTTGTATGCAGTCTTGACTTTTCCACTCTTTTTTCTGAAAATGAAGGAAAATAAACAATTTAGCATCTTCTTTAGTGGAATTACATTTGTTTACAAGATGTTTTTTAAACATATGGATTATTTGCCTTTTGACTAGCCATAAACTAAAATTCTGATCTGCAGAAATATAAACTGTTTAGATTGTTAATGTTCCCTCCCTTCAAACAAGTGATACATTTGTTTAACAAATAACTTTGAAATAATCAAGCAGTTCTCTCGGAAAGCATTTGGATAATAAAACCACACTAAAAATATAAATTTCACTGCTTTAGATAACATACCAAATCAAGCAGCAAATAACTAAATTCTAGACCACCTCTTTTAGTAATATTGATATACTATTACAGTATTTATATTTTGAATTGGCTTTTATGTTTATATTTCCATTTATTTTTCATCTTAACTTTAGTTTTATGCTTTAATCTTTTTTTGTTTATTTGTTTTGCTTGCTTTGTTTTTTGTTTATCTCTTTATTATTTTAGTAATTAAACTTATTTTACTTCAGTTAACGGCCAAAGCAAAATTCCTTCAAATTTTTATATTCTTAATATTTTCTTTCAGCTTAATTTCAATTAATGAAAACATTTCATTTTGTAATCGTTTAGTTAACAATAGCAATACTACTCAGAATTTAAGCCATTTTTTTACCCAGCTGATGGCCAGGTGGTTTTAGTGGATGTATAAAGTCAGTGTAGTTCATCACATTTTCTATAAATATGATCTACTAACATTTGACAACAAGAAAGAGTTACAACACTTTGTCCTAATTTTGCATATTAAATGTTTTCTTTTTTTTAAACCTGTCAAACTTTTGTGAATATTTAGCTTGAAAAGTGTGCTTACGAGATCGTTTAAAAATAAATGCCACATGGTGTGATATTCATACGCGTTTATACTTATTCAGTTCAAATACTATTTGGGACTGCACCATAAATCATCTATTTAGGCCAACAATGTAAAATAATAATTTGCTTCCATCATGATCCAAAAAACATCTGATTTCAAGACAATTCAAATCCAAATCCAGATTCCGTAGTGAAGGACATAAAGTCATGCCTTGGTCATACCATTTCATTCACTGCACCATTAAAGCTAAAGTCACAGCTTATACTGAGGCTAGCAAAAACCAGCCCATTTTGCATTGTCTGCACAATAAAACAGAGCAAACAGCAGTGCTGGTGAAATACACTACCATTAAAAATTTGGAGTGTTTTTTTAAAGAAATTAACACTTTTATTCAGCAAGGATGCATTAAATTGATAAAAACAAATGACAGTAAAGACATTTCTATGTGTATTATTTAGGTTATTTATAACCCCAAACTTTTGAACAATGTATAACGGTGAATAAATCAACAACTTGCTCAGACACACACTGCTCTTCAGTCCTCTGCTACACGATACAAAGCCCCTACCGTGAGCTACATGAGCCTATACATCAGCAAAGGCCATGTCAGCGCGACTGTCATCTGAGAGCACAGACCCTAATGACACCAGACAGATGCCACTCTCCTGAACGATTTACAGTTCTCAGAACATGAGGACTGCGATGTCCAGCTTGTGTGAAAGTAACCTTGAGATATGCATCAATGCTCAACAAAACAGCTAACTTTGTCACATGGCGGCACTTGAATTGCTCAATACAGTATTGATTTACAGTCCACCGTGAGAGACAATATAGCATCTCCCATGACTCAACTAAACACGTGCACAGAGAAATCAGTGTTTCCATCCAAATCTGAAGCTTTGGTGCCAGTGGAGAAAAGGAATTATTTACCCTGTGTTTGGTGAGAAGGTTGTGTCAAAGGTCAGCTTCAGTCCCTTTGCAATCTGGAAAAAGTGACAAACCAAATTATTATCCACGCTAAAAGAAATACACCATGATTGGTGACCATTCAATGAATGAAACTGCATTCAGACCTGGTCTTCAATGGTGATCTCTGTGCCCAGGGTGTTGTCAGTATTCCACTTCTCTGTGAAGGTCAGACCATACTCAGACCTCTTGTATTTGGTTTCCAGGCTGCCCACCACTTTGCTGGTGTCAGTGTTGGAGGAACCAGAGGTCTTAAATTCCTATAGAGACAGGAAAGAGAAATATTTCAGATCATATTCAGGGAGCAGGCTTTTTGTTTTATCCAATAAGTCATAGTGGTTTTGTGTTAAATGCCAACATAAGGAATAGGCTACATGATGTAAATGGAATTAACTAATGTGTTTTGAATTAAACACACAGGAAGTGACAAAAGCAGTGGTTACATATTAAATGAAAATAAAAGTCTCACCACTCCACTGCTTGATTTTGTCTTGACATCGAGCTTCACCATACCGAAACCTTTCAGAAAATAAACCAAAGGAAACGATTGCAGAGAAAAAGACCAAACTAATGGTAATTTTTCACATGAAGCAGTGGAGTTTTAAAAACGTTACCATATCCTTTGTTGAAGATGTCTTTGGCAGACTTGCCAAGATCAGCATATGTTGGGGGAACAGCCATTTTATCTATTTAAAAAAACAACCATGTGGGAATAATTAGTGGGTCAGGAGAACATCGTAACATTAATGCACCTGTTCAGAATACAGCAGACCAACACATTTAAATGGTAACAATTGATCTGAGCCATTCAATAGTTTTCGGACGTTTTGGGTGGTCTACGGTATCTCTAGCTTTCCATGGTTAATCGTCGAGAGACAGTGTCGTATCAGTTTGATAAATGCCCCAGCCTGAATGCAGCTGCTCTGCTCAAGCTAATCTGAACTGACAGCAGGCCACACCTAACTGAGTCACTGAGACGGAAGTGACGCACTCCACAGTGACCTACAAGTGTGCAACATGTGTGCGCAAGTCAGCATGAGAAGCAATTATGTGACTGGAGGTGAGGGGTGGAGACACCTTAAAAAAAACAGCAAGCCTAGGCTTTAGTTTTTGGTATAAGGACTGCATAAAACAAATGTTCAAATGCTTGTTTTCTGTTGGCTGTGTATGAGGAACAACACACAGACACTGTGCAGTATAAAGGCGGTGTCTAAATCAGGGGTGTCCAATTTTGCTCCTGGAAGGGCACTGTCCTGCAGAGTTTAGCTCCAAACCCAATTAAACACACCTGAACCAGATAAGCAAGGTCTTACTAAACATACTGAAAACTTCACGGCAGGTGTGTTGAGGCAAACTGGAGCTTAATTCAGGACAGTGGCCCTTCAGGAGCAGGTCTGGACACCACTGGTCAAAATGGTTGAATAAATGCACAGAGATCAATTAATTTCATCATGGAATACCAATGAAGAGACCACTCACAATGCGTTAGAATAAATAAATAAAATAAAAGATCACAACTCAGCATGCAAAATTATGTAGACATTGATTACATGAATTTTTTTATTTCTACCCCTGTAAAGCTGTGCTCACATTAGAAATATGTAGGGATGCACCGAAATGAGAATTACGGGCCGAAACCAAAACTTCAGGATGCACTTGGCTGAAAACCGAAAAAAAAACTATTTTTATAAAGTAAAAAAAAAAAAAATAAATAAAAATAATATTAAATAAATATATTATTCTTCATTCAGTTCTATGCAACAATCAGATTTAACAGATTCATTTTGACCAATTATCCATAATGTATGTTCCTAAAAAGCCATATTTGACAAAAAAAAAGGGGGAAAAGTAGTGGTTTGCTATTGCTGTGATGTCATGCGGGTGACAGGTTGTCTGGCCCTCACGCCAGTAAACGCATCATCAGAGAAGAGATGTCGCTGCAAGAGGGAGAAGTTATTTTAAAGATCACGAGGTCACATGAATTTCATTTATAATAAATATACAATATACCATAAAAAAAAAATAATTGTTCATTCTGATTTCATGGTGTCAATTTCCCCTGACTGACCAATCTGGTCTAATCCGTTCTCCCAGGCTTTAACACTCATGGGAAAAAACATCCAACCAGAATGGTGGAGAATAGCAGGACAATTACGCCTGGCAAGCACTGTCAATAATGTGAAGACAACCAGATTAGGAAATAGACTACAAGTATACATCCAAAAAGAGCTCAATATTTCTCATGTCACCATATAAATGATCACTGTGACCTTTATCATACAGGTAATGTAGCAGGAATGTCTGGTCCTGGAGACATGACAGGCGTTTCTATGCCTTTCTGTTCAGGAAGTAGTAGGCTGTATTCCTGCTGCAGATGAAATATTCTTCCAGCATAGACACAATTCCATACTAGTCCTTCTAACGTAAAATCGGAAAGCCTAGGGTGGAAAATGTACGTGCAGGAATCTTATCGATTAATAATAAATTCAGCTGAGGTTTGAGAACTGCTTTATTATAAAGGGCAAAGTAAGGGCAAGGCTATTTGCGGATCTCCTTCCCCATTTTAACTACCCGAAGGAAACCCGCATGTAACACTTAGAACAAAACCAGACAATGGTAACTTACAGCACGAACTATGGTTAAATCTTAAGCAAAACAGAGACACAATATCACCAAAAAGGATCAGTTTGAGACGGGTCCGGCGGCTCTAGTACTGTGAGTGTGAGGCTGCACTCATGGCAGTCTGCGGAAGCTCACACACACTGATTACTCAAAGCTACACTGTAGAGGAGGCTGTAAAGCTGCTGAGTCGAGCTCATGTCACGCTATGGCAGATCTCAGGCTGAGTGCTGCTGTGTGACATTAGAACAGGCCGATAGTCCGAGCTTGGAGTGATTCGGCTAACGCGAGCTAATGTGCTAGCACTAAGTAGAAAGCAAGCAAATTAACAACTCCGAAGCTGATATGTCCGTAATAAATATTCATGCTTCTCACACTGACTTACCTGTCAAAATGAGTGCAGTGGAGTTATTCAAGTACGCCTGCTTAAGTTATTCCCAGCGCTGAGCCTATGTGAAGAGTCTGGCCAGTTGGAGGGCGAAATGAAGGAGACTGTAATGTAACACACCCGTGCCGATAGCCTCCTGCTCAAAGGACCCCAGGCTGTCTCATCGGTGCCTGACGGTAAATGTCAACAGCCAAGAACACATGTGCCTTGCACTGTATACTTTTTTTATTTTTATTGCGCATTGCTTGTTTGACATAAATAATAATAATAATAATACAAAATTACCCTTAAACATTTGTTGTTGTTATTATTATTATTATTCAGTAGAATAAAATCCATGAGAATATGTACTGAACATCACTTTTTTGATCACATAAGGGAAACAATATTAATACAATTTTGAATAGGATTTGTTTCATTTCCGTTTTAGTAATTCAAGTTCTTTAAAAACTTATTTCAGTTAGGGTGGATGGGGTAAAACCTCAGTTGTGGGGTAAGATGGCCTCTTTGAATCGTTTCACATTTTGTGCAAATGTTTCATCATATACTGCACATGCTAAACCCAAATAGGCGGGCATCTTCCCCCATGTTACCCTAATTGTTAAGACAACATTTTGCTCGAGTTTGCTCGAGTAAATTTAATAAAACGTATGTTTAAATAAATCAAACCGAATTTTATTAAATCTGATATTTATACTTTGTTTCGGCTTTATTTTAATGTATTTATTTAATTAAATATTTAATAGTATTAGTCAGTGATAGCACTGCTGGCTTTCATTTCAATGAAGGTAAAAAACGAAAGTGTGCTTCGTTTACATGGAAATGATTGTTGAACTTGAGTTACAATTCTGATTCCTGAAGCTATAAACATTGCTATTTAGCTATTTAGCTTTACATATTAGCTATTTTAAATAGAGAACATGTTGCCATTTACTCAGCTAAAATCATAGGGTTTTCTTTGTGTTTCCAGAGAGTTTGAGTGTCTTTCATTTCACTTTCAACTTTCAAGTAAGTTGGATTCTAGAGCTCGATGACTCACGAGCACGAGCAATGCATTCACTGGCCTCTTGGGGCTGCTAAAGCATCTCTATTCTCCAGGGTTGTCCATGTTAAAAAAAATAAATTAAAAAAAATATGGGGGGGGATACATTCAGCTAGTTTGTTCTTTATGTTGTGATGTTTTACACGATTTTTCTGCATCTAGTTATTAATTAAATGACACATAATATCTGAAAAGCGCTAAAATGCTATTGTATTTTGTTGTATTCATGCGTGAATTGGGACTACTATTTTGAAAAGTGTTGCGTAATGAATGGAGCACGGAAGTAAAGAGAAAAGAAGACTGATCATTATGTAAATTTTGTATATAGGCCACTATATCATAGACATAATAAATTCAATACTCTTTGTATTTATTATGTCTACAGTCTATGTACTGTATAGGCTACTACTAAATTTCTCTGGTTAATAAAAAAAGTAAACAAGACGGATCTTAATTTTTCTAATTGTGAAATTATTTGCTTAAACCACACGTATAATGAGATTTAGAATATTCCAATTAAAAGTACATGGGAGATTCATTTAACATTGTTTTTTATTAGTAGACAGCACCTGAATTTTGCACCTCGCTTTTCCAAAACAAAAAATATATATAATAGTTGGCTTCAGAGAGAAGCCAACTTTTTTTATTATTATTATAATTTTTTTAATCCAAGACAGTACCTTTAGATCTTTAACAGTAGATAGCCTAATCACACCTCCAAAAATACTGATAAGATTTATTTGGAATAATAAACTTTGAAGTTCTGAATTTTGATGATACTAACAACACATTTAAAATTAATTGGTTGGAAAGATGAATGCTTGGAACAGATTCTATGTGGTATTTTATCCCTGATAACATATTTAATAGGGTGGGGTTGATTAAATGCAATTACTCCACTGGTAAATTGGTTCTACAAAACATTGCACATTAAAGTTTTAAAGGTTAGAAGGCCACATGTATTTATTATAGAAATAAATAAAATCATAATAAAAGGCCTTACAAAATTTTGAGCAGCAAATGATAACTGCACTAATTTAAATATGACATGCAATTCATCTAAATCTAAGTATTTTAACATTAATCCACACAACAGATGGATTTCATTTGGAATTTGGCTGTCTCTTTTGACACCAACTAAACCATTTGATTCCATATGGACTGTTTCCATTGTATCAACAATAATTGTCTGCATGAGTGCTTGGTCCCCGATAACTGCCAGATTTATCACTGTAACTGTTTTTGTAAACCTTCATTTGAAAGGTGGTCCTTCATGCTCAGCATATGAGTTAAATAATAAATGACCTTTAATTGATTTGTTACAGTGCAGCTTTGCATTAGTTACGCTAATGTAGAAGAAGCAGAGTGGACAAAAATTTTGACTTTTGAGCATTGAGCATCCTGTTCATATACCAGTAATTAACAGTATAGTGCTGATATAGCGCTGTTTCCAAATGTTTGATGTTGGCAGGCTCATTTTGAATTGCAGATGATTGTGTGAAGACACTGAGGACAGCAGAAAGGACACACACCCCTGCTATGACCTTGAGAGCTGCCGTTTCTGCTGTGTCCTCTTGAGCTGAGGTCAAACGCATCAATTAGAGAAGTACAACGCATGACAGCATGTGCTTCTGACGAAAGCGTCATCCAGTTTTTTTTTTTATCTACACGAAGATAGATTAAAAAATATTAAAGGAACCGTATGTAAGAAATGTATTTCAATTAATTATAAAATGGCCCTGATATGTCACTAGACGTTAAAGGTATAGCGGAGGATCTTTCCAAATTTTAGTTAAGACCCGCCCTCTCCACTTTTTGAAAAGTTTGATTGATTCACCAGAATGATTGACAATTAGGAGGACCAATAGTATAGGCTACCCACCAGGAAGTAAAACATCCTCCGCTATACCTTTAAGAAATCATGTTCATTTCAAATACTTATATCACTGACAACAGTAGTCCGGCCAGGATAGTGTCATTTAAAAGTTGAAGTTGCAGCCCTCAACTGATGTTGATGTTGTCATGTTGTGTTTTGCGCATGCGGCGCCCCAGCCGGTCCTCTGGGGGGTTGGGGAGGGTATATGTGGGCCAAGAGCAATCACACGTGCAGGATCTCCATACTGTAGTCCTCTGTCTCTGTGTACTGGGAAGAGTTTTACGGTAAGGCACATTATGTTTATATAGATTTTTCACACCAAACTTAATTTGAAAATGTCTTAGTCATTGTGTATGTGACTTAAATTTACGGTTTTCGGTGTCCTGTCAAAGGGGGAGCTAAAGACAAAGACATGGAGCTAATAGGATTATATATGTAAGCTGATTGAACCTTATGACCCCTGGGCTTATCCACTCAATAAGTTCTATTTCTTTCTGTATATGACTCATGCACAGTGAATGATAATTTAATATTCAATTTCTTAAATTGCTGGTTAAAAAAAAAGAGACTTTGGCCCTGTTATGACAATTAACTTGAATTAGCATATGTCAATGTAATTATAAAATTAGGTAAGAACTTGAGATCTCACAGCAGAGAAAACAAAACTCACGAGTCAGTGACAAATAAACTGTGTAGTTCGACACTGGCTAATTTAAGATTTCTTTTATTGCTCCACTCAGTCTCCCTTAAAAACACAGCACAAATGTAGTCACTCATATCTCAGCGAAGGAACTAAAATCATCCGGATAAAGGTGGTAATACTGAGGAGAAAAAAGAGAAACATACATAAAATACAAAACTATACATGTAAATTACAGCCTTTTCAGTTTCACAAAACCAGTATTTATCCACTGAGAAAGCCACTAAGTGAAATTGATCAAATCCACTGATGTTATCTATTTGACACAGTGTTTATAAAAGGCCTTGACGACACACATAAACTGAGAATTTCATTTACTTTTCCTATGGGAAATAATTTAACATATCCAGGCAGTTTTCAGACCTTTAATCACTGTTATTACAGTCATTTAAAAAAAAAAAAAAAAAAAACATCTTATACAACACAAGGCTGGTGAAAAACTCTACATTTCCTTTATTTTTTTATTTATTTTTTTTATCCTCAAAAATGCTTAGAGAAACTATTTACTACTAGAGAAAAGTTACAAGGAGATGCAAGAAACAGTCATGTTTTTCATGTTCAAGCCAATTCAGTAGTAATGCACTGCAGTTTGATGCACTGAACACTTCTATGAAGAACCATGAAACAAAACGAACAAATGATTGCGCTTTAAAACACGTCCATCAAAATATGATGCAGTGCAGTGCTAAAAAGAGATTTTGGAAAATGTGTATCTATTAAGGTGTTTACACCACTAGCTAGTTAAAGGAGCCAGCTCCCATTGTTTTACAAATGTCCTATCAAAGAAACAAAACTTGTTTTTACTGAATCTTGAGAAAATGTGAAATATCTCTGCAGCTATGGGGATTTAATTCCAGATGGTAAGGATTTACATGAGGCCTGGCAAACCAGTTAAGTGCCGAGCCCAACGACAGTAGTTTTATTCCATGTATTTTCACATATCAAAATGAGAGCTGACAGGGTTGCATTAATTCATTGTTGTAGTGCATATGTGACATTATGCTTGGTAGCACACAGACAGACCCAACTTAAGAAGATGAGCTTCACAAAAAGATAGACTTGATAAGGAATACAAAAGCTATGCAATTAGCACTGTGAACATTGAGCATATTTTATTGGTCAAACGGCACAAAGCCAGTCAGAAGAGATTAAAAAATATTTGAATGTGCATTGTCTGTGCAGTAGCTCTAGATGGCAGAAGTATCCTATACCTTGTGAACATATAAGATCATGAAATTATTAATTCCCAATAGAGTTTATAAGAAGCACAGCCCATGTACATGATCACTGCCAGGGACGTCAATCAAAGTCATGTGTTCAGGTCGCTAAAAAAAGTATTATGTTAGAATGAAGGCCAAAACTAACATGGCTATTTTCCAACATTTAAAGCCATTGAAAAGCTATACAATATTCAGAATAAATATAACCTGAAATTACACCTATGGGAAATTTGCTATGATTGTTTTTAAAACCAAAACAAGCAGAACGTTTTAATAGTCCTGCTAAGTGGTTCATGTCATCATTGCTAAAACACCATTTCTGTTATTCAAGTTATAGTTAAAAATAAACTCAGAAGAAGTGCAGGAATGCCAGAAGCGGGCAGATCTTTGATAATCCATTTCGTGAAAGAAAAGAGAAATTAAATCAATCAGAAAACTTGGATTTATTTAACTTCCAAGTTTCCCGCCGGTCAAATTCCTAATGAAGGTAAATCTCTTTCATGACTCAAGATGCTACAATGGAGTTAATTTCGCTCAGTGAGAAATTGTAATTTTTTACATTCGCAACATACACTTTAAGGCCTGATTTACTAAAGTCTTTCACTAATGTACTCAAGTCTTCAGCAAATGCCAAAAACAGCAGCATAGCCAGTGACTAGTCACCGTATGGTATCATTTCTGCACATGCTAAGAACCGTAGCATAGCACTTTAGTAAATCTAGCCCTTGATCGGATAAATATCGTAATTAGATGATCCAGATTATTTAGTTATCAGCTGATATAAAATAAAGCCTATGTCGTGTAAATTTCACAATGACTAAATTCAGAATGTTGAAATGGTTTTCTAAAGAAGATATATAACCGTACATAAATGTTCCCTCATTGCTCCTTCATATTCCTTTTTTTTTGTTCCATCCGAGGGGGTCTGTGGAGATACAAATGCACCTATAAAACGTGAGATGTCGCCCACAAAACTTCAAGTTTGTTTTAATGTCTTATCCAGGTAGAAAGTAACTGAATATATTAAAACAGGGGTCTTTAGGACAGGGAAATAAAAAGTGCTTATATGCATCGACTCCATCAGAACCAGCGGAGACACGTCCACACATACACAGCTCGAACGGTGGATTTCAACTCTTGTACGACAGCAGTACAATGGCAGTGGTTGGAATGATCCGAGATCTAGCGCACACTGATTCATTATGGTTAGCCAACAACTTACAGGAACAGATCGGACAAACGAACGAAGAGAAAATAACATCTAAACGACAAAACAAGTCCAGTCTCAGTCCTCTTGCCCAGTGCTGTGTGGCATCCACGTGTCCCGGAGCATGCGGCGCCCCAGCCGGTCCTCTAGGGGGGTTGGGGAGGGTATATGTGGGCCAAGAGCGATCACACGTGCAGGATCTCCATACTGTAGTCCTCTGTCTCTGTGTACTGGGAAGAGTTTGTGTCCGACTGCGCCGGCCCGAGCGCCTCTTTATTCTCCAAGTTGGGCTCCAGAAGAGAGGGCTTATCAAAAACATTCTTTTTACAGGTCTCTGGGCGGTTCTGCACATATATTACTCTGTTGTAGGCCTTGAGTCTCTTCCACAACTGGATGTAGACCTTGCATTGCACGTACATGAACACCAGTCCGCCAGTGAAGCCTATGGCCACCACCACCAGCTTGGTCCAAAAAGGCCATTCCAATAGTCCTGTACGATAAACGAAAGGGAGTAAATCGCTGTAAGTATGTCACACACATTACAATGCTTATTTTCCATTGTGACATGAATATCTGTTTATATTACAAGGATCAAACATAAGGGTCAATGACATATAAGATGGTCCATAACAAAGAAGACATTTTTTTTTTAAAGTTCTTAGAAATGTGTACTTTATGTGCTTGTCATGTTGATTTCAAGTGATTTTAAAATGTTTTAATTAAAAGAAATTTGGTGTATCTGTCAAGTAAAAATGTATAATGTATATAATACTATGAATAAAAAAAAAAAAAAAAAAATGAACACATATACAAATAAATAAGTTTAAAATAAATGCAGAAAAAAGTAATACAAAAACAAATTCAGGAATACATTTAATTACATTTTATTTTTAGTATCCATCGAATACATTTGAATGTTTACATCTTAAACCTTATTTTAAAAATGTTTTCAATAAATAAAGTATATATTTACAAATATTATGAATTAATCATAAATATCATTCATTTTTTTGTTATTAAGAGCCACACCATATTTTTTAAAACCTTGCCTTGTCATAAAATAATAATAATCATATTATCAGACATTTTAAGGAACTTGCTGACTTTGACACATTCCTCTGCAATATAATTTCCTGTTTTATGGTTTTTTTCTTCTGAATGTTAATGACACCACATGAATGTTGTTGTTTGTCACATCAGATGACTGATTTGGTTGTCTAAGGAGGTTTTTTAAATATTAATAAACAGTTTTGTTGAAACTTTTTTCTTTCCTATGAATATTATTTTCAAACTACTTTTCTTTTACATTAAGGTTTCTTTTCAAGACTTTCATTCTTTTAATGAGGCTTTTACTTCATTATTTCAGGAGGTTCCATCTTGA
Source organism: Leuciscus leuciscus (assembly GCF_965113295.1). NCBI lineage: Eukaryota > Metazoa > Chordata > Actinopteri > Cypriniformes > Leuciscidae > Leuciscus > Leuciscus leuciscus. The sequence continues at coordinate 8,016,828 of NC_138746.1, forward strand.
TATTTCCCCCAAAAAATTTTAACATTTAAAAATGTTTTTTAAAACAATCCCCATCATAGAAGAGGTGTATTCAGGTGGTTGTATGTATAAATTATTATATTTCTGAATAAATTAAAACACCTGTCCTGGACAAAAACAAAAACAAAAAGATCCTCATGTCATTGACCCAATATGCAAGTAATACATTACCCTAACCTACAGCAATATTGTATAAACTATGTGCATATGAAGTGATTCTGGATTACAACACAAAATCTAAAATATGCGTCAAGCACAACACCGGGGCAAACACAGGAGCAGGGATGCAAAGACAGGCGGCTGGAGTCCTGATATCCCACCCAAGCTTCTAAAGAGCCAGAAATGGACACAGGGCTATGATTCAGACTGCAAATACAGCATTTTCACCCTTGACCATTTTACCAAAATCATTAGAAATGTCTGAGAAAGTGCAGGAGCAAAAGACATTTCAGGTGTTTTTCAGTCCACCTTCAGTGGAAATAAATTCCGCCAACCTTTGAGTTGTTTACAGTTGCTTTCCTCTCTGGAATTAAGCGTTTGGAAATGTCAGGAAAGATCAAGTGTGAGGGAATTGCCATGTGCTACAGTACATCTCTAAATGCTACGGTCTGTTCAAGCACAAGGCCTTGGACAAGGAATACTGTACTACTTTCGGAGGCTCCGTAAGTCAGGCTGGGGTGCAGCTTTAGTCCACCTGACATGATTATCAAAGGCAAAGGGGAAAAAAATTTGGTTAGTGCCACAATTACGGGACAGTCTTAAGCATTTTTGCAAACCTGCTTGATATTCTATTGATAGAAGTGGCCTTTTCAAAATCAATATCTTGTGTATTACAATATACCTAATTATATACAAAGGACCGATTTGATTGGTCCATCTCATTCATTACACTGACAACTACACATTTGCCTTTGCAATATCAGAGGAGAGCAGATCGATACAGATTTATGTCAGTTTCGAATTCGATGAAAACACGCCACAGTCCATTCAAATGCAGCGCTCGCCTCTTTGTTCCACGCATTACCTCCATAGTCACGTACAATTGCTTTGTCTTTAATTTCTTTGTGCCTGAATATATCCAGAAAATAGATTTAAGAAAAAAAGAGGTCAGGCTGTGATAAGTGGCCATCAAGCCTGAAATTGCCTTTGTCCAGCATATTCGCAACTGACAGTATGGGGCAGCCGTGCACACTGCGTTCGGAGCGCGTTCTCGCTGTGAAGCATTATTGCCTTCATTCAGGCTGCGACTAGCATTCATGCTAGAGATGGCTGATGTAGAAGGAGAGAGAAACCTTCAAAGAAATAATTACAGTTAGAGGCAAGAGTTAGGAGGATAGAATGGTAAATGTAAAAGCGTTTACCTGGTATTCTCCCCGCTGCATGGTTAAAAAGAGTTTGTTACTATTTCACTATTGGCAAAAGGTGAAGCCACTGATAGGGGGAGGAGGGTCAGGGGTGCAGGCGGGTGGGAATCATATCTTAAGATAACTGCTGGTTACGAATGGCAAAAGAGATGAGGAATGACACGTGGAAACATTCAGGTGTGTGCATGCACTGCCTCTTGACTCTGCTCAAGCCTTACCATGCATGATGAAGGAAAGTCAATGGTGTAACCATGGTAACAGTGATCAAAGATCTCCCTTTGAAGCTACAGTTCTTGTACAATGAGGCGCGTGTGAATGGGCTCTTAATGTTAGGAGCAAATCAGTAAAGTGCCTGCTGTCAGAAACCCATCAGCGTACGGGTCGAGGTCAGTGTCAAAACTCACCCAGAGTGCGGTAAAAGGATTGGCGTGTTTTAGTCAAGCACACACTTGCATCACAGCTCAAATCCAATATGGAAATAAAATCCATTGCCGTCATATTCACTGAAGACATCCGGTCCCTGCGCTCCACAGCTCCCTAATGGTATCGATTCAGTGGAGTTTGAGAGATGACCTGGGAGTACATCTACTCTATTATTAGTGTACTAGTCTCCCATGTAGCTTAAGGCCAGTTCGCATCAAGAATGACAATTATAAATATAAAGTTTTAATAATCATTCTAATTCTATGAGAATATGTAAGTCCAGCCACAACTATAACAACATAGAGAAACAATATCTGTAATCTATTTCAGAAAGTTTTTTTTTTCCAGTTGGAGAATGATAAAAACATTGACAGCCTAACTTTAAAGATCAGTATTTTAGAAGTACGTGCAGCAATTATGTTGTTTGCCACTTGAAATGCTTGAGAACATTATTACCCGTTGGTGTGAAAGCTAATACAGTTATCTCATTATAGTTATCTTTATAATTGAACAACGACCCTCATCAGAAGCATTTCGGCTGATTGAACATGTTGACTGGCTGTTCAGGTTGTGTTTCGGTTTTAAATATCCGCAGTCCTAGCTCTTATAATTTCTCTTTTAGAATGCAGAATATGGACTACTGCCATCTGCTGGTACGAAGAGTCTTTTCCTCTCACGCGCATAACATACATGCTAGTTGCTCATTGGCTGTAGTCTGTGCAATGTGTTCAAGCGCAACTTTTTGGCCCAAACGCAGACGACACCACAGTCGGCTTTTAATCATCGATACGTCTTTGATATCGGTTTGGTGTCTGGTCCTTTAGCAGCAGTTAAATCTGAGACAGTATCAAAATAAAAGACGAATGTAGAAAACAAAGCAGATTATACATTTTTACCCGCTACTAAAATAATTAACACTGTATTAGAACTTCTGAAGAAGTGCGTCTTTTATTATGTAGGTATAGAGTATAAAATTCTACCTGAACAAACTACATCTACCATATATTGGCTTTGTCCTTTGACCCTTACCGTATGTTCTTTGACCTACGATGTAAAACCAGTTTTGTTAAACAAGTACACTATAACTACAAAGAACAACTTTCTTGGTACATTTAGCACTTAAACTTGAAAAAAAAGTTATGCTTTTAATGTTTTACCTTTATTTGTGACTTTTCTGTGGTCTAATTGGATAGTAAAGTGTACATTATCCGTGTATTGTCCACCAACTGCATATTTAGATGTATTTAATGTATTGCTCTTAGAATACTATAGAGTGGGGAAGTAAAAATCGGAAGTTTCGTAAAATCAGCCAATCAGATTAGAGTTTTCCAGTTGTGTGTCTGAAGGCACGCTTACATGACATCAATGTACTAAAAACAGAAAAGCTTTTCCTTTGCATTTTTCGCATTCAGACAACAACGTTGTCAAAACTATCCCCATTCACACGGATACGTGAAAACGATTAAAAGCGCTGTATTCTGCTGCCAGGCCAGTAGTTGGCGATGTCACTTTGTAAAGAAACACTACACCCTTATAGACAGGCTATATGTCTGTCTATGCATTTTAAGAAGGATGCTTAACGCATGCGAATGCCGCCACCGTTTTCACAAATTCACGTTTTTGTAGTTTACACAGAGATAATAACGGTATCAACCCGTTTTCAAAAGTTTGCGTTTTACATTTACATTTAGTCATTTAGCAGACGCCTTTGTCCAAAGCGACTTACAAATTAGGACTGAATTCAGCGAGTCATCATAAAGAGGCATTTTCAGGCCCCCAAAACGCTGTTGCCGTGTAAATGAACGGCCAAACCGCATAAAGTTTTCCATTTTTAGTTGAAAACTGTGTCATGTAAACAGCCCCTAATATGTATTAGACGATCAGTAAAAGAATTGTGCTCTAGCTGTAAATGTGCCATCTGAGAATGAGACTATGAGCGCACCAGCTCACACATAATTAAAACGAGACACCCATATAAAGTTACCCGCATCTCAAAGAACGGATAAACCATCTGCATATAGGTAATGAATACATCAAGATATGCATCACTGAGTACAAGATGTAGCTGTCAGTCAGAGGAATGTGATTGTTCAATAAGCAACAGAACAATCCGGGGGGAACATAAGGACAGCTGTATGGTACGGAGGGGGGAAGCAGGCAGACGGTGCTGGATGAGGAAGTGGGAGGTACAGTAGTGTTTAATTGGCTGGTGAAGGGTGGGCGTGACTAACCTAGTTTGATCTCCTCCGCCGTGCGGTCAATGAGGACGTAGAGCGACCAGACGACACATGTGATGGCGATGACGTGAAAAGTGACCGAGCACATGATCTTCCTCCTCTCGCTGGCGGTCATCTGAAGCTTCTCCCACTGCAGACAGACATATTAAAAACACATTTAATCTTTAATTGTTGTTGTAAAAAAAGAACTTTGATGACTATAACCAATATAATAGTCTATATTCTTCAGAGTGCAGCACAAACAAAATCGGTGACCAGGCCTTTCTGCTCAGTAAATATTTCATGTGTGTTAGTGAGGGTGATCTCTGGTCTCTATGACAAGCTAAGAGCCAGAATCCATTTCAAATTTCCACATTTACCAGAATAGCATTATATTAACAAAGAATAATCAATTCATTTGTGTTTATTTAAACTGTAGTACACATTTAATCCAATTAAAAAGACAAATATACTACACAGTTAGGGCTGCATGTACGATTTCTGCTTCTCTCAATTAAGCATAATTGTCTGCGATATTTGCCCGCTGGTTATTTATTTTCAATTTGATTTGACATTTGTGATATCTTGTATTTTTAACAAGCCTGGTTGCCAAATGTCAAGTGTTTAAATCCCCCAAACAGAGCTTTACTCTTAAGTGGATACATTTTCTGTCCAGTGCTTTATACTTTATCTTCCCAACCTGGCAGCCATGTGCACGCATTCTCTCTGCTGATAACCTTAAAACACCAGAAAACATGCATGTTGTTTGTTTGGAGATCTCTGTGAAATTTTAGTGATCACTGTATTAAGTCTGATTCCTTTCACACGGCCGTTTACGAACCGTTTATAAACCATGCGAGTGTATGTTCTCTTGATTTGTGCTTATATGAAAGTACAATAAATCTAATGAAATGTAAAAATGGAACTATTAGTTAAAGGGATAGTTCACTTTGAAATTAATTTTTGGTATGTTTTAGCTTACCTCAAGGGCATCCAAGATGTAGGTGTCTTTTTTTCCGCAGTAGTTTCAATTTTGATATTTTTAGGTCAAACCGTTCTTGTCTGTCAGTCATATAATGCAGGTCTATGGTCATTATCTCAAAACACAAGCACAGAGTCCAAATTAAAACAATTCCCCGTCGTCCAAATGAAACAATTCCCCATCGTAAGTACACATTGATGGCCTAAGACACGAAACGAGCGGTTTGTGTGAGAAAACGAACAGTATTTATATCGTTTTTACCTCTTATACGCAGCCATGTCGAAGTGATCTGATCTGACGTGTGCGCAGACTGGTGCATAGATATATACACACTAGATGTCGCCTTGTCTACGGCAGTTCATTGGAACGAATGTCTTTAAGGCGACATCTAGTGTATATATATATGCACCAGTCTGCGTACACGTCAGATCAGATCACTCGGACATGGCTGCGTATAAGAGGTAAAAACTATATAAATACTGTTCGTTTTCTCACACAAACCGCTCGTTTCGTGTCTTAGGCCATCAATGTGTACTTACGATGGGGAATTGTTTAATTTGGACGACGGGGAATTGTTTTAATTTGGACTCTGTGCTTGTGTTTTGAGATAATGACCATAGACCTGCATTATATGACTGACTGACAAGAACGGTTTGACCTAAAAATATAAAAATTGAAACTACTGCGGAAAAAAAGACACCTACATCTTGGATGCCCTTGAGGTAAGCTAAAACAAACCAAAAATTAATTTCAAAGTGAACTATCCCTTTAAAACAGTTTAAGTTTAGCCCTATACACATATTACATGGTTAAAAGCCTGTTAAAAGGGATAGTTCACCCCCCCAAAAAAAAAAAAATTGTGTCATCATTTACCCACCCTCATGTTGAAATCTATGAAAGAAAACTATCAATCTATGTCAGAAGAAAGGAAGAAAGAAAGTCTTGGAAAGACATGAGGGAGAAAAAATGTCTATCCCTAATTAATGTGTTAATGTGGCTATTTTAACACATACTGCTAACAGGTGTATAAACTCAAGCATATCACCATTCAATCTTTAGACAAACATTTTCAGCAGAATAGGAAGTGCCACTAGCTCCGTGACTCTCATTGAAATGATTTACTGGTGTGAAAAAACATGACAAACCCAGACTTGAACAGAGTCAACTGTGACCCTCCCTGATGCTCTTGCAACTGAATGGGAGTGAACAACCGCAAACTTATTTCAACATCTAGTGGAAAACCTTTCCAGAAACCTGGAAACTTTTATAGCAGCAAAGGACAAACTCCCTTGTGACATCTATGGTTTTGAAATGAAATGCTTTCAAGCACATACGGATGTGGTGCTTTGCTGTGCACACACTTTTGGCCATGTTATAGTCAATGGCAAATGATTATATAAGCTTGTCAGTTTTTGTATGGTTATATAAGCATGTCAGTTTTTGTTTACACAGCCATAAAACATTTCATAAAATTATGTTATAAAACAGGAAACTCTATTAAAAGAGCAGACAACATGTTTACAATGTTGACATACCTTGGAGTTTTTCAAAGAGAGAACGGATGGAATGTTCAACATTTCTTATTTCGTCTATGTTAAAACTAAGCTATTTCAGTTTTGAAAAATGTATCACATGACGACCCAATAATAGGTTCTGAAAAACAACAACTAAATGGGACACGAGCAACGATTTAACCAAGTACTGAGGATTAAGTTAGACCAAAAGTACTTATTTAACAATCAACCATTGTAAAAGCCCCACATCAGTAAATGAATAATCTGAATACTTGGGGGATGTTTCTCCCTCAGCGTCTATGGCTGTGATCATTCACATTTAATTCTAGTTGAGATTTCTTCTGGAAGGATGCTGACGTTGACATGCCGTGTTCATTTGTCAACAATAACACCTGCCAACATAACCACATTCATAATCTATTCAACAGAACAATGGCTCAAATGTCAATTGACAGTCAGCGATAAAAAACAAACAGGGAAATGAATCCAACCAGCAGAATGTGCTGGTTAATGGTCAGCTGGGTTTGTGTCTTCAAGAGGTCTCTTGAAGACACCTGGGAATCTCTCTCTCTCTCTCTCTCTCTCTCTCTCGTATGTCTGCTTAAGCACAATCTCTATGGTGACACAAAGGTTGTCCTACAGATGTCCTATTTTAAGCCCCATTTGAGACACACAGCATCATCAAATTTAATTAAAAAGAGGAAGCAGTGGACAAAGACTGAAGTGGCTGTTTTTCATGCTGAAAAAGTTCATGCCACTCAAAAACAATTCATTATAACAACCTCCTGCAGGCTTCATGGAGGAACTTGTTTTCAATCATCTCAAAAGGACAGGTTGTTTCTAATCTACACTGATCAGCTATTGTATCTGCATATACAATAACGCAAAGCAGAGTACCCTTAAAATACCTTAGTTCAATTATTGTTGCTTGATTGCCTCCCAGTACATGTACAGTGTTTTAATTGTGTAAAATGTTGCAACCCAGTTCCCCTAGACCTAATAGGGTTTTATTAATTAAATATTTATTAATATATTAATTAAAGTCACTCACAGCCTCTTGTGGCTCATTACTTCATTATACATGGCCTTGAGTGGTGTTACTGTATTTATGCAACTATGTGATCATAGATAACACTTTTAATACCCAGAATGAACACTTCTTCCATTAAGCACCTATATTAGCCTAACTTCAGGCTATTTATGATTGACAAGCAGCAACGGTATCATTCATAGAGTGACACAGTGACTGCAGTTTCCAAATTATTTTTGTTCCAATCATTTTCTCCATAAGAATTCAACTGAATTCTTCAATAGAGAGTTTAGACTATCTAAAATAAAGTCCATCCATCCGAACTAAAAATGAACAGTTCTATTTTTAATAAACTAATGTTAACAAACATTAAAGGTAACTCTCTAGCAGTTAAAAACAAAACTGCATGCATTTTGTTACCTGCACCAGTTACACATGGAAATCTATGGTGTCATCTGAGCATGTAAATGCAATAATTTATGAGGGAGAGGGAGAGGGAGAGGGAGAGGGAGAGGGAGAGGGAGAGGGAGAGGGAGAGGGAGAGGGAGAGGGAGAGGGAAAAATCCCCCAGTTTTCCATTCAAAAAGCCAAGCCAATGTTTATTCTCCTTTTATCACAAGCTCTGTCGCATTCTCTTTTTTCCAGCTGACTCTCCTCTGTTCAGCCTTTTTTTGGTTTTTAAACAGATGATTCCCCGAAGGTTTGAGATTAACTACTGGGACCTTATTGTAAAGTGTTACCCCATATAAAGGCTTTTCATAGCATGTTTGTCACTTGGTAGAGTCTGTAATGTTGTGTATGTACAGTATGAACAGGTGCTCAATCCATATATTTCTGCATCTATATATGTATATGTCTGTGACATTACCTTGCGGAGTGGCTTGAGCTTGGTCTCCATGATGAAGTCATACTTGCAGAGCTCGCAGCAGCGTGTGTCGGAGCTCTTGATCCACTGCTGCAGGCAGCCCTGATGGACAAACCGCAAACTCCCAGTGCAGTGACAGGGGGTTATCAGTGGACTCTCATCATCCCCCTCACAGTGACAAATCCTGCAGTTTATTTACAGAGAGAGAGAGAGAGGGAGAAACACTCGGTCATCCTCCTAAAACCACTGCAGAGCAACATGAGCAACCACACACACACACACTGGAATCCTATAATACTGGTTGTCTTGTGACGAATCTTAGTTTAATATTTGTGAAGACTTTCAAGTCTTGAATAAAACAATAACTCCGTTCTCAAAAAAAAGAAAAAAAAAGAAGAAACACTTTTTCAAGTGACTGACTATGTAGTGGACACTAGGACCAAAGCTGTTGCAGGATAAACATACCACTAAATCAGAGGTCAGTGGCTGGGAATTACATACTCTGTTTCTGTTTTATTTACCATGTCAGTGCCACACTGTACACATAAATCTAAAATGTCTCTTTCCTAAAGGATTCGTGGAAAGTAATTCTCAACAAATACATCAACAGAACCTATAGAAGCGTACAACCGTAATCACATAAGAAGGGGGAAAAGGAAAAGCAAAAGCTGTTTGTCAGTGGAAGGAAGGCTGGATTTGTGGAGACTGTCCAGAGGGAGAGCAAGATCTAAGCCGAAGGCTCAATTTATTCTCCATGTAATCTCATTGCTGAGAAACAAATGAGATGTATTGAGATTGGATTTGTCTTTTTCTTCCCTATGGGCTGCTGTGCTTTTTCTGTCACTCGTGGGCATTTATGCATTTGAATTTAATTTCTGACTCAGTCAATGTTTAATAAGCTTAGAGGTCATCTGGGAAGCAACATGTTCAAACAATTGTGTGCCAAATGTCAAGATTCATATTTCGAGGATGTCAGCGCCATTGTCCCGCTGATGTAAGCGGCAGTTCAAAGTGAATCACAGATGAGTTCACATCTCACTGGTGCTCTTCAGATGACACCACACATGACTGGTAATCTCAAAAGGACATCATTTTAAAATAGAGATCAACTGATATTTTAATGACCAACTCCATATATAATACAAATAATAATAGAATTTTGGAGAATACATGGATAGATAAATAGACAGATGATCAATAAATTAAAAATAAAATAAGAATAAATAAAATGTCAATATTAATTTGACCTGAATTATAACACTAAAAAAAAAAAAAAAAAAAAAAAAAAAAAAGATACATTTTACCTGCATTAACACCACTATATTTTTATATTTATATTTATATATATAAAATACAATACAATTTTGGAGAAAACATGGATAGATAAAATGTAGCCTGGTAATACCAAACTCTGCTACTTCGCTTTGCTTCGTAGACAGAGTCTGGAAGGGCATAATTGAAAAGCGTTTTCTTTCTCGCGGGGGGGGCGCTTGTCTGAAGTTTAAAATCATTGGTTACCCGTAAGCCAATCACATAACGTTTGGTTAAGGCGTGTGTTGTGCGCCGGCTCAGCCGCATCGAACTTCCACTGTAAACACATGTATGATGCGAAAACAAAACCATCGAGCGAAATACCGGAGTGAACATGGCTGTGAACGACTTTTGCAGATTATGTGAAGTAAATCTACGCATCCACGGTACAATCTTAGCGTCTACGTCACGGCTCTCAGCCCGCCCTCTATTCGTTGATTGGCCGGCTGTTTTGAGGCCGGAGGGATAGGAAAACTGGGAGATAGGTCGCTATCTCAGACTGAGTACAGAAGCGAACTGAAATTGAGCGGAAGTACGAAGTCTGACGTAGTCAGGCTAAGATAAATGGACAGATGAAAAAAAAATGTATACTATATTATATAAAATTAAAAATTAAAATAATTTTACCTGAATTAACACTACTACAACAACTTATTTATGACAGCTGCAACTGAGATGTAATGAGACAGAAACTGAATTGTGGAAATTAAATGAATATATTTTGAGAAGATTTACTCATGTACTACATGGGGGGGGTGGGGGGGGGGGGACTACATTTCTGTGCTAGCAGATCTCAAAGTACAGTGTCAGTGTCATGGGTTTGCTTCTCGTGATAAAATGCACACTTTCAATTCTGTAAGTCACTTTAAATAAAACAGAGTTGGCTGATTTCATTAAACATTCCAAGCATTTCAAGCAGCAGTACTTTCCAGAGGAACAAGGAAAAACTATATAGACAACCATAAATTGAATCCCTGATGTTTATACTTACTGACAGAACAACATACAATAAATGACATTATGGGAACAGCACACGGTTTAGAATTGTAATGGATGTAACAATCATATCCTTCACGATACTGGCCCTCTAAATGTTAACTAGCTGCCGTGGGCACAAATGAGAGGGAAGATTGCTTCCGTGTCAGCGTCCAGAGGAGGCTTTTCAGACTGAATGACCAGGATAATAACTATTTTCAGAAATGCCTGATCCAGTCAAGGCTCTACAAGATTAGTAAACAGCACAGACAAGGAGAAAAACCAAGCCTGTCACATCTCCATCATCTTTTACGTGGCATTACAGCCCATCTGAGCACAGTGTGTAATAACTTCCACGAGGGCTGAAGGCACATCGCTTTAATGGGCTCCTTTTGTTTATGATCGCTCATATATATATATATGAGCGATCATAAACAAAAGGAGCCCATTAAAGCGATGTGCCTTCAGCCCTATCTATATATATATATATATATATATATATATATATATATATATATATATATATATATATATATATAATTATTTTATTTTTTTTACTATAAAGGCTAGATTAATTTCACTCTCTCACTTCCTATTTAAATCAGATTGTATTAAACCACCACGTAGAGCTAGATTAGATTAAATTAGAACAGAAAGAATCAATCCAATTACCACATTTAAGACATTCTATCCAGCCTTTTCACAAGATTTGGCCCATGAGTTCACTGACCTGATGTTCTGGAATAGTGAAATTATTTCATTAGACAAACATTCACTCTCTATAGCACTGTATTCAAGTAGATACACTGGCAGATAAGATCCTATATGATTAATTCTATAACCATTTTTAATCCTTTTTATGATATTTGATATGTATGGTACATGATATGTATTTGCAGTGACATGGCTGAAATGTTTAATACAAGTAATGTTTTTTTTTTTTCACATTTTCCATGTAGTTTTCACTAAATTAACATATGGGAAAAAAATATTATTTTCCTTTATATGCACCAATATTATCAATACATTTTCAACATGCTGTATATTATCACCAAATCATTTTAATACATGAAAAATCTATCTATCTATCTATCTATCTATCTATCTATCTATCTATCTATCTATCTATCTATCTATCTATCTATCTATCTATCTATCTATCTATCTATCTATCTATCTATCTATCTATCTATCAAAAACTAGATCTCTCATAAACTAAAAAATTCAGATGCTGCTAAAATATACAAATGCACCGGTACATGGGATGTTCCTCCCACATAAAATGTGTCCTTGCCATGGGTCACACCTCAAGACACCTGAGCATACTTTGTGGCAGATCTCCAAGCTCTGGTTGGTTTAAACCAATAAGTCTTGCTGGCTGATCTCTAAATGTCAGCTATTTTAAGAGCACATGTGTTTTCACAGCACCGCGTGAGAGTGGTAATACATGTGGGAAGAAACCTCACCTCACCCTTAAGAAAGATGTACACAATTGGTATAACATAAGACGTCTAGTAAAGTGCATGGAATAACTTTAGCTTTAATTTTCATAAGATCATCTTCTCCAAAACCTTGTTGGATGTAGCCACTTTCCAAACAAAGACAGGCTGAATCCAAACATTCATACTTCCCTACTATTAAGTATGTGAAAAATAGTATGTGAAAAGAATACCATGTCTGAATTCACAGTATTTATTAAACAGTTGGTGAAAAGTACCAGGATGACATACTACTTCTGACGAAATGTGAATCTGATAAACACTTTACTATCCCATGAAGCCACAGTAGAGGAGTTGTGAATGGTAATGAAGCGATGCAACTGACACTGGTAGATCACATGACAATGACAACGTGATGAATGTATTCAGTACCTACGAATTTGACGCAGCCACATTATTTTTCTATAGAAGGCACAGAGGAGTTAAATTGAAAATTACTTCCTGAAATCTGAGATGTCAAAAAGTATTTGTGAAAACCAATAGGTATATTCTTAAGTACTTAGACTTCTAAGGTATTTTTGTTTTAGTTAGTCATCGGCAAAGCCATTTACTGCTTCACAAGTTGCGTGCTAATCGTTTCCTGAGGCATCCATGAGGCCCTGTAGATGAATACTGAGAAAAATCACAGTTATTTCACCTCAAATACCAAAGCCAGAGAGCCACAACCAAAACTGCAATCAGATCTCAATCTCCATTCTACCTAAACTTCATCATTCGAGAAAATACCATAAGTATCGATTGGATCTCTCAGAGGAAATCTGCTTGGATTATCCATGACAGTGCTGTGTGACAATATGTATCCTGCACAGCAGGCTAGACACTTCCTCTTCCACACTGTGGATCTTTAACACTCACAACTCCCCCCATATACGAGCCTTATCATCGATTGCCATTAGCAAAACGATCACAGCACTCTGGCTCTAACAGGAAGGGTAAACAGGGACTGGTAGGAAATAAATATCCAGATGAGGGCTGTAGAGGGACTACAAGGATGAATAACTTTAGAGGTGAAGCCCATGGGTAAGAGGAGCTGGGCGGGAGTGAGTAAGCCCCACCAACCTGCAGCAGTCCCCCGACAGGGAGTAGGGCGACAGCGGCCCGTTTTTGTCCGACAACGGAGAGGAGCATTGGTCCAAGTCGCTGTCCTCCTCGAGAGAGCAAAGAGGAGCCTCTAACCCCTCCGTCTTCAGCTTCCACCGAGACGAATTGTCCTCAAACACTTCGTCGTCTCCCATCTCCTCCATACAGCAAGACTCACCGACGTCCAGCATGGCGCTGGATGACTTGGCGATGTGGAGCCTTGAAGCGAAACTTCCCATCTCAGACGCCTGCAGACTTCCGGCGGTGAAAGAGCGGGTGAGTGGAAAGATGAGGCGCAGGAATTTGGAGCTTCTTTGAAAGTCTGAATGTGGAGGAGCAGGAGGAGCCAGGCAGTTCTCAGGCCTTGGGTTGGAGACGTATTTGTAATTGTTGAGGAAGGATGGAGGCTGAGAAGCAAACAGAGGGGGAGAGTTGGCTTGACCATTGAGGGCTTTGATGTGGCCGTCTTGCATGAGTTGTTCCTTCTCCACTCCCAGCTCCCCGTCCGAACAAGTGCGGTCTATAAAGTGAAGACCGCTGCATAGGCTGTCCATCTTCTGTCCCACATCATTCAGAGACTTTGAGAACTTGAGACTGCCTCCTTCTGGTTTCAAGTTGACTGATGGTTTAAGTAGAGAGAGCCATTCTGTGCCAAACAAGGTCCTATTTTTGGGTTTAGTGGGAGAGGCCAGGCAGAGCGTGGTCATGGTGACACACTGAGATGCTGAGCTTTTACCATTAGAGTTCAACAGCACTACAGTGGCCTGTAAGGGCCTCTGTGAGCCCAGGTCCTGAGTGAGGTCATTAGAACTGCATTCGAGAGGAGAGGAGAGGGATGGGACAGAAAGAGAGGTGCAGAAACAGAGATGGGAAGAGAGAAAACGGACGTAAAGATTCATGCAACATGCATTAGAGAACAAATGGAGAAAGATTACAAAAAGACAGGTGAGAGGAACCAAGAGGAAAGTTAGAAAACAAAATGGCAGAATCAAGATGGATAGCAATGTTTGCCCACTGATGCTCTGACAGTTCAGTCTCTCTCTCGATCTTTTTCTCTTTCAGTACATGATCAGACTGCAGAAGTGTAAAGACACTTCAGGATTGAGAGAGGGCAAACCTACCTGCATATATCCTGGTTTGAGGGCGTCACTGAAGTCCTGGGGAAGCTGTAGGGAGCGTTCACAGAGGTCGGACTTCCTGCCTGTATGCAAAACAGAGACCATAGCAGCAAATTAGAAACATTAACTTAATCAGCACTTCTTGATAAAAATCCCAGTCCTTGCAAGGCATCAAAATGTTTTAAGTAAAGTTAGCTTTTTGTTTTTGGTTCGGCATAAATGAAATGCATCACAGCCACTTTGCCATTGTCACAACATATAGCACATCTTTTTAAATATATGCTAAAGTTCAGAAAAGATTTTACTTTGAAAGAAATTAAATTTAAAGGTGCTCTAAGTAACTTTTTTACCTTAACTGAACAGCTTCGGAGTCATTGGAATGGTTATATTACATATTTCGGGTTGAATGGTGGTCGTTTCGCACCCCCCTGGTGCCCGTGAGCGGAAAATACGCACTTGCAACTTTGAGCCGGCGGGGCGCCGGCCACCGCATCAGGAAGTATCGCGTGATATCAGGTCTCGCGATGTAAACAATTGCTTTACGGCCAAAAGAAATCTGCTAAAATGCTGTCATTATTGCGCTCCCTCACGCTGTCCGAACCCGAATGAAGAAGACGTTTTAAAGAATGTCCCATCTGCTTTGATGTCGTTAATCTACTAGCCTCTGGTGTCTGAGAATCGCCAACGAGTTTTTACAACCGTGTTGTCAAATATCTATTCCGAAGCTGTGGGGGGAGCTCTAGAGAGAAACCTGCGAGCAAAAAGCGAGAATACAGCGAAGAAATCCCGAAACTACTGAGCTCTGCTTTAAAGGTGGTATCAGTGATTTCAGGCCCAAAAATATTTTTATCACATTCATCTAATCTTTCCTAACGATCCGCTAGCTGCCCGCCCCATAAGCATGCCGTCAAAAACCGTGTGTGCCAAAAATATTTTTAGACCTGAAATCACTGATACCACCTTTAATTCAGCAAGGATGCACCAAATCAGCATATCAGAATATTTTCTGAAGGATCATGTGACACTAAAGACTGGAGTAATGATGCTGACAATTCAGCTTTGCCATCACAAAAATAAGCTTTTTTTTAAAAATAGAAAACAGTTATTTTAAATTGTAATAATATTTCACAATATTGCTGTTTTTACTGTATTTTTTTATTTAAAAAAATGCAGCCTTGGTAAGAGTGAAGAGTAAAAAAAAACTTTTGGGTGATAGGTGTATGGTTAAATATATGCAAGGAAGAAATGTAAACAGATTGAAGAAAGATGACATTGATGCAAGTACATTTTTTAAATGTTGAACATTATCTACTTCAATGGAAGATTTGAAAAAGAAAGTGGGGTGGAGGTGGGGGTTACATTAAAGATAAATAACTTTTGAAAATTTCTCTCTCACACAGACAAACTAATATTACCTGGCCGTTCGAATCAGAGCAGCATGGATCGCATGCGCAATGCTTGATTCCATCATTTATGTCCCAGACTAATTAAATATCGATTCTATCTGTAACGAACAAAGAATTTATAGCCCTGAGCCTGACAGGGATCAATACAGGATAGAGTGTCCGGAACTGCCCTCTACACTAACACACAAGCTGACACACAGTCACACAAATTCACATCTTTGATGAATAATGTTTAAAGAAACTAGGAAATAATATTGTGTTCAGGCACGACAAATGTGGAAGTATGCCCGAGTAAACTGTGCTTAACATTAGCACT
Organism: Leuciscus leuciscus; assembly: GCF_965113295.1. Lineage (NCBI taxonomy): Eukaryota > Metazoa > Chordata > Actinopteri > Cypriniformes > Leuciscidae > Leuciscus > Leuciscus leuciscus. The sequence continues at coordinate 8,032,945 of NC_138746.1, forward strand.
TCTATTAAAACTTAGCCATGATTTCATATAGTTTACACTCACAAACATACACACCCTTTTGTTTAGTAAGGCTGTAACATTTTCAAACATTCAATGGTACTTTCCACAAATGAGGTACACAATAGAGCCTAGGGTTGGGCAGTATATCGTGTTTATATGATACATCAATATTTTTTTTTAAATAAATGACAGCTATCGAGGCAATATTGTTTATATCAATATTCAGTAGTTTGATATTACGAGTGCACCTGAAAAATCGCGGAAGACACAAAGTGAACAGCTGCGCGGAAAGTGCATAATTCAATTTGCCCTAAATATAAGACATGCATTACATTAAGGGCTTCACACGTAACATATAGTTCACCAGTAAAGTTTAAAGCGGCTTGCCCCGTCAGGTGCTCTGACAGATGTGCTGTTTAATGCGTTTAAAATGTGTGTACATTTAAATGCCATATTTAAAAATCTAAATAAAATATTACACAGACAATTAAAAAGATTTGCAGATTAAAAACAAAAAACAAATGTTACTTTTTTGTAGCCACATTTTTACACTGTTTTTTTTAGTGTTTTTGGTATTTAAAAAAAATATTATGTACGTACAGTATACACATTTACTTAATATATCTAGTAATAAAACACATTGGATGTGGTGTTCTTAAGAATAGTGGAAAGTGGCAAATGTGTTTATGTCTATGTTGCACAGTCAAGTTGTGACGACAGCGTGAACGTGATTAACTGAGTAACTCGGGCTCCATGCAGCCCCAGTCAGCAAGATAAGGTGAATTTTCAAGCTTGACAGAGTGTGTGTTTGTGAAGAGAAGACTCCTCCTGAGATGTGATATACACACAGTCATCGGAGTCAAAAAAACAAACCAAAAAAAAAACACACAAACCCTTGGTAAAACCACATAGCGACTGCTTAAAATTGGAAAGAGATGAGGCACAGAGTCTAACACGCGTCAACAAAAATAATAGCAAATGGAAAAAAAGTCCTGCAGTTATGGAATTTGCCTCCAGCACATTTTAAAGTGTAGATTTAATCTACCTGTGAGTAAATTTGTGAAAAAAAAAAAGAAAAAAAAACTTGTTTGTGGAGGCCAAAAGCTTGTCACACTATGGGAGTTATTCAGAGATAATGGAAAATCATTCATTCTCAATTGCAAACATCAAACTGACATTAGCTCAGACCTGTGAGACAAGTGCTACTGAAAGCAGAACAGACATTTTATAAACAAGGCTCATCACTGCATGTGGTTTTAGTTAAGATGTTGACAGCATGTTTTAATGCCCAGCTCACACTGAAAGCAATTTTATCACTGGAAGCTGCCAGGTCGATAGCAGGCATTCCTGATGCTGGATGCCAGAAGATTTAAAGATTTTAAATGAAATGTTTTTCCAGTAAAAAAAAAAAAAATAGATGTCAGATTGACAGATTTTTGTCTTCCTCAAAATATCAAGATGCAAGGGAAAGTGTTTATATATGAACTACAGCAGAGCAAGATGCATCATATTGTTCATATAACAAGATGAATGATTATCGATGCATGAATTCAATGTTGAGAAAACTGAATTTCTGATATGGTTTTCCCTGCTTCATTTTTAACAAACTGAACAGTGAAATCACCCACAGTCACATTCATTTCTCAGTCTTATCCCTTTACTCCACTTGATTGTCTCAGAGGAGATGAATCACATAATCTCCACTGACTTCACTCCTATTGGTAGCCGACCGCCCCGTCAAGTTGCTGCTGATTTGCATAAAGTTGCACTCATATTTGTTGAGTTGAGTTTCTAGACATGCCCACACAGCATCGCCAACAGTCGCTGTCACATTTATGTTAGAGCTCAATTTAATGGGCAGCAATTCAAGAAATCTCCAGCTTCTTTCCCACATATTTTTGAGACTTGAATGTTTTTTTTTTCTGGTCAGCACAGGAAAAACATCAGAAGTGCACAGACGCAGTTTAGAGACAACATTATTGGTATATAATGTGTTCTAGCCTTCAGATGCTGAGAGCAATTTTCGTCACTGTGCTAACTTCCACCAGACTCAAATAAGAATGCCAATGGTAGTATGATGGACTAGTTGGGATGCTTATAACAAACAGAGCAATGGCCCAACAATGCACAATGTTAACGCCTTTCATAGGAATCATCCTACGATTGGCTTATTATGAATTTGTAAAATACTTCATGCACATTAAGCTGATATAAGAGAAAGTACTGTTCATAGGTTTGGGGTCAGTAGGTTTTGGTTTTAAATTTTAAAGAAATTAACAGTTTTATTCGGCAAGGATGCATTAAACTGACCAAAAGTGACAGTTAAAACATTGTTATATAATATTTTAATTCTAAACTTTGCATTTAACAAAGAATACAGAAACAAAAAAACATATCACGGTAACAAAAATAACAGCACGGCTGTTTTCAACATTGATAATAGTAAGAAATGTTTCTTGAGCAGCAAAAAAAAAAAAACAGAAGGATTTCTGAAAGATCATGTGACACTTGAGTAATGATGCTGAAAATTCAGCTTTACAATCACAGGAATAAATTACATTTAATAATATATTCAAATAGAAGGCACTTTAAATTGTAATAATATTTCACAATATTACTGTTTTTATGTTTTTATCAAATAAATGCAGCATTAATGAGCATAAGAGACAAGGCTTTCTGAAAGGACCATCACCCAAACTTCAAAGTAAATGTTTGTGACTTCAATTCTGTTATCAGCGAACAGAAAGGAGAAAGAATGAGAATATATAACAAGAGAGGGAGAGTAAAGCCCATGCCTCGAAAACTGCTCAGCAAGCCTTCATAAGACCTTCTGATCTCTTTCTCTCTCCACAAAGCTACTGTAAAGTCTGCGTGTGCCATCCGCCTCTGGAGGACTAAATAGCTCCCAGTGACGAGTGTTATTCTGGGAGTTGTCCTCTCTCCATGGCTCCATTCATCACACACACAGAGCACAGTGACCTAGCAACTTGGGCCAAGATTACACGCTCCAAAATCTTCGCTCAGCCGACAACATCAAGCACAAGTGTGCAAAGGGCCAGACAAGTAAGGTTAATACACAAACTGAAGAGTTTAATTACAAACAAAACCATAACATGTTCATACTGTTAAATTGTATCTGCGAAATGTGAAAATGTCAATGTACAAAATAGATTTCAGCCCATTTTCATGGTCTCCTGGCCCTTAGCCGTAAGATATCACTAAATCGCTCACTTATGTTTTACATATACTGAGCACCTACTGTTTCCCATTATCCACATACTGTAGATGCCTACAAGTCATTATCAGTAATGTAAAAAAGTGATTCTCAACCTTTTAGACTCCAGTGTCCCCCTTTGTTCACAATATTCAAAAATCCAATTACTTTTCCAGTTGTTCCAGATTATCTGGATAAGAATAAAGGCCTCCTGGTTGAGAACCACTGGTATAAAATGTAGTGAATGAACTTGTGAAACGGAAGATTATATTATTAACTTGGTAACTCTGTAACTCTGGCAGTAAAGGTCAGTTCATGGACTGTTAATGTGAATGAGGAAATAAATAATTACACACTGTAGGTTTTTCGTTGACAGCATTATTGCATAAATGATAAAAAACCCAGTGTGACGCAGTTAAGAATGTTTCATAATGAGGTGGATTTGAGTTGCTTGTGATCTTTTGGATTGAACCTAAAAAGCAATCAAAAGGAAATAAGGAAAAAGTTGCGTACAGAAACAGAATGATAATCAGCACTAAATACAAAAGCCTTTAAATAAGCAAGGTTTTGTTTCCAGACTGTTCAACCCGAACCAATTTTCTGGAAGCAACTCTGCAGCTAATTGTTTGTACATTATCATCTGCACAATTTGAGGCATATGTCTAGAGAATGATTATGGAAATGAACGCAGATGCTGCCATAAAAAAGGTCTGTCAATCACTTGCATTTGACACTTGATGTGATGAGGCAGAGGGATTCACAACAGATGTTCTACCCTCCTTTAAAAACGTACTTAAACTAGGTATATTTTACCTACACAGTCCTCCTGCCTGCTATATGTCAGACAGACAGATATTCATGCCCCAAACCCACACCATTGTTACTTTGAGCTAGTGTTGCTGAGCAATGTAAAAAAAAAAATATATTAAAAATTTGCTGCCTTAAATTTAAGTACAATGAACTTGGATGTTTATGTTATTTCAACTTAAATTACATTAAAGTTGAATGTTGTACCACTTATAAAAAAAAAGTTTAAAATTGCTTAACTTATAAAGTTTTAAAGCAAGTTTAAAGCAATGTAAAACACATGTTGTCATAACTTATTGATCATGTATTTTTTTTACAGTGTGAAGTTTGCCAAGTTCTCTGCATTTCATTTTATTTTAAGATTGAAAAAAAAAAAAAGAAAAAAAAATCACTAGTTTCATCTAGTGATTCTAGAAACAGAAAAAAATAATAGAACAAATTTAACTTATTTAGTCACCCTCAAGATATTTTAACTGTAGTATCTACGTAAAATGATTGAACCCCATTGATTTGCAAGAAATGCATTTAAAAAAGATCATCTTTGTCAGTCATATGGGATTGGAACAACATGAATAATAAAAAAAGGTATTTCATATTTGGATGAATTATTCCTTTAAGGCTGGGGAGATTGACTCAACCAGGAAGATTCTGGATAATAATAACACACACATGGATCAGTTGAGTGTGTTGTTGTGTTTGATTGCTTAATGTGCGGCTGAAATGACAGAGCTGACCGGAACACCCCATGGACCCCTTTTAGGACCCTTTGGGTTTCTCAGCAGTCAAAACCTCGTCATGCAGCATGAGTGCGTGTCGGACACTGAAATGATAACAACTGTAATGGGACCTCTTATGTTATTAATCCTGTCGGAAACAAATGAGCTCTGGAATGATGAAACGTTTCTTTCCGCTGGGGATGAATGCAGATCATCCTGATGCTCCTGGGTGCAAAACAGTCAATTGAACATGAGGTTTTAAAAGTAAATGAAGACAAACTTTTCCCTAACTGGTGGGACGTCATTTCGATTATGTAATAGGTAGGTGTGGCTCTGAGGCTCTGCCTTCTTTGACGTGGAAATGTTCACCGGTTCATTTCTTCTGTTCAGTCCTGCTCAGTTCAGACGCAAGAAAATATGAACACACTGGACTGTGGAGAGCTGCTTTATAGTATTAATTTCTACTTAAAAGACACACTGACACTTTTTTTCATGTATAATATTATAAAGATACTTTAAAACAATATTTTGTATGCAGAGGTATATAAATACTGTAAACGTGACGTGACTTGACTGGAGTGGCTGGTGGAAATCTGTCCACAACGCTATAACCGGATGCTTTCTTAACTAATGTTTTCTCAACACTGTCATTTTTGGGGGGGTTTTTTTAGGAAGAAAAATAATAGTAAAATAAAATAAAAGAGTAGCACTTTTCATCTACACGCTGGTCCAAGCAGAGTGGGTGGCGTCGGGAGGTTTGCGAACTGATATTCTGCTGAAAATGTATTTCAAACTAAATGTAAAAACAGCCTATGGACTAACCCAAAGTCCTCAGTAGCTGAATGTCTTGAGCTACACCAGTGGAGCGTTTTTCAGAACAGGTGACCCTGACATCTATTAGTTCATGTGAAGGGTTTATCTGTTAAGAGGCTCAATGTTACGCAGAAGTGCAGTAAATCTCCACTAAGAGGAAGAGAACCATGTTAGAGTGAAAATGCCAGACAGATATGTTTCCAACATGAACTCACTCGCTAACATAGTGAGTCCTGTCTATAAATAATCAAATCAATACCAATGTGGGGTAGGGTTTATTTGAATAGGGTGAGAGCAAATCTGTTTGCGTTTTTAGTCGGAATCCAACTCCAAAGTTATTTTATATTAAAAGAAATAAACGCCAAAAAGGAACACTGTTACATAACTAGATAAAAAACAACAAAAACATGAATGCTAGCAATATAAGCTGGATTACACTCAATGTATTTTAAAATGTGTCCAAATGCAGATCATTTTGCAATGCAAGAACATGTAACAGGCAATTTTTTATATATAAACTAAGAAATAAGACCAAAAGTGGCATTGTTTTTTCATTAGAGTGGAAATACTCAACACAAGTATATAAGTGCAGGGACACTTCTAGCTACCTAATGACGCTTTCTGAAATGTGACAATGCAAGTACGCACTATATTCTCAACATGGGTGCAAAGGCCATAGTAGTGCATTACCATAAACATTCTAGTCTTCCATTTCAGATCAACTACTGTCATATTATAGGGCAAAGATTTGAGGAGAATCTTGCTGAGCAAGTGGGAGTTAGTTAAACTGTCAACATGTTTATACTTGGCTACCTGCATAACACATCCAGTTAAGTGGCATAGACATTTAAGGGCAACTATTGCCCCATTTAGTACAGAGGTTTATTACAACAACGCAAGAACTCGTATTAAAATATACAGTGGGAATGAGGACTTGCAAGCATTCAGGTCTCATTTGCAGTTGCATTGAATGTTTTAAGCCTACGGCACATGGTATTCATTAAATATCAGACAGATAAACAGGTGAAAATGGGAATTCAAGATTGGATAATAAAGTACAAAGCTTCCTCAACCTGAAAAATAACCACAATGAAAGTCTACATAAGCATAAAATGAGCTCTTGAGATTTTGTTATTGTCTGCTGCACTTTTTTCTTGCTTCTAGGTCAGACAGAATGTCCTTCCTATCTCCTTTGCATCAGGCAAATAAATATATTTCAGTATGAAATGCTTAGAAATCCTGACAGAACAAAGTTTGAGGAAAATGAAAAAAGTATTTTTAGATATCAGGTGCAGACCCCCTAGAAAGCTAAGCCACTCGCTCAGACTCAGTAGAAGAGATGGAAATGGATTTTCATACCTTTGAAATGTTGCTGGACCTGCTTGCAGAATGCCCAAGCGTTTTCTCATTCTGTGGAAGAAAGAAAAAGTTTGAGAACAGTGCTTAGCATTTCTTTCAGAAGAAACTATGATAACAAGTACAAAGTCTCCTGGAACTGACTGCTAAAAGATTTTTAATAACACTGCAAATTTGAGAATCTTTAAAAGGATAAAATACACCTACACAGAAAGGAAAATACATTTTGTGTGATTTAACTATATGACTGCGTTAATTAATGGTCTTTATGCCCAATATTTCTCAGCTGGTTAATTCCAACCTTAAGCATTGAGAAGAGATGTCTTTTTCCTGCTGTGTTATATAATTTATATGTCAGTTGTGACTGTAATGTAAGAGGGTTGCTATATTACCACAGCTGTTCTCTGAGAAACTGATTTGTTCAACTGCAATATAATGAAAATTAAAGGTGCAGTAAGTGATTTCTGAGAAACACTTGATATTTGAAATCAATAAACCCAAACAAACACACACTTCCTTTCATTGCTCCGCCCCCAAAATGCACAAACACGCAATGCAAGAGTGAATGTCTCTTTATCAAAGCTGAAGCGAAGGAAAATATTGCTTTGCAAAAAAAAGATAAGATGACAAACAAATAACAAGGAAGAACAAAAATTAACATACAGTACACATATAAGAGTTGGTTGTTAGTCGCCAGCAGCACTCCAGCTTCAGACAAACAATAGCACTCAAAACTGTCCTGTTACTATGGATAACATTACAACAACAGCATATCTTGATTCTGTGAAACATACCAAAACCAATGTTCCTCACGTATGGAGCAGAAACAACATAACCTCATCATCCGTTTTCAGGCCTGGTCCCTCCAGCGCTAATATCAACACTGATCCTAAAGCTCTTGCCTGATCAAAACCCTTCTTTTTCCAGTGATATTCCTCTGACCTTTTCTCTTTTGTAATGTCTTTCAGCCATGTCTCTTTCTACAGTTTTTCATATCTCACTCTCTCTCCTCCCCCATCATGAGTAGACACGCCCCCTACTGCTGATTGGCTACAAGTGTGTTGTGGTGCTCGGTTTACTGCACCTTTAAGTGCTTAAAGAAGGGCAGAGAAAGGCTTGTAATAGTGATAGATTGATTAAATGGCTGATATTTCACCGTTTTGGGACACTTGTTAGAATAACAGAAGATGTTGTTCTCCTGCAACAGTTTTTCAACAGCCTCATCAATGGATAGTAAACAATTCGATTTCTGAAAGAATAGTGAATCACCGATCAAATCAGAAAAAAAGCTGAGCTTTGAGCTTTTTGCTAAAAATGTTGCTCCCTCAAATATTCTTGCTTTGAATGTTGCATTTTTAATAAAAACGTACCCACATTCAAGTGTTGATAAAAAAAGAAGGTATAAAACTAGAATAAAAAGTTTTTTTAATTTTTAGTTTTTTTAAAGCAGAGGCTCTGTTCTCTGTTCTTTTGATATATTGCATGTTCAGATATTCATAAAATATTCTGGGGGCCATGAAATTGTTGTGAAAATTATCAAAAACGCTGGCAGAGAAAGTTAACAATGAGACAATACTGTAAAAAAAAACTTGGGCTCAAGCTTGAAGGCGGCCTTTGTATTTCTACTGACATTCCTTCTTAGGGCGAGACACCCCCAGGTGAAAAAACAAAACAAAAAAAACCTAATAAATATCACCATACTTCACCAGTTGATTGATTACATTAATAACAGCAAACATTTTTTGTATTACAAGATTTCTGAAATGTTATGTTTAGATATGCAAATGAGGTGTTGTCTAATTAAATATGCACTAAATTTGCATACATTTCTAGAACACAAATCTGAATTTTGGATGAAGTCAGGTTAAAAATTAATGTTTCATTTATTTGATATATCAGAGCCTAAGGTTTTTACAGATGGTATCTTTATCACTCCACAAATCAGAAAATACTGTCAACAGCCAAAAATAATTAAATATTCGCCTTTTTTTTTTTTAGGAATAAAATGTTGTATCTAATCAGGAAAATTATATATGAACAAACCCCTTTGTAAAAACCTTCAGAATATAGATAAGAATAAAACTAAAGTGTGGTGTATGTAAGTGTTACTGAAGTGGAGATTTCTATGTAATAGATGCTCAATGTAGGAGGAAAAACTCATTTTGAGAAAATGGCCTTTATCGATTTGCATCTGTAGATTTCAATTACAGTCTATATCTTTAAAGTGCTCTAAAAGATACAGTTAAAAGTGTATTTTGGATGTTTTCTGTCCACTAGTCTGAAAAAAACATTTTATGAAAAGGCCAAAATCTCAAAATTGACAGATGCATGAAAAAACAGTTTTAGTCTGTAGTGTCTCCCCTTAAGTGGCTACATTGTGGTTAGACTCAAATAACTACAACAGAGAAACCATGAGCAAACACACCCTTTCATGACACGAAATGATGTCTATTCATGTACAAATTGTCATTGTTTTCAGTCTTTGCCATATTTATTCTTGTATCAAATCACGCAAATTAAAAATAGACTAAGCTCTAGATTGTAAGACTGTCTAGAAATAGTGGCTCATGGAAACAGACAGGCTGATTGAATGCATTCCTACACAGAAAATCACTTACACGAATCAATTAAAAATTAAAAATTTTGATGGAACATCTTGTTCTAATCCAATTTCCTTAAGTACTTTCATGAATATAAAGTCAACTGAACAGTCTCAATAATGTTACAAAAGATTTCTATTTCAAATAAATGTTTTAAATGTCACTTTTTAAATCAATTTAATGCATCTGGAATAAAAAAAGAAATAGTAATTTATTTCCTAAAAAATTACTGCCCACAAACTTTTGAATGGTGTACAGGCCTATATACCAAATATAATTTCTTATATGATTCAGTCATGTTCTTGAGAGGGTTCATTAGAGTGAGAGGGTTCAAGACTTCTTTTAGTCTTGCATTTACAGCACAAACACACCCACTTCAAAACAACCAGCAGCATTACATTTAGAACAAAAGAAAACTAGCACATGCTCGTTTAGCATTTCCAGTCCTGTGTGAATTATGAGGCAGAAATGGTGCTAATATCAGTGCTTGGCAGAGAAAAGCTCTGCAACAAAGAGCCCTTTGGCACAATGTGCCATGATTAGCGAGTGTGTGCGTGTGTGAGAGCTCATTGTTTTTCCTCTGAACTGTAATGGTGTGGGGACCCAATATGTGTGAGAGCATGTGCAGCAACAGAAGGACATGCACTTTATCTTTAATCATTCCTGTGCTTTTTACTCATGTCTCCAGCCCTGTGCTGTTACCATGGAGATGGCAGAGGAAGAGGCGAGCGCTAAATCCATACTGGTTACTGTCTTTTTGTTATTAAGTAGTCAGTTATTAATATCAGCCATTCTAGACATCAAAACACTTCAACATTTTTCCACATGACAAAAAAAGAAAGAAAAAAAAAAGACCAAAAGTCTAAAACCACACTGAAATTTCATCAACCATCTATAATCCATTTAAACCAGGAAACATTTATTTTATTTTTTTATGACGAATATCTTTATTGATCGCAACATGTCTTATTGTTTATAGTTAAACAGTATGTGGATTTTCCTTGTTTACAGTTAAACTGTGTGGATTTTCCTCGTTTATTTTTGTTTCATGTTTTCCCTCTTTTGTGAACTTGTATTTCAGACTAAAATTATGTCTTTATTATGTGCAACTTTTTTACTGTATTAAAATGTTTGCATTATGCATTTTAAATGCACTTGAAATGCATTACAATTAAAGGGTACAGGATTGTATGCATCATACACAAGGGATATTTATTAGAAAATGACTGGATGTGAAGTTGATTTTAAAGGAATAGTTTCATGTCGGTGAAGGTTGAGAACTAATGTTGTTTGATGTCACTGACGTCAAACCTGATGAAACTGATGAACATCTAATGATTTGAGAGCTTTCAATGTATAAATTAAATTTCTATCTGGTTCATTAAACAATGTTGATTGGCTTCAGAAAACATGGACTAAAGCACACGAATCAGATGGACCACTTTTATGGTACTTTTTGTGTCAGTTTGGAGCTCAATAGCACACATCCACATTCACTTTTATTATAAATGTGCAATCACGATATTCTTCAAAAATTCACCTTTTTTGCTCCACAGAAAAACCAAGTCATGTGGATATGTAACGTCATGAGGGGGAGTAAATTATGACAATTTTAAGATGAATTGTTTTTATTGTGTGTTAGTGACAACACAAATCACCTTGCATGAAGGATTTGTATGGAAAGGTGGAAATAAGAAATGTTGAGATCAGTCAGTATCAGTTGGTGAGACAGAACACTGGAGAGAGTCGAGAGCCCTACAGTTACACATAAGAGGACGAGTCATTTCCAGCTGCTCTGAATACCAGAAACACTTCTCATGTATGTGTACTAAAACCAATAATAGTACTGATTACTAATATAAATAACCCAAGTGCAATTGCCAATATCAATCGTCTCAAAAGGAACACATATTTGACAGGATGTTTCATGAGACCATATAAACATGGTAAGATAGAATTATAAAACAAATCATGGTGTTTCTTTAAAAAAAATAGCCTACCTCATTCAGAAATTAAATATACTATATAGCTTCTAAAAAAAAAACTAAATAGAACTACATACACTATTCCATTACATTTTTAAAAATGTCTCTTATGCTCATCAAGGCTGCAGTTATTTCATCAAAAATACAGTAAAAATAGTAACAATTTAAAAAGAAATGTACTTTATCCCTGTGATGACAAAGCTGAATTTTTTCATGATCCTTCAGTAATCATTATAATATGCTGATATGCTATAACATTTCTTATCATCAATGTTGAAAACAGTAGCTGCTTAATTTATTTGTGGAAACCATAATTTTTCTTTGATTAATGGATAGTTTAAAAGAACAGCATTTGAAATGTTATTTAAATGCTTTTAAATTGTGCTTTTCAGTTACTTTTGATCCATTTAATGTATCCTAGCTTAATAAAAGTATTCATTTTAGAAAAAAAAAAAAAAAATCATACTGGTCCCAAACCTAAAAATGGTAGTGTAAATTTAACCGTTTTCCTCAACACGCTTGATGTGGTTTCAACAAGTAAAGTAATTTGAGGTTCCCATAGGCTTTCATAACAGAGATCGTGCCGAATTGAAATGGGTCACACAGCACTGCAAACTGGTTCGCACAGCGGTGTTCAGATTGTTCCGGGCAACACAATCCATTGAGCCACACAAGAATACACATGCTCGAGGTGCTCACATCACGCTCTGCACTGTCCGTTCTGTTTGGGTTAATCGATTTGCACTGATTCGTCCTGCTTTTGGCGTCTCCCCATACACAACAGGACATGACAGCACGTGATTTAAAAAAAAAAATTTAAAACAACTATAAACTAACAAGAAAATAGTCATAAAATTCAGAATATGTGGCTGGATGTTTACAAGCACTTCAGGTGTGTGGCTGTGTAAACAGCAACAGCAGAAATCAAGTGCTAATACATTGTTGTTATGGATCTGCACAGGCTTCATCAAGTGTGTGGGCAGATCCAGAATAATGAGCCAGACTCCAAGGCTGCCATGAGTGCACGGATAATATAATGAGATGACAAATGCATGCCTGGTGCTTGAATGTAATTTGACGGGTACGATTAGAGGAGAAAACAGCATAGTGAAGTTTGAGGTATATACAAATCACTCAGTGTGTTCAAATAATGCACCCCTCCACCATCTCAGTGAGCGCATGTTAACATAAGCCTCTGATAACACTGTCAAGCTTTTAAAGAAGAGTGCAGGGTACAGTGAACATGGCAGCAGTCTCTGTGGCTTCTGTCTGCTCCTATCAACGTGTGAGGCGTCTTCCTGCTCTCAGACTACAATGAATTAGGTTTAGTTAGGCATCCTGTCCCATTTAGTCTCACTCTTGTGGCATATGATTCATAGAAACCTGAGGAACTGATAGATATAACCGTGGATATAAATGTGCCAGTGTTTACTGCAATACTCTATCTGTCATATTGGGGAAAACGCTTCTAAGTAGCAACAGATCTTTTCTTCCATTTTGTGACTCGTATGCGAGTGCAACTTGAGATTACTAACAAATATTTTATTCTTTTTTTTATTTATAAGATAGGCATACTAATAAAATTTATTTTGGTTTTAGTACAATAAATTATATTAAACTGATTTAGGATAATACATTAAGGATTGTGGCTTTATATTTTAGGTAAGAGAGTCCTCAAAAGGATATCATCATATTGCCATTGATGGCCTCAGATCTACTGGAAAGGGTGATTTCAGGTTACTCTTGCAGTTTTGGAGTGCAGTGTACATCAAATGGTCCTTGAACTGTCTGTGGACGTTTACTGTCTTAGGTTACACTGCTAATAACAGTCCTGAATTTAGTTGTTTGGGAAATTTACCTGACTCATTGTGTCCTAACCAGGGGTGCGTTTCCCGAAAGCATCGTTAGCCATCTATGGTCGCATGTCCCGTCGTTATCAGCATGATACAACGAGTCTGTGTTTCCCGAAACCATAGTTCCAATGAACATTCGCAAACAGCATCACACAGTTGTGTGGTTGGAATGACAGCTCTCGACCTGTGGTTAGAAGCATAGTTTCTTGTTTGCATGACAAGTGGACTTAATAAATCCATATCTTGAGACAAATAAGCCAGCTGCCATTCAGTGCAATCTATATCTTTTATTTTGAATATACTGTATACAAATGCCATTTACGTCTTTTAGTTTGTCAAGAGATTTAAAGTTCAGTTTTTGAACAGTGCGCATGTGCGTATGTGCTTTAGTACGTAAGAACGAGCCTATGATTGAATTTGGAAATAAAGCAAAATAACTGAGAAATATGAGAATTATTCCTCAGATGCCATGTCTGTAATTTATAGCAAAAAATCTAGCATTAATAACATCTCAAACGGATTCATTAAAATAAGTTTACTCCACCATATGCGTGACATCATTAACCAACGTGGTTGAAAGTCAAATTTGTGACAGTAAGGTTTCGGGAAACGGTCATGACAAGCTAAATTTGATTTCTTCAACTATGCATCATAATATGGCAGGTCAGCAGCGAGTTATGTCGTTGTATGGGAAACGCACCCCAGAAGTATAAAAGCAACATGTAATCGGTCTGTCTACATCAAACATAAATATGCTTTGTGGAGCTACACAAACACAGCCAGTTTTTCAGAAGTTTTTTCAACCACAGTTATGCAGTAACTACCATAGACATCAACTTTAGGGTAGTCTCAGCCTCAGACATCATCAACGAAGTCGTCATCTGATTGGTTGATTTCTCCAGGAATTCCGGGAAAAGTGTGTGTTGCACTCTTTTACGGTCCGCCTGGAAACAAAGCAGTCATGACGTCAAACCCCTTATGGAACAAGAAAGCCGTCGCATGTACAACTGTGACAATGAGAAGTTATCAGGATCAGCTAAACGCTGGATTTTCAAAAGTATGTGAAGCTCACAGCACCATTGTCAGTTAACTTGCACTACATTCTTGAATGAATTGCATGCCGGTCTGTTAACATAGGAGTATGCAATAACTGACTTTAACAACATTTCTGAGCAAAATTAACTATGATAGGTTGCTTTACATGTCACTCTTGCGGTCCTTGGCCAATAAAAGCTGCTATGGAGTCCTGACCTTCTGTCATCAGTCTGAAGGTCTGGCTACGCGAGACTAAAGGTGATGATACACGGGGCAACTTTGCAACTTTGCCCAGCAACATTGCTCAAAAAGTTGCCCAGTGAATCATCCCCTTAACTTGAAAGGAATGAGTTTCTTCCCAATATTCAAATAAGACCAAATGTTCCCCCCAATATTTGATATTCTTGATGCTGCTCTGCTGCACTTCCTTAAACAACACTATGTTCGTTGTTAGCAGGACACAAAGTTTTAAAAGTAATTTTTTTAGGATTACCTGCTTCAGCAGTCTAATAGCTCTCAATGTCAAAATGGTGAGATGACCAATCAAATCAAAGGAGGCGGGCTTTACTGTTTACAGAAGACAAGCGCGAATTCCAATGCAATGCATCAGTTTTAACAGTAAAAGAGAGCAGGGTAAAATGTAAGTTGTTAAACATTTAATATTTACCATGTGTTTTGAGAGAGAATTGCAAATAATATTCAATGGTGTGAACTATTTCAGTTTTGCCAAATTTCTACATTTTTAAATGAAAACAGTCTACTGTATATCATGTATGCTATTTGTGTAATGTAATTCGCAATTGAATGTTAGAGACAAGAAACAAACAGAGCAATGTTAGGCATACGATTAAGAGTGAATACCCCAACCCCAAAATGAAAACTACCCACACACACATAACAATTGTCCCTTGTCATGGTTCCTTGCAGTTATGAAAAGCAGGACGGGGCTACTCTGAATAAGGCCATATAGGTAAAAAGCAAGAATACGTCAACAGAAACTCTAGAAGACTAGCTTTTATCGCTTGTCGCTTTGTGTCATGCCAGGTACATTTTTTTTTTAAAGGGATACTTCACCTCTGGAAAGATGAATGTGTATTTAAAATAGGTCATTTATGTAGAAGAAATGTGAAGAATTTTTTTAATTTGGAGCTTTCTAGACTGAGAAAATCCAGAAAATTTATTTTTGGCTTATGTGGATGAAAGACAACAACTCCCAGAATGCACTTGCTTCACTGCCCTAGGAGGCCACTCCCAAGCCACGCCTACCGGTAAGAGAGGGCAGCTGACAACAACAAGGCTAGGCTACTAGTGAGTCTCCGTGACGAGTTTGCCAGGGATTTCGAGATCGCCTAAAATGTCCGGGATTCGGCTTTTGCGTTCAACAGTCGCCATTCATCATGTTTACTGTGGCGAGCAGGACGAGGCTGACGGCAGCGGGAGAACGGCGCGAGGCCGGTGGCGTCATTACTGAGACGCGCCGGTCTCGCATCTCTCACGGAGGAGCGGGAATTTTCTTAGCAATGGTAAAACGCACATCAACCGATCACTTGTTTAGCGTTCATGTAAACTAGGCATGTGCCGGTATCACATTTTCATGCTGCGATTAATTGAGTGATCTTTTATCACGGTATACGGTATTATCACGGTATTTGAATTGCACATGAGAAACAGATGGATTTGGGGGGGATGTAAAAAATAAAATAAAACTTGCATCACAAGGTGTAATTGTGATTGTCAAAACATTTGGTAACTAAACTGAATTTTATTAAGTTTAGTGACAACATGTTACAATGATTACATGGTACAATGACTGGTAGGCTACTGTTTGTATTGCTTAACACAAATTTTACGATTTCAATTCAATACTTGGGATTTGATTTAAATCTTGATTCAATATTGACTTATTTTGGATAAATATTAGGAAGGCTACAGTAGATAGCCCACGTTATTTTTTTCTCATGAAAAAAAATATCTCACATAATGCTATGTAACCATATAGAACCCTATCAGCTGGTATTTTTAAAGGTTACAAATAACTAATTAAATCAAATATAATGTGGTTTTCATTATAATAACAATTATGTAATGACACAAGTAAAAATATAATAAATATGTAAAGTGCAGTGCACATATTCAGCAAAATACTCCTCTTTATCTATATGTTTTAGTCATCTAACATGCTGCTGGTCATTAAATAGTTTAAATGTAACTTTCTGTGACGCAATTGTTCTACTGTTTCATATCAAAAGTAACCTGCTCTGTCTTGTTTGACGGTCTTCGTGTCCTCTTTGCTCCGCGATTTTTCTCTGCGTGAGAAAACGGATGTGTGGCGTGACGCGTGAGCGTATGAGGAGTCTCGCGCTGAATGCGTCGAGTTGGCAGCTCTGCTTTTAGAAGCGGGATGGATCCGGATAGATCGGCGGCGGCGTTCCTCCTTCCGCCATGCTGCTTCTCCATGTGAGGACTGTTTACATTAGACTAGAAGTGCGCACCGGCCGCATGCTTATACACGTGGCGATTGTTTACATCAGAATGCGCACGTGTTTCGCGCAGTTTGTTTAAGCAGTTGATGGAAAATAAGCTAATGCGCGTTCTAAAAATCTAAATTCGGATCTATTATTTTTCACGGTATTTTGAAGTGCCCGCGATAACAATATCGTGCATATTCATTACCGCGATTTATCGCATTACCGAATACCGGCACATGTCTAATGTAAACACTACATTCAGATTCACCAATCGGTTCGGAATGAATTCAGTTAACGTTAGATTGAAACAAAAGGTGTGCATGTAAACAATGAATGGCGGCTGCAGAAAGCAAAAAGCTGAATCCCGAATCACGGACATTTTGAACGATCTCGCCCGCCGGACATGTCAGGAAAAAGGAGGATGGTAACCCATTCAGCTTTCTCCTATACTCAGCTTTCTCCACAGAACAAGAGCCTGCTAGCTTAGCTTCCAAAGAAAGACGGCTGACACTGTGCACATTCTGTGAGTGAGATCCCACCCTCTGGGCAGGTTGAAAACATGCGGGACAGCCCCTACTACTGGCTGTAGTCTTTAGCCTCTGGCCAGAAAATCCTCAGATGACGCAATATGACGATTTTTGCGTCATCGGAGGATTTTTTCCAGACAAAAAATACATAAATCTCTTGTCTCAGGGGGATATGAGGGTGGAAAGCATGGTAATTCGAAAATACTACAGGTTTTCTACTAATACAAAGCTTAATGCTAAATCCTGAAGTATCCCTTTAAGTCTCAGTTGTGGAATGCACATCAATACCTCAGCAATGTGACATCATGATTTGCACAATCACACTTTGGTAAAGCTTTGTTGAGAGTTTCTGGTTTCTGGGCCATCTCCGAGGAGAG
The DNA here is from genome assembly GCF_965113295.1 of Leuciscus leuciscus. Taxonomy (NCBI): domain Eukaryota; kingdom Metazoa; phylum Chordata; class Actinopteri; order Cypriniformes; family Leuciscidae; genus Leuciscus; species Leuciscus leuciscus. The sequence goes on from NC_138746.1 coordinate 8,050,696, forward strand.
AGTGATGGCCATGACTGGCTCATGGAGAAGATTGAATTATCCTACTGGGTGAGCAGAGGTTGTTATCAGCACTGAGTGAGTGGAGACCTGTGACAGATGGCCATCTAACACTTCCTCAGCTGGCTGACTGGCTCCATCTCTAAGATTCCCCATATCCATGTCTCATTGCCTCAGCAGACAGCTCAACGCAACAACGGCAGTCAGGGGAACAGACCGCAAATGAGACAGCACTGCTACAACATCACCCCCATCACGGTCTTTCTGTTTTCATCTCTCTACTCGGCACTTCCTGCCAGTTAATGTTTGAATGGCCTTAATTTCACAATCAAATTCATTGGACATTCCCAGAACTGGTTTCTCATAATCAAAACAAGAAACGCATGGTTCCTCAAAGCATTGCGGTAAAAGGATGTGATCATGGTTTCGCTATGGAGATTAAGGAGCATAAATAAACAGCATCTGTACCAGCGTCACGAATTAAGCAAGGCTTGAGAAAAAAAAAAAATCCCCTGAAAGTGACAACTATACATGCCTAATGTAAATTATTGTACACTTTTCAAAATCAAACAGTTGGGTTGTGGAAGTATAAAAGATAATACAACATATAATAAACTAAATTTAGACCAGTTAATTCAATCTTTGAATACTAAGCCATCTGGAGCAAAAGGAGAAAGACTGACTCTGACTGACAGGATAGCACCACAGTTTAAAAAAAGGATTGCATTGTTTGAAGAAAATGTGAGTGGCTCTAATGTATCATTTGGGTACAAAGTGTAATAATTTGAGAAACTGTAAGTGCAATGAATGATATATAACAAACTCAACCCTGGTCAATTTCCAAGACATTGCATAGTATAATTTTCCCATCTTACTGTAAAGTATTCTGAAAATGTAACAGTTCACAGAGTATAAACGTTCAGATTGCTGATGTGACAGGGACATGGCTGTTAATTATTACTAATATTATTTTTAATATGATATTATTAATCATTAATTAACTAATAATTACTGCATTAAAAGGTAACTCGTTCCTTAAGAGTAAAACTGCTATGCATTTACCAAATCATCTGTGCTGAGATTATTGGTTCTTATACTACGGGTCTCTTGAATGCTTGAATCTGATTGGTTCTGAAATCTGAAACATTCTAAGGAGTGCAATTATTTTCAGGTAAACCCACTGCTAAAGTAATTCCAGGCAGATTTTGACTGAATTACAGTTTTAATCCGTCACTGCGGGTCTCAGGTGCACCTGACAAATGTCTTGAAATACAACTTCTGAACAATGTCTTAAGATGTGGTAACCGTAGCATTAGAACAATTGACTCCGGTCCGTTGAATTATTAGAAAATAATGCACACTCCGTTTTGCGTCGTGGCCACATTACCACCTAGGTGTCAATTATTCCTTACTTATTATTAAGAGAGTTATTACTGTCTGTGTGTAGAGAGATAGAGATAGAGATAGAGATAATTAAATCAAAAGAACAAACATCACGATCTGAAGTAAGGGTGAAATGCAGCCTGAATATCGGGCTGATGAAATTTCGGCTTTCACATTTAGTTATAGATATTTCCTTTCAGGAGACAATAATCAAGCGACTCGCACGTCATATTTCATATTATTGCTTCCTGCAATACAGCAGCATCCTCCACCACAACAAAATTAAGCCATGCACAGTAAACAGATACAGGAAAAATAGATGTTCTGATTATGATGCCAACAATGAGTCCAGAGGGACAGAGAGCAAAACAGCATTAAAGGCCATGAAATAGTTTAATACAATTTTCTGTCCCGTGTTGACGTAAATCCCACTGAAACAGGAAGTTGAAATAGGACATATAGGCTTAAATAGCCTTCGGCATATATCACAGCAGGGCCGTAACCACCATAGATGCTGTATAATAATTAGATATGGCCACATTCATGCTAGAAACATGCTAAAACATACTAGCAATGTGCTAATTCATGCTAACAATGTGCTTATGCATGGTAGAAACATGCTAGCCACGTTAAAACATGCTAGCAATGCGTTAATTCAACAATGTGTTAAAAATCATGCTAGCAACCATTCTAGCAATGTGCTAATTCATGCTAAGAACATTTTAGCAATGTGCTAATTCATGGTAGAAACATTCTAGCAACAATCTGTTTTTCTGATATACTATTGCCTTCAAAACCTTCAAACTTTAAGCAACATTACAAACTACATTAAACTCCAAACTACTTCAAACTCAAAACCTTCAAACTTCAAGCTTTTAAAACTTCAAACTTTCTGGTCAGGCTCTCTCAAGAAATCAAAGTTTGTCTTATTTTTATCTAGTTTTAGTTCAGATTATGCCGTGCACATTGAAACTGAAACACAGTTTGTTTGTTTGTTTGTTTATCTTGATCAGAGCGATTTCACAAATAGCAGTAGTGAGAGTCAAACCAGCCTTAACAAGAAACTTTCAAATCCTGTCATGTCACGCGCAAGCAAAGCATGCTGGGATCATCCACTTCTGCATTGAATTTCATGCAGTATTTAACTTCAACAAGTGATTAGATTTGCAATTCAGCGTACTGCACCCCATTCAAACATATAATTTAAACTAATCAAAAGCTTTGAATCACACACACATTACAATCTGCTTTCTATTATCTATGATTTCAAAAATGACACATGTCAGCATAAATAGGATTCATTTACAACCTAAATAACATTCAAATGTATTATAAAGGATAATGTGATTGCAGGAAAGATCGAAATAGCCTGGAACGATTTTCATGCCGAGGGACACTGGGAATGTAACCCTATCTTACAGGAAGTGCGCTTGGAAGCATTTTCCTGTTTGAGCTCATAATTTACACAATGGTAGCTCAAATTTCCATATCAAATAATCAGCACACAGGCAGAGAAGGATTCATATACTGGGCAATGACAACAATTATGGGTCACTTTTCAGCTGAGAGCAGCAGTTTACCCATCTGACCTGTCAAACAAACGCCAGCCCTCTGAGGCCCATGAACCCGAGATCACATGATCCGAAAAGAACAGTTAGAATCAGCTCAGCTGACTGAAGGCCGAGCACCGCAGCACTAGCTCTACTGAATCACAGGAAATGGTCATTTCTCAGCAACTGAAATGGGGAACAGGGTTGAATGTAACATCCACACATCTGTTTCACTTAACCATACTCAACCACAAACTACATTTACACCAGAGTGAGGAATGACTTAGAAGTACGCTTAAAGCATTAAGCTGTAAATGTGGATTTGTTAAATACAGCTGGATTAACCAGTGGTATTTATAACTGGTAATTATATTTAGCAGCGAGAATTACATGGAAGATAGTAAATGTTCAACTATAAGAGATAATACTTATTGCAGTTAAAAACACACACACACACACACATATGTATGTTTCTATGTGTGTGTGAGTGTGAGTGTGTGTTTTTTTTCTCGTCATATCGTGATGTTGCCAATCATAGTTCGGTAAAGGTCTCAGAACTTTGTCTCCTCGCAGAAGATCTTCGTTTGTGTGTGTCATGGAGGGATTCGTGCCACTGTTTTGACTCCTTTACACATTTTATAAGCTCTTCACAAGTTCTCAGCTGGTCAAAATACCATCATATGTAGGCTATGCATATACAACGAGAGCATTTATCCCAGCACACAGCGTTGTTTTGGATGTTCGGTAAGCTCCGTCTCAAAATAGGCAGTCATAAAAGCTAAGGTTGTGAATTTATCCCTATGCTTTTAGGTTTGGTATCTTTAGGTTCGGTGTTAAAAATGGCAATTTGAACGCTAAGCGGACTACGACTAATTGTTTGTTTTTTGGTCCGGACTAAACGTTATATTTCTTGCATACATTAGTGTACAAGAACTAGGAATTCTGAACATTAAACCTCCGAAAGAATGAGCAAGTGAAATTAAAGTGAAGGTAAGAGAATGCAAGGAAGTATGAGTAATATTGAAAATCCATCTATAATATAACGTCCAAATATAACAGCCCACAACTGCAGTCCAGTTATTGTTCGAATCTCAAAGAGAAACTACATTCCTATGTAAAAAAACACTCAGATTATTTATTATTTTCTGATGTTGGAATAAAATCCACTCCTAATTAACTCAGGCTAGTCAAGACTAATTAGTTTTCTGACACTAGGACCTCTGTGTTCCCCAGTGTCCCGCTGGACGGTTCCCTCATGTCTAAATGCAAATGTAAGGTCATTCATAGATAAACAATCTGCTTCAGTCTCTCAAACCACATGATGTAGTACATAATTATCTACAACACGATGACACTGGAAAAGCAGCAAACATAATCAGACATATAAGGAAGTTAAAAATGCAAATATCTATGATAATGAGGTTTGAGTGCATAAATGACATTGTTGTGCATTTGCTGTGCCTCAGCTCAACTTAAAGGGATATTCACTCAAAAAATAAAATGCTGTCATTATTCACTCACCCTCATGTCGTTCTAAACCTGTAATGTATTCCTATTGATCACAAAGAGCTTTTTTGCAAGTTCAGTTAACACACATGTCAAGCTCCAAAAATGACAAAAACAACAAAAATAGATCATATAAATTGAGCTATATCAATTCAAGTGACAAAATAGCTTTGAATGAGCAAAATGTAAGTCATTATTTACTGCATAATATTTCACATATTTTCAGATTAAACCGTACAGTCATTTATTACTAAATGCAGGGGTATGATGGATTATATAATGATTTATATTTTACACATATTATACATATTGATGTAGACATTAGTATTTATATTAGGAAAAAAATACATTTTACATTATATTAAAATAGAAAATAGCTATTTTAAATTGTATTCATATTTCACAATATTACTGTTTTTACTGTATTTTAGATCAAACAAATGCAGCCTTGGTGAACATAAGAGACCTCTCAAAAACCTTAAAACATTTTACCGACCCCAAACTTTTGAAAAGTATAGTGTACATAGGCTAGACCCTTTAAGTTGTGCGCTATATTCCAAGTCATACAATATCTCTGCGTGAGCTAAATTTAAGCCATTATTCACTGATAACATTCCCCTCTAAACTACAGATTAAAACTTACCAGAAATGTAATACTAAATTCAGGGGTATGACAAATTGTATCAATTTAAATGTATAATAACACATATACATACATATATATATATTTATTATATAAATACAGGTTGATATACACATTCAATTATTTATATGTTCTGTGATGGACTGGCCACCTGAAGGTTGCTTTCCACTACCTTCGGCCTAAGATACTGGGATAGACTCCAGCCCTACCCTTCAGAGGTCATATATAGAAGTAAAAGAGAAGAGAGAGAGAGCGATAATGTTATCAAATTCGCCTTTTGAGCCCCTGCACAACTCAAGTACTGTCTTGATGTTGAAATTTGATGATGTTGCAGGTCATCCCAATCGAACAGATTTTGCTAAGTGCAGTGATCTTCTACAGATCGATCTTCTCAGTGTGTAGGGAGAACTGAGCACTATGTAGGGCTCCTGTGAATCAGATGGCAGAGTGGTAGAAGAGAAACAGCATGGCAGTAATAGGGATAATCTGTAGTGTACAGCAGAACCCTCAGGCTTTTCAGTCACATCTCCCTTAAATCACTGAGTCATCCCTAATGAGAATGTCTATCTGCCTGTGTCTGTCTCTGTGTCTGGAACAAAGATGGCCGAAAAATGTGTTGTTGTTGACACAGGCACACTTCCTGTGTTCGCTCATGACTTCCTCTATCCCACGGGATTTAAGCGGGGCGGTGGGGCATGTGACCGCTAATCTCAGTCTGCCCCCTCCAACGAGGGGATTTCACACAAAGCCTACGATTTTGTGCGTCTGTCAATGATGCGATTTGCTTGTGCACTGTCACAGACACGTGTGTCTCTATTGCTGGGATGTTTCAGTCCAAACAACTCAAAAATCGAAGTCAGAGAGTACTGAGTGTAATGATGAACTTAGCCAGTATATTAACAGGCCTCATTTAACAGACCATCATTGAGATTTAATGACACATAATGGCTATGAGAGAAAGTACAATCACCGAACTAATGTGTCCGTCATTGCAAACACGCATAAAGCAGTTGGTTGCAAATGGGTCGCAGGTCTGTTCTGAAGTTACGGTCGTGGACAGCAATGCTTAATGGAAATCATAAAATAGAACTAATCATATAATAGAGCATAAATATGACAAAATAGGCTTATCAACCTTTAAAAGAAAGGAGAAAACTTGTCCTATATATTTTAGTGTTGATGTCCAATCAAACTCTACAGAATTCTGATGCAAATTCATCTTAGTCACTTGGTAGAAGCCAAATTAGGCAAATGCCATATTGTACAGGTAGTATGACAGGTTGTAAAACATAGTTCAAATCCAATGTTAGCTTCACTTCCTGTTTCATGAGATACCTTCATCTGATCAATATATGAAGGCAGCATAGATATGGCCCCCACTGATTTTGCTATCCCACAATCCTGTGCGTTCCTTTCTGCAACAGTTAAGGTACAAAAATAAAGTTTTGTGAGATACCTGTGCGCACAATTGCTGCCTGTGAAGCCATTGCCTGGTGTGGTGCCTAAGCTTTAGGACGCAAACAGTGTGTTTTGATTGATGAGTTATTGGCTACCAAATGCATTAAAACTAGGAATGCAAGATAACCCAGTACCATATTAGTTATCGGAGGATATTTGAGATATAAATGAATATACATATACATTAAATGAACTCACACTGTCAATATTTAACTATTAATCGTTTCATTTCCCATTGACTTCCATTGTATTTTTTGTGGAGGTCAATGGGAACTGAAACCAACATTCATTAAAATATCTTCTTTTGTGCATGACAGAAGAAAGCTATACAAAGTCTTAAAAATTGTAATAGCAGTCATTTATCAGTTATCAGCCATAACATGAAATCAGTTATCAGCTGATCAGTCTCTGCAAGAATATTAATATTGGTGCATCCCTACATGAACCAAAAAAACAAACAAAAAAAAGGCACATTCAGCCTGTGTCATGTTAATCATTTTATTTGGGCCTTTTAGTCTCACAGTAATATTTATAAATGTCAATGCTTAAAATTAAGGATATTTTTGTATGATTAAAAAAAATGAGGCGCTGCGTTCAGTCACCACTTAAGGTTCAATATAATATATGCCTGGTTAGTAAGTTCATAAGTGCCAAAACCATACACTAATCTGCATCAGAAACTAATGAATCTTACCCGGCCACTTTATGATTGATTACTGAGTTTGTTTGCATGTCTGCACATCAAAAAAAAAACTAAAAAACATGCAATTACAGTTCCTATATTGAGACACAGAGTTGAAAATAAAGGAAGTGCTCTATATGTGTGGCTAAACATAAGCTCAGCCCATCTGGTTGGTCAGTATAACATGATATTAAAAAAACTAAACAAATTCAACAGTAGTGCTGTCTTGCTAGCAAATATAAAAGCCCTATACTGAGCACACATTTACAGCAAGAAGTAGAGAGCAGAAAGGGAATCACAACCAGGGAATAGAAAGCACAAAAATGCACAATAAATGTTGGCATTGCTTATTTAAGAAAAACAGCATTCTGCTCACAGCTGATGCTGAAACTGGGACTAGTGAACAGAAGCTGCCTAATCTCCATAACACAACAACAGGCCTCTCAATAGCAACCATGGAGACAGCAATCGCACAGCTCCCCTTTCACATGAGCACAATGACACACACAAACACACACAGCCTCGGCCGCAGGAGGCAGACAAACAGAGGAAAGACAACATCAAAACATTGCAGCATTTGTACCTGAATCTTCATTTTCCAACAGGAATGCATTGGTGAATCCTTTAGGAGGAGGTGGTCCCCTCCTTTACACTCACACACACACACAGACAGACAGACAAAGCCTTGCTGGAGAGGTTACATGTCCCCTGTGTAAATCCTGTTGGAGAGGTGAAGCTGATATACACGGAAGTGGTGCGGAACAAGATGCAATGAAGATCCAACTGTCCTACATCCAAGTTCCTTCTTTGGAACAGACAGAGGCAAATGCGCACAGACACACACACACTCACAGAGCGAATGAGACAATACTAGCCAAGACTTGTTCTCTCAGCCGGTAAACACAGCAACCAGCCACTTCCTCCAGCTGACTCCAATCAGCAGGGACAACCCGAAGCTTTGTGCATTATTTATGAGGGGGCGGAGCCGAGCGTGCTCTTTGGCTGTCCGGGTTTCAAATCCCCACCCCCATCCTCCTAAAACACAGTCCCTCCCCCTCCAAACTGTCATTTGTCTCTATGCTTGGTAAATGTGCACCCTGCCTTCCTTTCTCATCCTTCAGTGGATTCACTTCATTGGCTGTAATGCAGTTATAAGACTGCACGCTCCCGAAAGAAAAGGTCAAGAACCTCAGACGCTCACCCACAGCAATTATTCTAATTTAGCCAGAAACCCTGATTATAAGGGCTCGCTTACAACAAAGCACCAGAGAGATAGACAGGGAAAAACAAAGTCAAAGACAGACCGTAGAGAGGCTGGGGTCATTAGGGCGCCACGTCAGGGAGTACAAACTGCAGAATCGAAAGTGTAAGAGAAATAAATTCTGCTGAAGCTGAGGAGACCGTGCCAGAAAAACAGGTTTCTTACATTAGGAATTCATTTCACTGTCATTAAGATTATGTATTATATTTAAAATAAAAAAGAGTAGTAAAAAATGCATTTATTTATTTAGCACTGATAAAATAAAAACTGCAATTTTGATCACTTTGAGTGAAATGATGACATCATTTTTTTATTATTCTATTTTATTTAGCACTGATAAAGCTAATAAACTAACATAAAAATAAGAAGGGTGATAAAAAAATTGCATTTTGTTTTTATTTGGCACTGATGAAGCTAATAAAATAAAATAAAATAAAGAAGGGTAATAAAAATTGCAATATAATAAAATAATATAATAATAAGAAGGGTGGTTAAAAATGCATTTTGAATTTTATTTAGCACTGATGAAGCTAAATATAAATAATAAAATGAAATAAAATAAAAAATAATTATAATTTAATAAAAATAAGAAGGGTCATAAAAGTGCATTATTATTTCTTTAATTTAGCACTGATGAAGCTTTTTAACATTGTAGATATTTACATTATTTATATATATATATATATATATATATATATATATATAATTTACACAGCTAATTTAAAATGTACACAAATTGCCCGGTTCAACAGCCTAATTTCAGTAATTATTTTGTCTTGTTAAATATGCTTCAATATCTGTTATGCAACTTGCTCTGGGCAGTACTAAATAAATTGACAAGCTCAATTTTTATCATCTCTTACATATATATTTTAAACTGGGGTTTGTAAAGTTATAAGTGTATACAACTTTCATGAAGTGAACAATCTTACCCTCCAGGGTTAGAGGAGGAAATACATGACTGAAATAAGGAAATTGTGGTCACGACCGCCCTGGACTAATAATGACCATGCACTTTCCAGTAAAGCAGGTACAAAGGACATACTATACAAAGAGCTGTGCGCACAGTACTAAGAAAATCCTGCTTAAAATACCTCACAGGGAGGTTCAGGGTGAGAAAGTGGGTGTAAGGTGCTGCTGCTCTTGGCTGGGTCTCGTGCGTTCACCTGAGGTCCACTATTTAAGTGCAAGCCCTTAATAAGCTGGATAATGAACCAAGGGCGTCCTGTACCTTTCACTTTCATTCGCTTGCCCTGCTAAATGGCTCTGCTTTTTCGCTTTTTAAGTCGCTTATGGACTTTGCTCAGTCAACACAGTGAAGATTAGTCATTAAAGAACCTGGATGAAAAACGTCCAGTGTTTTCTTTGTGTCATGTGAGGTTGGTAAACACTGCTCAAATACTTGACTACAGCTACTGAGATTTTTGCAGTGATTGAAAGAAAAACGTTAAATGTGTCTGCGGTGTTATTTCAATACTGTGAGGGGTTTAATGAAAATAATTACATTCAGATGAGTCACAGTTCAAAATAAAATACTTCATCCTTTATTTTTCAGGTTTCATACAGTGCTGAGCAAAATTTGCATATAATGTGACAACCTGTAATCAAAGATTTCAAACAAAATAAATGAGACCTCCTATGATGACTAGAAATGCAATTTAAAGAGCTAAAAATACACTAAATGAGTTGTTATCATCACAATGACCGCTGAAAGTATATATTTCAAGCAAGATTATCTATAAGCAAGATAATCTACAGTGTGATGGCTTTTTTTTTTTGTGCTCCTGAGCTCCAAGTGATGACACATATGTGAAGTATTCCTTGCATAAATCCCCCAAAACTGAACAAAATCACAAAGTCTCTCCCAATGCTTTTGTAACAGGTTCAGTTTCACCGAGATGTGGTTCACCATTCACGTGATGCTGAGAGTGATATAATGACTGTACTGTTTGTCACAAGGAGGAAACTCCTAAATAATCCATTGTCATGGGAAATAAAATATATTTTTTAATTTAATATAATGCACTTTCAAAGCTGTTATAAATTTAAGGCTGGTAAATTCTCTCAGTTGGTGTGGTATAATTTTCTAACTAATATAAAAATATAAATTTGCAGTAAAAAATCCATACAGGAGTTTTGAGCAGCAATATAATTTATTATAATAAATTTATAATGATAAAATTATTTTTAAAAAAAAGAAAAACGCCGTTTCATGGTCAGTAAGAAATATTTTAAACCCAGAAATGTCCTCAATTGGTGTGTTATTATTCTCTAAATAATATTCATTTTAAAATATAATTTTTCTAGTGAGTAAAAAAAAAATATAGCATTATTTATAATGGTAAATACTAGAAATGGTAAAGCCTGGTTGGTGTGGTATTATTTTCGAAATAATATTTTTCTAGTGAGTGGCAAAGGCAAATATACCGATACATTATGTGTATACATTACGTTATGTGGATACATTACGATATAAATACATTATTTTTCTTTTTATACATTTTTAATATCATTATTTTTAAATGTAATTATTTTTAAATTATTTTTACTATTTAACCAATATTTGTGTGTAATGAATTTTTAGGCTTATCAATCAGAGCATCATGTTGTTAGCTTAGAAACACGCTAACATCAATTGAGCGTCAAGTTTCCTGTGCACTTCACATGAAGAATGCAATTTGAATTATCTATTCTACAGTATGATGATGAATGTTCAAAAACGTTTACCTACAAGATTACATTTCCGTTAGGACTGCCTACAATAAAGGCAGATATCAAAACAGCTCACTAGTTTCTATATCAGAGCCAATATTTTTGAGAACGGCAAATTATTGGGGCATCCTTAAGGTGAAATCACAAAGAACAGATAACATCTCTGAAGTGTCTTTACCTGCTGATTTCCTTGAAATCAGATTTCCATGAAATTAGCAGATACAGCAGGTACAAAAAAGTACACTTCGGACTCTGTGCTCAGCTATTGGTCACACACACACACACACACACACACACACACACACACACACACACACACACACACACACACACACACACACACACACACACACAAGAGAGACGGTGCTAAAAGCACTGAGACAAGTCATTCAGTAGACTGTTGAAAAATAAAGGGTGGTGGCAAAGAGAGAGTGAAATGAGGCATTGAGTGAATCAGGGGAAGGTGAGGAGACTGAGACACTTTGAGCTAAATGTAGTGAAGAGGATATCAGATAACCCCTGGGGCATGAAATTGCGATGTAATAGTCCTTTCAGCTCATATTCAAAAAGAAAGTGAAACCCTCTCACAGGGTCCAGGGGTTGCCAATCCACACAGTAACTGAGAAGGAGACTGAAGATGAGGTTGTGTATACCATCAACAAAACGGCCATATAAGCCCAAACTCATTTAAGTTTGACTGAAAGGAAGAGCTGGATGGACTTCTTACATCAGCAGCTTTGAAATCTGCATTTTAATCTCAGCTCTCATTTACATATGTATTGATAAAGTAAGGCTGGGAGTATGCGAAGGGAGCGTGTGTGGATTTTAATATTTAAGTAACTCGCAGAGGTGCATAAATCTGGGAGAGTATTACCGTTCAATAAATAGATGAATAATAGGATGTTATTTTTGCAGGACAGAGTGGGAAAGCATATGTGAAGCAGGTCACCCACTTACATCCCAGTGACGACTGGTTTACTAAGAGCCGAGGATATGGATCAATGCCAGTCACTCAATTCCCATCAATCCGTTCTCATCAAAAGCGTCAACATCAGAGAGATTAGTCAGCTCAACCAGGAAATTAACACTAAGGGTACATTTACACGACAACGATGTACTAAAAATGGAAAAAGTTTTTCCTTTGCGTTTTCCCGATTCACAAACGATCCCCGTTCACACGGATCCGCGAAAACGACTAAAAACATCGCATTACGCTGCCAGGCCAGTAGTTGGCGATGTCACTTTGTACAGAAACACTACACGCCTATAGACTGAATATATAATATACGTGCGCATGACGTCACCATTTTTGTAGTTTACAGAGACAATAACAATAGAGTTTTCAAAAACGTATACTTTGAAACCCGTTTCCAAAAGTTTGCGCTTTCAGGCACACAAAATGCCATTGTCATGTAAATGAACTGCCCATACTCATGAAAAGTTTTCAGTTTTTAGTTGAAAATAATGTTGTGTAAACTGCCCCTGATAATCTTTGACCAGCAATTCATGAACTTTAAACATGTTAATGTTATTAATTTTGATATTAAATTGTATTATAAATATATAAATATAAATATATTCATTAAATATAATAAAACATTTTTAAAACATGAAATATTATCAAAATAACATTATAAATACTAAATTTTAAATACTAAAATATATAAAAAAGTATTAATACTCTTTGAGCATCAATTAATGTATTTTAATTTAATATTTTAATGTAATTATAATAAATAAGCAGCTGTTTAAGGATGTATAAGGTGTCTCTGCTGGACTCTCTATGATACAGTTTCATTTCATGGCCTTATAGGCACATTAATCCAGTATGAGGTCTCTTGAGAGCTCATTTCCATCCAAAAAGCTTGCAGTGTATATTAAAGTGAAACTGATGTTATGGGAAGTGATGTGAAACAAGTATTTTTTAATCAAACTAAATAGGGAAGAGATTCCCGTCAACAGAACAGGAAAGTGAACAATGATGTTTGTTTTCTTTTCTATCCCACATTGACATTTAACATTCAGCAAAAAGCATTATTTTTGCCATTTATAACATGAAAAAGCTTAACACACTATAAAGCTTAATACAGAGATTATCTATAACAGGAGCTGAACATTTTTCGAACTTGTTTTTTTAATCAATGCATTTCTGAAGTTTCACTGTTATACAATCTATAAAAAAAGTCCATGCATAATACAGGGGTTAGCTGAGGTTATTTAGATTTCAGAGAAATAATTAGCAAAAGGTGAGGCACTACGGTTCTGCACGAAAACCTCCCTTCTAAGATAACTTGTTTTGCATGCACCCTTCACAAATCAATCCCAGAATGTATTGCGAAAGACACTGGCAGACGAAGCGAAAAGCAAATGTACACTATGTAAAATGTCAAAATAATGAATTACAGAAAATCTTTTATTTTTATAAATGTTTAATTCTCATTATTTTTTAAATGTAATACATTTTATTATACTATTTTCCCATTTCCCAATTGTTGTTAGCTTAGCAACATGCTACATCAAACTTGAAATGGATTGGGCATCACGTTTCCTGTGCGCATCACATGAGGAAAGCAATTTGAACAAGGCACAGATAGAATTTTCCAAAACCCTCACTTACAAGATTACATTTCCGTTAGGACTGCCTACAATAAAGGCAGAAATCAAAACAGCTCACAAGCTTCTAAAACAATGCCAATATTGTTGAGAACAGCAAATTATTGGGGCATCTTTGAGGTGAAATCACAAAGAATGGATAACATCTCTGAAGTGTCTTTACCTGCTGATTTCTGTTAAGTCACAGACTGGCCTGACTGCATGCATTTTCCCTAATTTAAAGTGAAATCAATAAGGGCCTTTGACAGTTCTGTCTGCATGTCTAACCTTGGCAGCCTATAAGTGTAATTAAGGGAGATTAGACACTATTAAATGGCCTACTTCAGTGAGATGAGCATAAACAAAGTTTAAAGAGCCGTTCCATCTCCATTCCCAGGGTAGGCTGTGTTTATCCCAAAGCCTTTATGGCGGAGAGAATGAAAGTTTTCAAAGTCCCGCTGATGGGAATGGGTTGTAGACTGGGTTCACAGACTCAAGACTGTGATCTTTGAGAGCAGCCAGCACAGAGTAATGAGAGCATTCGGGAACTGCATATGGGCTCGGGATGGAATTCCCCTCCATTCCATTCAGATGATGATGATTCCTGCAGTAATGCAGACTGAAACTGTATGACAAAGCTTTTTGTAATCAGACTTAAGGCATTACATGGCTTATTCCACTGAAGATTGTGGCACTGGTCTTGCTGTGCGCTGGCCTAGTGGTTGGCAGATTGTGTCTATACGCTGAACCCACACAGATGGACATCTTCACTATCCCGGGCTGAATGCAGCCAATCCGCACAGGGGGCAGATTGAAGGACGTCCACAAATACAAGCTAAAGGGGTCAAGAGGTCAGGAGCTGTTATTCATGCGGTCGATTACTGTATAGAGCCTGAATCTTTCCTCAATGTCAGATGCTTGTCATTGTTTATGACTCATTCTTAGCTATTTTCACTGTTTCATTTTTGGGGGGGGGAAGCAAAACTAAAAAATGACATAAAAAAAGAGGTCTGACAAGTTACCAAAAATACTTCATCCACCTAATCTTCCTTACTTTATAAATTGAACAGAAACTGATGTAACATTTTGAACCCTTAAATTCACAATTAAATCAAAATGATTTATAATACTGCAGTATTTATAATAAATGATTTATCTGTGCACATCATTATTTTTACTTTTTAATTCATGTACCCTTGTAATATTTAATCAAACTAAGTTCCCCTCCCTCTAGCATCTCTTTACTCCTCTGATGATGCGTTTACAGTCACAAGGGCAGGACACAGAAGAAAATACTAAAGTCATGTCGACTTTAAATTCCCATAAAAGGCTTAAAGGATTAGTTCACTTTCAAATAAAAATGTCCTGATAATTTACTCACTCCCATGTCATCCAAGATGTCCATGTCTTTCTTTCTTCCTTCAGTCGAAAAGAAATTAAGGTTTTTGAGGAAAACATTCCAGAATTTTTCTCCATATAATGGACTTCAATGGCAACCAACGGTTTGTAGGTCCAAATGTCAGTCTCAATGTAGCTTCAAAGGTTTGACACGATCCCAGTCGAGAAATAAGGATCTTAGCTAGCGAAATGATCGGTCATTTAAAAAAATAAAATAAAAAAAGATATACTTTTTAACCACAAATGCCCGTCTTGTACCATCTCTGAGATGCGCCACGCATTACGTCATCACGCTGGAAAGGTCATGCGTGACATCGTTAAACATCCAGGATATGCACACATAAGGACCATTTTAAACAATAAACTGACACAAATACATATAAATCTGTGTCATTCAACATACAATAACTTTGAACGGTCCTCCTACTCCAAACTTGTAAACACTGGGTCGGTACTTCCGACTTCGTCACGCGTGACCTTTCCAATGTGATGGCATAATGCGTGGCGCATCTCAGACATAGTACAAGACGTACACTTAAGTGTAATTTTAAGTATATTTCTGAGAAGTTTAAAAGAAGAATACTAATAGAATACTTGAATAAACTTCTTGTTCGTAAGGGTAGACATGAATTAGACATTAGACATAGATTAAAAGCCACAGTTTTGATTCACATTAATTTTGATGACATTAAGGCAAGATTAAGGGTCAAAATGTTCAGAACATGTTGTCCTTTAAACGTGATATGATGTTGTGTCTGAAATGTTGTAACTGAGTCCTGCCAGTAATGTTTTCTAGGGCTAGGCTAACAATCCAACAGGAAGTGAAATAGCACGTACTGTAGTTGTGCAAGCTTGTCTATCTGACTGATTCAGGCTGAATGAAAGTGAAACAACTTGCATTAGCAAAGACAAGAAACTCTGAGGCTGTCTGGATGAAATCAATGTCATCTGCACCTAGAGTGTAGAACTCAAATCATTACTAACATTATTCCTTATTTTAACTTCGCTACAATGACTACGCTAGAAAGCCGGGTAGGGACTGTGTGCGCTTCAGTCTGCGGGCAGCGTTTTAGGATCCAGATTGGGTCATTAATAAAGATCAGTCATGAGACTCACAAGGGAGATTCGGCAAGGAACTCCTTTGATTAAATACGGCGAAATTGCTCATCATTTCAAGGCCACACAAATGAAAAGGCCTTGAGAGAGAATCGAACAGTGTCTCTCTAGAGTGGAAATAGCTAGACTCACTTCCCATCAACCAAACAGTCATTTACTGTAAAAACTAAATCAGTGATTTTCAGTTCCTATATTACTGGTTTTTCTATATGGTAAGAACCACAATAAAATGTGCAATGTTTGTAAATCATCTAATAAGACCTGAGGTGTTTTCTATAAAAAGGCAAGAGCTGGTGAATTCTCAAAAACATTAGGATGAGAAAATGACTAATAAATGAAAAAAATACTGAGTAAAGTATTAATATTTCCACTTGTGAATAAAGTTTGAGAGGGAATTGATGTACTGTGTTCTCACTGAGCTCCTAAAAGCAGCAAAATACAGGTTAAAAGTCACATGACATGAGGCAGTGTACAACAGGTCCACAAATTGGGCTAAATGGTTCAGACTTAGAGAGCAAACAATTAACTCAACACCACTTTCAGGCACATCAAAATGAATCTGAAATGACTTGCAGCACATAGTGAGTTGGTGAGTTTTTAATGAGCACTCATTAAATGCGATGAAAACTTGATGCCTTTGATGTGACTCGATGTGGATATAATGTTAATATAAACAAGAAAGAATTTTAAAGTATTCATTTTTTATTGATAGTCCCAAGTATAAGATAAATGGTGTTGGATAAGCTTTTAATCAGGAAACCATAAACATCAAATGCAGCTGAAACATGAACAAATTGATGTGAATAAACTCAAAGGTAAAAAGGGACTTCTCATTTCAGAAGTTCATTTCATGTCACTAAATACAAGTCATTTCAAGCCTAATCATCCTTTGTGCAAGGCTTCATAGAGCCGTGAACCTCTATGAAATGGCTGACAACACATCTCATGCAGATGTCTTCTCCGCACACTGCTAAAGAATGCCAGCATCCCACACGCCAATACTGCTGCCTCCATCTGTCTCTGCCATTACTAATTCTACCAGTCAGTTCGTTCCCACTGAGTTCACTTACTGTACACTAAAATCCAAACACGTAGTTAAAGCATTTTCATTCAATAATTATTATTATTTTCTGCTCGACTATGAAATAACACAAATGGAAGTATGGGAATTATGTAGAGACAGTGTAATCACCATGGGAAAATCTCAGAGAAAAACTGGGAGTTGTGAAAAATATGATAAACTGGTGTTTTACCAGATGAGAAGTTTATCTACCGGTATGTATCATCTTTTTACTCTTTTAATTCATTTTATGTATAACTTATGTATAACTGTACCACATATATCTTTAATTCCTTGCTTTTATTTTGTGATTATTTAAATTCCTTTCTGTGTAAAGCACTTTGAATTGCCATAGTGTATGAAATGTGCAATATAAATAAACTTGCCTTGCCTTGCATAGAGACAAAAGGCTTCACCCTTTGACTAGGTTCCAGCTCAGCTGCTTTTCTTTCACTATCAGGTAAAAAAAATACACAAAATGAAACAAAAAACAAAACAAAACAAAACGGCTATCCAGCTAGGGTGAAAAACATAAATAAAAATCAAACAAAAAATGTAATTGTCTCACAATTAAAGAAAAACATGCACAGGCACCATTTACATTTGTCTAAAAAATTCAAGAGCTGTATTTATGCACAAACCTTTTAGATTCAACGATTGTTTTAAGATATGAAATAGAAATTCAGTCAAGTACTTTTAACCAGTAATGTATCTCTCACACAAGTATAATTTTGAAATGTATCAAGCACAAGACATTTTTTCGTGCATAAAATGCTCTTTACAAAGGGAACCTATTACAGACAAAGACACCATTACTCTTTCATTTTCACACATTAGTGAAACAGACTTAAAGTATCTGGTGAATAAAAAGGAGCATAAATTATTGAAAAAAGGTCAGACGCCTCATTTGCTGCAATTAATGAAAATAATGAGTTAATCTATGAGGTGCCATAAGCTACCAGTGGTTGGAACAATGAGGCTTACTAAGCCAATGTCATAAATGTAACTGATTGCACTGCAATATGTGGAATTATCCAGGAAAAAGTCTAATTAGAATAAACTCTTCCAGGAGAGAGAAAACTAAGAGAGAGAGAGACACCTGGATTTGTACAGGTACTTTACTCCATCCAGACCCAAGCCTCCATAAATTAACAGAGTGGTAATGAAAATGTCATCTCTCTCCTAAAGTAGTCCACTCTCATTTACTATTCCTCAAATACATCATCTGCAGTGCATTCTGTCACGAACTGCTCCGAGACACGAAGGTTGAGCATCCAAATGCAGTTTTATTGAAAGGGTAATCCACAATCATAGACGAAAAAAGGTCATAAACACCGGGTAATCAGTCCAAACAATAACAGGGTCAAAGGGGCACAGGCAAAAACAGAGGAAACCAAGAAAACCGGAAAGAACATCGAAAACCAAGATAAAGAAAACCAGGAGAATGCTTGGAATTGCAGGGTGACACTAAACAAGACTTTGCAGGGAATGACAGAAAGAACCAGGCTTATATAGAGTGAGCAACAAGAAGATGAGATACCGGTGAAAACAATGAGTGCTAATGAATCCAGGCAGAGAATTATGGGAGATGTAGTTTGTGAGGGAATGACAATAGTCTGTTGTGGAGTGCCCTCTGGTGGCTCTCAAGGGCACTCAAGCTGGTGACCATTACACATACATTTGAATTAAGACCAAGCATATTAAAATACTGTAATACTGCTGAGGAACACATGCATTAGCATTATAATTGTTGGTATATAAATATCTCAAAAAAAAAAAAAAAATCTTCTTATCAAACCATATCCTCCCTTAGATGAAGAAACAACATTTCAGTGAATGACAAACTTCTCAGTAACTTATCAGGATATGAATGATCGTCACATTCTCTAGAACTCATTTTTTCTTTATGGCGTAAACTCTGGCGTGCCTTCATCTATTGATCTTGGCGCTGATTTCAGCCACTTGACATATGACTGCAGACTCAAGCAGCTGTCTTCACCCTTCAACTCCCATTGGGGCGCAGCAAACGACTGACCTCAGCACAGTGCAGGTGCGTCCCACCTAAACACATCCCAGATGTTTAAACTGTGAAGATAAGTCGTGCAAATGAAAGGTGTTTATGAAAGCATTCTGTTTAGAGTTTCAGATGCTCTAGGAATTTGCGAAAATGTTGCTTTGCATTTAGTAATATGGCTGCATGATATTGAAATAAAATCATTATTGCAATATGGATGAAAACTTGATGCCTTTGATGTGACTTTAATGAACAGAATATTAATATAAACAAGCAACAATATTAGCAGGAGCACTGTGTTCATTTACACGCGTGCAGCTCACAGTGTTTCAGAGTCTCAGAGCGGCTTGATTCGCTTGATAAATAAACACAGTTTGAAGGTTTAGAGAGTAGGCAGGTTTATCTCTAAACCTGAAGTGCATTTAATTTTTTGCAGGCCAACCGCCAAAATAAAAGCTCAATAGTTTAATGTTTGAAAATGAAAAAAATTTAAGCATAAACATTAGTATTGTAACTTTACAGTTGTACTATAAAATAAATTATTTTGGTAACACTTTATTTTACAGTGTCCTTGTTACATATGTTACATGTAGTTACCATAGTAATAACAATAAATTATGCATAATTACATGCAACTAAAGGCTGATTTATACGTCAGACCTACGCCAGAGCCTCTAGGCTGAAGGCAACGCGTTGGTTTTCATTTATACTTCTGCGTCGTGAGGGAGCATGTGAAACCCGAGGGAGGGGTTCTAGCAGACCAATCACAGCGCTTGCGGTCCGCGTAGAATTGACGCGTTGTTACATTTTTGGAGAGGTGCGCGTCAGGGTATGTTGAAGGGTATGCGCGTTACACACAGCCTACAACGTAGCTACGCCGCAAGTACATGTAGTTGATTAAAATTACTCAGTACTTAAATATATAATTACACTGTGACACCTTAAAATAAAATGTAACCATTATTTATTTATTTTATTAAATGATTTTTATTTTAAAGTCAAGTAGTATTATTGTCATATTTTGTGTATATATGTTTAATAATATTAAAAATAAAAATTATATTATTCATACTCAAAGTCTTCAGAGTAAGTCCTTTTTTAGATTTTTTTTAATTCCCAAACATTCTAGAATGATTCATTATAAAAATTTCATAAATTCAAATCTTGAATTTTGCTTATTTTTTTTCTTATTTGGTGCCATTTTCTACCCAGCACGACACTATTTTACACCAACGTCAGATTTGCTTTTTGTTGTAAAGCTTATGTATGACTATTGCCTAGTTAGGCTGCCTCTATGTAGATATTTTAACAGTGGTTTAATTTGACAGCAGAGACAAACAAAGCGAAACTTAGGGTAAACACTATGGTTCCTAGCTGGCTGTCACCAGTGAATGCTGCTGTGCTTTATTTGCGCGGTGGCTGTGATGAGGGATGTAGAGGGGGAGGGAAAGACGGCTCATGCGGTCTCGCACAGTTAGATCTTCATGTCGTTTTTTGGGCACACAAGTAATTGAGAATTGATGCCATGGGTCAAATTTAAATAAAACTAAAGTATTCAAAAAAATGCCCTTATGACTTAGAAAAGGGCACTTAACTAGTCATAAAAATACTTATCTAGTATCACTTATCTAGTCACAGAAGGGCAGGTGCTTGAGCACCACTTGAGGTCTATCTGTGCACGTGCCTGATTAGCCATAAAGGCTGAGCTGAGAATCTTGCGTGTGACTTCATGGAACACAAATTGTTCTCCGTCGCAGCAGGAGGTTCATCATGGCCCCCCATGGACAATCCATTCTAACATGTGCACTCACACCCCCTCTTTCAATGACAGGTTTACGCCTCACAGCCATTATGAAACAGCTCTCCTGGTCTGTCTGGTTTGAGCTGTTGTCTCTGAGGCACGTGACTGATGCCATGCACAAACACACCTCAATAATAAGAAAGACCTGATGGCTCAGAGCCACCGTGAGTTTTGGACCAATTGATGGAAATGTTGCATTCCCCATAGTACAGCTTTTTACAGTATTAAAATAATGTGTTTTATGCTTTACAAATGTAATTGTAATGTACAGTATAGGCAGTTTTGACTGTTTTCACTGTGTTCTGTTTCCCTGGCTGTTCACCTTTATTAAGTTCCCTGTGTATTTAAGCCATGAGTTTTATTCTCTTCCTTTGTCCGGTATCATCAATGTTTGGTTGAGAGTTATATTTTTTGGAGATTCTCCTGCGTGTTCCCTTTTTTGACTAATCAAAAACTTTTCATTAAAGAGTTTTTGTTATCTACTCCTTTAGTTGTGCGCTTCACTGCAACTGCCTTTTGTGCAATTTATTGAACATTGCTCTGAATATTTAAAAGGACAAGTTTGCTGTTTTTCAACCAGTTTTTGGAAGTAAATTCATTATAGATCATTATAAATACTTTGCTTTGAAAGTACAAAGTAGTCACATAGTGAGAAAAAAAGAAATCATGTATTGAGAAAAAAAAAGATACATCAAGATGCATCGATAAGGGTTTTATCATCGCATTGCAGCCGTCTGAATGGCAATCGAGATTAATCGAATCGATTCGTGAGGCGCCTAGAGATTCCCACCCCTACTTTTTATTGTTATATCGGTTTATAGATGTAAATTAACAATATGTACTCTTCCTCCATGTTACCAGCAACCAGATTTCCCTGTTTATTTGTCAACTAAACTTTTGTGCTTCCTCGTTTTTGTACCACTGCTCACGGACAGTTGGATCGAGACCATAGCATTATGTCAAGAAGTCAGTTAAGAGGTTACCAGGCCTGAGAGCAGGGGCATCGCTAGGGATTGTGGGTGATTCTGTGTACCCGTCCTTCGGATGAGACGTTAAACCGAGGTCCTGACTCTCTGTGGTCATTAAAAATCCCAGGATGTCCTTCGAAAAAGAGTAGGGGTGTAACCCCGGCATCCTGGCCAAATTTGCCCCTTGGCCTCTGTCCATCATGGCCTCCTAATCATCCTCATATACTGATTGGCTTCATCACTGTCTCCTCTCCACCAGTAAGCTTGTGTGTGGTGAGCGTTCTGCCGCAATATGGCTGCCGTCGCATCATCCAAGTGGATGCTGCACATTGGTGGTGGTTGAGGAGATTCCCCACTTCTATGTAAAGCGCTTTGAGGTCTCAGAAAAAGCGCTATATAAATGTAACAAATTATTATTATTATTATTAAATATTATTGGTTCAGGGTTCCTCCTCGGTTGAAGTCGCATTCAGGGCCCCTCCCTACATGAGACCTGCGGTAACTTTGTTTTAATTTTACTCCATGTCCAATGCCCTTACCTTAGAGAAGTGCAACACCTTGTTGCAACCCATCCATAACTGTACCTATACTTTCCTGCCTTTTCCTTTCTGCAAACAGCACTTCTAATTCAGCACTCCTATTAGATTTTTAAACAATCTCGATCAAGAGCCAGAGCAGATTGTGATGTTTTCCTAATGACACGCACTGGCATCCTCTGGGTGGTTAGTCCTTTTGCTAATCTTGTTCGAGCAAGCTGTGAAGGACTTCCATTGTCTTGTCTCGGTTGAATAGCGATTGGTGCAGACAGAGAACTGTAGGCAGCCAGACAAGAGACTAGAATAAAGATGTCTTCCTTTCATAACTCAAAATTCAGGAATGCGTCTCCTCCTGGTACATGTCGGGTTTGGCAAACAACTCACGTACGCAGTGATTTGTGTATGGTTTAGAATGGTATAAAAAAAGATAAAAGGGCAGTGATTTCAGTTCTCAGGTCAACAATAGCTTTGATAATCATCACATAACTGATTCAGTAGAAATCTGAAAGACATAATGTTGAAGATGTTGCTTGCGCAATGCATCAATATTTAAAATATCATTGCAGGGTTTGCATTATCATTCATACAGTCTCAAAGTTCAATCTTTTTCATGCATATTCTCAAGGGCCTTCCACTAAAATAATTGGTCATGTCATCATCATGCACTAAACCTTACAATGTGTCTGCTGTCCTAAAACGCCACAGCAGGGTCCAAGTGATGCCAGGAAACACTGTGATAGCTGCTGCCCAGTTACATGTTTTACTTCAAAGTGCATTGGAGATTGTGAGGAGAAAAAAATTAAGCATGAAAGTTTTTCCAGGACACTATTCTCTGAGTGCCTGTGTTTGGGTCTAATACATTCTACTTTATGCATTGGCTCTAACATCTTTCTGAAAGCTCTTCTTTAGTCAGCCTCAGTTTCATTTGTTCCACACTGCTTATCAGAGCTTTCAGACTGTGCTGCACTTTTGCATTATGACGTTAACAGAAATCCTTTTAGAAGAATCTGTCTGCATATTCAGAATGGAAATTAGAAAGTAAGAGAGCTCAGAGTCTCAAGCCTAATAGTTCCAACAAGAACCTGAAGGTAATTATGCTCACAAGACAAACTCAACATACTGTTATTGTAAGCGTTTTCAAAATTCCTACACCGAGACCAATATTTTAAAATGTAAAATCCTAGAGCTTTCAGCCTGTTCAGTGTGCTGTATATTTTCTAACTGATCAAACTTACGGTTTTCCTGTAGCGGATGATACACATTTTCAGTGTTGTTAATAAAAACTAATAAAAAATTGTTTTTGGTAATTGAAATTAAGATGAAATAAAATATAATTATTAGATGGAAAGCAAAATAAATCAAAAACTTGAAAATTAGAAACTAACTGAAATAAATTTAAGTTTAAATGTTAAAATTACTCAAATTAAAACTGAAATAAAACATTTATGTTAAGTAGAAATGAAAAAAACTAATAAAAATGACAAAAACAACAAAATTACTAGAACTTGAAAACTGAAAATATAAAAAACAAAAGCTAGTTCAAACCTTTAATACATACTATAATGTATAAATAATAGTAAAATAACCAACATTGGAAAACGTGCCTCAACCTACATTTTTGCAAAAATTCTATAATGTATCAAATTCACTACATTTTACAGCTAAAATAAACACTAGAGGAACTAAAACGGCAACCACTTTTATTCCTTTTCAAGCAAATTATGATTATGGGGGAAAATCCTTGCACAACACTATGATTTGACCTCAAAACACTTTTACCATAGTGTCTGTTTTATAAACGAAACATTTTGACATTTGCATCACATAACCATCTCCATATGTGTGGCTTTTTGACATAGTTAACTTGTTCGGTAACCCACCTGGTACAGCATTGCACTTTATATCACATTTGCTTTTGATAACACTAAAGGTTAGGTTAAGGGAATGGTTTAGGTGGGACATATTTTCAAACA
Organism: Leuciscus leuciscus; assembly: GCF_965113295.1. Lineage (NCBI taxonomy): Eukaryota > Metazoa > Chordata > Actinopteri > Cypriniformes > Leuciscidae > Leuciscus > Leuciscus leuciscus. Next base: position 8,075,346 of record NC_138746.1, read on the forward strand.
TGAGCATTAACCTTTTAGTGCCTCTCACCAGACATTTAATTTACCAAATGCCATGATACTTACAACAACTTTACGTTCATCTGTCTTGGAAAAAACTAAATGCGCTGGACATTTCAGTTTTAAAGTGTTGCGAAACATGCATAAAGCAACATAATGTCACCACGGGCATGTTTTTCCCATGAGCCTGCGTTGAAAATAACACTGCCAAAAATCTCAGATAGTTACATCAAAAGATTTGTATTAAAGCTCCAGCTATCAAGCTACATTCACCAAACTCAGACTTCAGACTTTCGGTGAATAGCTCATCCTGCACCACTTATTCTATGTACATGTGTAAGGAGATGTGTGATATTATTTTTCTAATTCATCTGGTTAACAAAACCGATTAAACTGCTCAAAAAATCCTATAGATTTACATTGAAGAAGAAGACCCAGACCATATTAAGAGACCAGAAGGCTCTTTTGATAAGCAACCACCTAGCAACCGCAAAGAACACCATAGCAACCACACAGCAACTCATTGGCATCCACCCAAACACCAGTGCAATGTTTAAGTAAGCTTGCTTAGTACAAGCTTTTTATAATAACTTCTATTTAATTTTATTATCTTTACAATATGCTATTATATTTTAATTATTAATAATTATTTATTTAATTTAAATATTGAATTATTGAATCAGTAAAACATATATCAGTATCGGACGATAAAGTTATTATTGCAAACTGTGTTGCAAGTACAACACTTTCTTCACAATAAATTTCAGATTTGTCTGGCCACTTGATAACGTGAGAGAAAAATAAGCTGTTTTATTATTCTGGTGAACCATTTTCCAAAGAATTTATGTGACAGATATGGAAGTGGTTGCCATGGTAATTCAGTTCTCCACTGCAATGCATAATTCTTGCTCCTAAATTGATATATTTCGACTTCCAAAATGATATTTTGAAACATTCATACTTCTCAGGCCTGGCAGCAGCTTTGTCCATTACTGCATTTATGTGCAGAGTGGACTGTAACATCCTGATTGCTGTCATTTCTCATGTGGAGACCTTGCAGCATGTGCATCACAGCCCGGTTCACCCAATTTACCAGACACACAAACCCTTCATTTCTATGGCAGTTGCTTTCTAAGGGGAAAAGCAGCGAGTATCCAAACTGCTTCAGAGGAGCAGTAATGAGCACGGGGGGATCAATTTTAAATGAAACAAAAACAACTATGGTAAACCCTATAAAATACTACTGTAAAGTATCATCTATTAATGTCCTTACAAATTATGCACTAATCCTGAATTCACTGAATGCACCTGAGTCCCGAGCATTGTAACTGTGTGTGTGTGTGTGTGTGTGTGTGTGTGTGTGTGTGTGTGTGTGTGTGTGTGTGTGTGTGTGTGTGTGTGTGTGTGTGTGTGTGTGTGTGTGTGTGTACATTATAAAAACACATTGTAAAAAAGCTTGGCCATGAATCCCTCTATTTTCCAACCATCCGACTCCATTCTGCTATGTGACGCCCACTTTTCATCATCCAGACTGTTCCCAATTACTAAAATCAAGTACCAACATTTGGTTAACTGAATGTCCTTTTTTTTTTGTCTAAAGCAATTATAACTGGGAAAACACGAATGTTTAAACACAAATCAGTCTTTCAGTCATATTAGTATGCTAGTGACATAATTTGATGAACAATATTCCTTTTTTAAAGGTTCACTATGTAACTTTTGGCCCTCTAGCATTAAAAACCTTTTCTGGAAGAACATTGTTTTGGGTGTGCATCGGCTCTGCGTGACTGTGCGGATGAGTATGTTTCTTTCTCATAACTAAAAAAAGAGATTATACTACTGCTCATAAAACATTCACAACTAGGCTTAAGAGATATAATCAGTTTAGGTGGAAATGATCTCAAGCTGACTATCTGAAGACATTACTGTAACTTTGCCCATTAATAGAAACGGTACTTCCTTGAAAATAATTCCCAGCACAGTGCTACAACAACCATAATGAAATGAGCCTTCACACAATAGATAATGCTTTACAATGAACTCTGTTAGAGAGCTACATATGACAACTTATTGTGTTCAATAAAATACCTTATTTGAGTTACAAAAAAAGTGTCGCTTTTCAAATCCCTCAATTCTCCATCTCCATGTTGATTCTTGTTTTATTACGAGCTCTATCGCTTTCTCTTTTTTCCAACAGACTCTCCTCTGTTTTGCTTTTTTTTTAAACAGGTGATTATCAGGTTTGAGATTTAGCTGCTCCGTATCAACCTTTGACACGTTTGTTGTGACAGCCAACTTATGCCACTGCCACACCATACACGCGTCAAGTATCTGACGCATATGACGAGACACACATGGGTGAGTGACGTATCTATGCAATTTCCAATGAAAACCAGTCCACCCGGTCTAAAATATAAACTTATAATAGGCTTACCATCAACGTTTTGGAAACACGTTTTAGAAGAAAGATTGATGATGTATTGACTCACTATATCAATGTTGTTCATTTTGAACAAAAAAAGTTTAAAGTTGAACTTTTGATCCTCGTAAAGAAAGGTGCCATTTCATGCTGACTTCAAGGGGGTAAAAATTCACACCTTTTTTTACTCCAGCAACCACCAAAGTCACGTGTCTGAAGCTGTTAATGTCTGTCTGCCTTCTTCTCATTTCTTTCTTTATCTCTCTCCCGCACCTTCCCACTCCCTCTTTCTTCATGACAACACACCAGCCTCCCGAAGCAAACAGAAGTTTTTAATCAACTGTCCTGATCCAGCAAGAGACACACTCAGGATTATGTGGATTTGAAGAACGAATACTACAATATCATTGAATAACAGATGAGAATATTTAGCATGAGGGAGACATGGCAAAACAAATTCAAAACTCCCTCATTAACATATTTACACAGTAAATATTTACAGTAATATTGTGAAATGTTATTACAATTTAAAATAACTGTTTTCCATTTGAATGTATTTGAAAATGTAATTTATTCCTGTGATGGCAAAATCTAAATGTTTAGTCTTCAGTGTCACATGATCCTCCAGAAATCCTTTTAATATGCTGATTTGGTGCTCAAGAAACATTTCTTATTATTATCAATGATGAAAATACTTTTTCCAGTATTCTTTGATGAATAGAACATTCAAAAGAACATCATTTATTTGAAATAGAAATCTTTTAATACATTATAAATGTCTTTACTGTCAATTTGGATTCATTTGATGTGTCCTTGCTGATTTAGGGCCCTATCTTACATCTGGCGCAATGCAGCGCCAAGTGCAACGCAAGTGTTTTTTGCTAGTTTAAGTCCGACGCAGTTATCATTTTCACGTCCTGCGCCACGTTGTTTAAATAGCAAATGCCCATTTGTGCGCCAATGGGCGTGCTGGTCTGCAAACGAGGTGTGTTCTGGCACATTGTTGGCTCGTTGCTATTTTGAGGCAACAGAAATAGACTGACTTTAGACCAGGTTTCAGTTGTTCAATGGTGCAGAGGCGCAATATTTTTTTTGTTATTTAATGAGCACGTTAGTAATGTGCGCCTATAGACGGGTCCACAACGCGCGTACACTCTGCTTATTAAACACACAGGGACGCACAGCAGCGCACAAACATGCCAAATATTTAAAATAAAAGGATTACAATGTAAATGATATGGTGGAATCCGGCTTGTCCCGTAGATGGTCTGCTTGCGCACTATTACCTTGCGCACGAGCAGTTCCGTTTGCGCTCTGGAGACGCATTCGGTCTTTCCACTATCAAATTCCGTCATGCAAATAGCGAATCTGCCATGGCGCGAGCATTTAAAGGGAATGGGAGATCAGACTCTGATTGGTTTAACGCATGTAAATCCCAAAACACACCCATTACTCATAAAAATAACCCTTTTAGACCATGCGCCTGGAGCGCCGACCATTTTTCCCATCGTTAAACTAGCAAAATTGGATTCGGACACGCCCTAAGTGAACTTGTGCTGTGTGCTTTAGACCATGCGCTTAGATCGTTAAAACAGGGCCCTTAAAGTATTCATTTCTTTAAAAAAAAAAAAAAATCTTACTGATCCAAAAATTCTGACCGTAACGTATATGCATACAGAATTGTGATAAGTCTAGATAAGATTGCATATTAAATTGATACTGGTATAGTCATCCCTGCTGACATTTTCTTTTGCTTAAAAGTCCTGGACCTGCAGCAAACCTACAATCAGACTGAAAAGGCACAAACTGAGCACAGATCAAATTTTGACTGCCATCCATAGTGTTCTAACCCAGCATCACGTCCAGAGGACATAAATAGCAACCATTGTGATTTCACAAGAGTTTCAAAGTAACAAATTCAATTAAATTAAATTACAGAATAAACTGTTTCTTGATAAAAACAGGCAGTGCAGAGAAACTATGTTCAGTCATGTCTAATATGTTGTGATGCTGATAAATAGGCAGCTAAGGACAAATAACCGTTCTTCAGGGCGTAAGATCAAGCTTAATGGAGAGAATGGACAAGAAGTCATTATCGAAAGCATAATTTTTATGGAAGTCAGATTAAAAGTTGAAGAATAAAATAGGTATGTTCTGCCATGAAGTTATATAACTGTTCAGTAGGAGGGCTATCTGTATCTGTGAACAGTTGACACTGCAACATTTACGTATGCGAGACTCTTAAAACGACCCTAATCTTCTCAATTAGATCGAATAATCATAGTTATACGCTGGGAAAATGATGGACCTCCGAGGCACACTCTCTCAGAGGCAAGTGTTTGAAGATGGCAGAGAGGCAGGGGGCGTCTAAAAGCGTCTCCTTCTTCCCCTGTCTTGGCAGAGTCCCTCTTAAACAGCATTCAGAAACACAGCAATTGAGTTCCGAGTGAGCAAATCAGCTAGGTCGTGGGAGTCTAAAAAAACGGCAATCAACGTGTCACTGTTAATTAGGCGCCACTCGGAGATGCCCGTGAAACTGTGCTTGCTTAGCCAGGGTGGAAAAGAAAGCACAAAATGCATTTTTTTTAGAGCCAGAGCTGGAGGGTTGCCTGAGCTGCGAGAGATTGGACAGGACTGGCTGTCTTATCTCAGACTCCTGACATCAGCTAGGCCAGGACTGAATTAGTCTCAGCCTGAGAAAGCAAGCACAAGGACTGCAAAAAGTTCATTGATCTCTGATTGACAGACTTTATGCAACTTTCAGGCAATGAAGTTAGGGATGCATGATATATATCGGTTTCATATCAGTTATCGTCCGATACTGATATATGTTTTACTGATTCAATAATTCAATATTTAAATTAAATAAATAATTATGAATAATTAAAATATAATAGCATATTGTAAAGATAATAAAATTAAATATAAGTTATTATAAAAATATAATAATTACATAATTTAAACACACAAATTTTGATATGTAGTTTGTTTCTATATTTTTATTTTATAATTAATATTTTAATTGTATTAATTTGATAATATAATTATACAATTATTACTGATTAATACTAATATATAATTGCATATGCTAAATTCTTTTACATTAACATTACCTTTGCTCTCATCTAACACTCACGTAAAAGTTAATCTTTAAAAACACTAACACTGTTAATATAATCTTTAGAAAATCGAAAAATTAACATTAATTTTCATTCTGCGCATAATACTGTTAAGATGCCTAAATTCACTTGTATCATTGAAATAGCATTTTTCATATTTTGTTAATAAAATTATTCATATTTTTTTTATGAAATATTTCAATATAACTAAAGAGTTAAGACTACATACAAATCTGAAAGCAAATACATTCATATGATAGTTTCTAGTTTTTAGAAATTTATTTTTAATTTAGACTTTGAAGTGGTAGAATTTTTATTATCAGTGCATTCCTAATGTAAGTACAATGAATTTGAATAGTCTATTTCAGATAACTCTGAACATAACAACATGTCTAATGGCGCTTTTCCATTACCAGTACCAGCTCGACTCGACTCGACTCGCCTCGGCTCGCTTTTCGCTCCGTTTTCCATTGCAGATAGTACCTCCACAATAGTACCTGGTCGTCATAGCGACGCCGCAGGAAACTGCCGTGACTTAATCTTCTACGCGACACACACCCGCTACCCACACACACAGGACAATGGAGGAAATCGAGTGTATGCTGTTTTTGGATGTTTTTGTTTTTGCTGTTTTTTATTCAGGATACTCCGTCTGGCGCGTGCAATGATGACGCAGTGAATAGTGACGATTCTCTCTGACCAATCAGCAGTCTGTCGTGTTTTCACGTCACATTTTAGTATCGCCTCAGCTCGCTTAGAACCTCGCCGGAGGTGGTACGAAAAAAAGTACCTGGAAGCAGGTACAGGTACAACTTTTACACAGTGGAAAACCAAACAAAGCCGAGTCGAGTCGAGGCGAGGCGAGCCGAGTCGAGCTGGTACTGTGTAGTGGAAAAGCGCCTTAAGTGGTTGGTTTTTGGCCAGAAAATATCCCCTAACCTTAACCCGAACCCTAACCCAAACCCTAACCCTAACCTGCTACGATGACTTTTAGCCAAATACCTGGCAATATGACACTAGGACTGAGGCAGTGCAACAGGAGTCAACGCCACATCTCACATTAACACGAGTTAAAAGCAGGAGACAGAGAAAATTATGCTTTGGGGTTAATTAAGGGGTATTATCATCTCAGCCCACATCACCACGAAAATAAGGGAGGAAAAAGAGTAAAAGTAAGGGAGTGTGAGAAAGAAAGAAACACCAGCAATGCAGCAACTCGCCAACAGAATGATGGACAACACAGACAAGTCATGCTGACAACAACATTGGTATTTTCACACTTCATTTCTTTAGGATGCCTGGGAAAAATACAGGGTACAATGCACATGTGGTTTATTTCAGAAACCCCTGCTGTCTGACTGCCTCAGTGATGTCATCAAGCTCAATCGGGCCTGACAACACAGACCAAATGAATAGTTTTGATTTTGCATGACTGGCAGTCCTTCTTTAGCCTCTCAGACATGATGGGAAATATTTTTCACCATCTCACAAAATTCTCACTTTCAGTGTTGCAAGACAATCACCAAATGAATGAAAGGCAAAACTACCACTTCTGTAATAAACCTTTAACAACCTATATTTAAAGTCATTTTGTTGTAATAATTCACTGCCAAGAGGCTTGGAGCCAAGAGGGTTTACTTCATTACAAGTTAATTATGTTTTTCAACATCAGAAATCTCAAGTGATTATATTGGGAACATGAGGGAATGTTATGTACTAACACTGTAAAATAATTACAGTTTTTTTTTGTCCCAATTATCCCCAAGGATGAGCAAATCGCCAACCAAAAAGAGTTTGACAATATTCAGAACACAAACATATCAGTAAGGAATTTTCTTTTCCAAAACAGTGAAAAAAACAAGTACAAAGTAAAAATTCAAGATGGCCGATGAAGCAAGAGAAATGTCACACCACCATTTAAAAGTTTGTTGTCAGTCTTTTTTTAAAGACATGATTACTGTCATCAGCAAGGATGTATTAAATTGATCAAAAGTGACAGTACAGACATTTATTATGTCAAACGAGATTTATATTTCAAATAAATGCTGTTTTTGTTCAACCTTCTATTCACTGAATCCTGAAAAAAGTGTATAAGTTTCCACAAAAATATTAATAACATACAAAACCACCAAATTTCCCATATACTGTAATCATTAAGATCACTTGTAATAATAGCTGAGCTCATTGTTTCTGCCTAAATGAATACATGTTAGCTAACTAAATGATTTGTATTATCTTAGAACTATATATTTCTGACATTATGGACATTACTTTGACACAGTCGCATCTGATAACAACTTACTCTTTATTGTATTTTCTGTAAAGCTGCTTTGAAACCATGTGTATTGTGAAAAGCGCTATACAAATAAATGTGAATTGAACTGAAATTTCTTGAGCTTCTGATCAGCATATTAGAATGATTTCTGAAGGATCATGTGACACTGAAGACTGGAGTCATGATGCTGAAAATGCAGCTTTGCATCACAGGAATAAATTAAATATGGTCAAGTGGAAAACTGTTATTTTAATTATATTTCGCAATATTACTGTTTAACTGTATTTTTGATCAAATAACTGCAGCCTGTGTGAGCATTATAGATTCTTTCAAAAACATTAAAAAAAATTGTACCGACCCGAAAATTTGAACGTTATAGTCACTTTTTATTGATTAAAATGGTTTAATCCAGGGGTGCAAAGGTAGATCTCCAGGAACAGGATTGGGCACCCCATGGTTTAATCTAATGATAAATGGACAATTTACCCAATATTTCTTCATGCTGTTTCATGCTAGCTCACTGGGCTTTGGAACAGAGCCTAATTGTGCACTTAGCTAGTTCCATGAAGGCTACTTTAATTTTCTAATTAACAAACATGCCATCATCTAAATCACTGAATATAATTAGCACACCAAATGTGCTTTCATCCTCCCACGGGTTTACACAGTTCGAATGCTCCCTGCCCTAGGTTAAAAAATACTCTGAAAGCACAACCTCCACCTGTTTTATCTAAGGCAACATGCAACATCTGAAGGTTTCCTCCGGAGGCTGTGCTGAAAGTGGGAGAATATTCTGAACGATGTGAACTATGAGGGCCAGAAAGACTGAGCCCTCCAGCAGTGTGCGTTCAGATGTCAGTTTCTCTGCTCATAGACACAATCATGAGAGCTATGTCAAAATTACGAGAAGGAGCCCGCAATCTGGGAAGTGTGGTAAAATCAATGGATGTTTCGGTTTCATCCTCTTTTCCCATCCTAAGTTAAATGTAAATGGTCAAAAATAAAAGCTTTTTTAATCACAGCCATAGCATTGTGGGTAGAGCTCATTAATGATGCGTGAAAGAGTCTTCGTTTTACAGAATGCAAATTCAATCATTCCCTGTCTCTCTTTCCAATAGTTTCCTGTCTATCTCAACTTATCCTGTCTGTAAAGGCAGTAAGAATGTTTTTCTTGCATTTCATGTTTTTTTAGAGTTCATGCACAGGAACCAATGAGGTGTTTGCTCTTGCACGTCAAGCAAGTACGGCTGAGCTTCTGTATGATGAGATCTATGTGTGTGCGGTGGTCAATGTTTATATTTGAATAAAAGCCTAAATTAAATATGTTCATCATATCAAGTGATCTCTCTTCATATGATTAAACTGCTCAATTAATATGCGATTTTACGATCTCTTTATGAACTTTTTGAAGCACCGCATTTATGATTGTGTGGACTTTCAATGGATGGACAGAAATCTCACAGGTTTCATTAAAAATATCTTCTTTTGTAAAAGTATTATGGGTTTGGAACAACATGAGGGTGAGTAATTGACAACAATTTTCGCTTTTTGGGTCAAGTTTCGCTTTAACAGTCCTTCAAATGGGAATGTTATCCTCTTTCCCTGAAGGATCCTGCACCGGAAGTTAGGGAGCCTGCATACACTGAAAACAAATTGGTAGAAACACATTTCATTCAGAAATTGCTACACTGTAAAAACATTTTTAAAAATTAAAAAAAAATCATGATTTGTTATCAGAATATTTTTTCTTTTGTCAAATCAACTTAGATACTTTTGTTCAGATAACATAATATTTGAGTTTCTGTTCATTAAACCAATCTCCTTCATTGTATTAACTCAATTTTATTTATTTCAATGAACTCAAACTTTTAAAGCAACCAGGTTACTTACTTTTTTAAGTTAAACCAACAATATATATATTTTTTTTTTTACAATTAAATGTTGTTTATATATTTTTTTTTTTTTTTTTTTACAATTAATTACAAAGAAATGGCAAGTAACATTGAATTAAACTACATTTTTGAAGTAGAAAGACTGAAATAGTATTTTATTATACAATGTACTCTATTTACAACTTTACAGCTTTTTTAGACTTTGGATGTTGGAAAATAAGCATTCCAGTCAAGCGTGCAGTTCGCTTGATTCAAAGAAAATTCCAGATTTGACAGTTTACTCTGAAGCCGCACTAAACACCACATTCTGAGTTATGCTGATATCACAGCAAATGTCAAACACTGACACAAACAAGTTGCTCTAGCAATCACATGGCACCTAGGTCTCTCTCGAGGAGATTAGAGTGTTGACGAAGCTTAAAAGCATCCTACAAAGATAGCGCTGGCATTAAAATCCTGTCGCTCCCTCAGAATCCTGTCGTTTCCCTCGAAGCATCCTGGTGGCTTCATGTTATTTTACAGAGCTGTTAGGCTCTGATCTTTATTAGCATATTATTAACATCCAAAACCCCTCCAAACCACAGCATTCTAGTGAAGACAGATTTGGACAATATGGCCATGTTAATGTTTGGCCAGATTCCCTGCCCTCCGGGTAACAAAATGCCTTTTCAAAATACCGAGACTTGCAAAACAGGCAAATTTGCATTTTTTCACAGTTAAATACAGTTGTTTGCATTAATGCCAAATTGGCAGGCGAATTTCTGTCTCCTTCTGTTCACGTCTGTCAGATTATTATATGAGAGATTACTGTGCACAGCAGCTGCTCATGAAAGTGTCATGCTGTACAGCACACAGCTTCCAAAAAGTTGTTGTGTCCAGAGGTTAGGGTTAGTGTTTGATCACAGTGATTGTGTAGGATGGTAATATCATGGTACTTTGATATAAACTATACAACTGGATAATTATCACATATGATGGTATTTACATTGGACTCTGAGGTGATTCAAACAATACTATGGTATTACCATGGTATACGTTCATAAAAACATTTGGTAACACTTTATTTTATAGTGTCCTTGTTACATATGTTACATGTACTTACCATTGTAATAACTGAACTACTAAATTATAGCAAGTACATGTAGTTAATTAATATTACTCAGTACTTACATGTATATATACACTGTAACAATGACACCTTAAAATAAAGTGTAACCAAACATTTTTATAAGTGTACTCTGCAGTTCAAAAGTTTGGGGTAAGTAATTAATAAAAAAATAAAAAAAAATAAAAAAACTTTTATTTAGCAATAATGCTTTTAACTGATGAAAAGTGACAGTAAAGACATTTATAATGTCACACAAGATTTCACAAAAAAATTTAAATATGAAAAATAATAAGCAGCAATATTAAGCAGCACAACTGTTTTAAACTGTGATAATAAGAAATGTTTATTGAGCAGCAAATTAGCATATTAGAATGATTTCTGAAGGATTATGTGACAGATGACTAATTTGAAAATTACATTGAATTATAGGAAATTATATTGAAAATGTTGATAATATTTCACAATATTACTGTTTTTACTGTATTTTTAATCGAATAAATGCAGACTTGGTGAGAATTAAAGACTTCTTTCAAAAACATTAAACCGACCAAACTTTTGAATAGTAGTGTACCTTCATCAAATAAATAAAAAATGTAATTCTGCGACATGGCCTGATGTTTAGTGCACATGCAAATATCTAGTCCAAAATTTAAAACAAGTCATTATTTACTCTCATACCATTCCAAACCTGTATGACTTTCTTTCTTCTGTTGAATACAAATAGAGATACTAAGATACATACAATATAAATCAATGGGGTCTCCATTAACTCCAAAACAGTTGAAACATTCTTCAAAATATCTTCTTTTGTCTTCTGTAGAAGAAAGAAAGTCATACAGTTGTGGAATGCTATGACTATGAGGGTGAACTATCCCTTTTAAGTGTGGGTAATCAAAGTTTGAGTCTGGCTCCCTCTCGATAAAAGTGGCAAAAACGAGGACCCTAGCTTACAGGCTCCATCTGTGCCTGTTAATGGTGTATTTAAGGCATTGAGATATACTAATGCCTCCTGACATCCATTTAAGAAAGATGGTGGCAGATTTTACCAGTCACTGACAGCCTTAGACGCGAGGACCAACATGACATCGATGTGAGGTTGAACAGATTGTACCAGCAAAAGAAATAACAGCGTGCTTTATGTACCTGATATTTCTGACATTTGTTCATTTCGGATCATTCAACAGCACTGCATCCGCAATGGCAGCTGGCGCTGAATCTAAAGCAGTGGGAATGAGGGTTTCTTTCCACTGAGACACAGAGGAGGAGTTGTCTGCAACAGGCAGATGGGCTGTGCTTTCTTTTCCTAATGGCGATACGCCTCCCAGCTGATCTGTATGCTGAGCGAGAGGTAAACCATACTGTGGCTGGTGCCAACTCTTCAGTCTGCATGAAAGACAAACTCTAGGTGTTAAGAGCAAAGAATTGTCTAGACTCCAAGAGATTTAGTGTGAAGCTCAATTCTAGGATATTATTAATGAAAGAAGGGAAACATAATCATTTATATTAGGCAACACAATTTAAGAAATATCTCCTCAAACCTGCTGAAAAACATTTTGTGTTTATGTATAAAAGGGTCATACTAAACGCAGCATAATCCACTGATGGAGCTTTGAAAGATTATGGTCATTAAATTCATGTGGGGTTTGATTATCGTGTCTTGGTGAATAATTTTAATGGCCCATCAACCGTCTCTATGCATCTGACCAATCAACATCAATCAAAAGAGCCTCATAAACTACACTGAGTGTCAGGACTGATATAGGGCGAGTCTCACGAAGCCTGTCAGGAACATGACCATCATATTTCAGCCCAAAATCAAAAGAAAGAAATAGGAAAGTACATTTTGCATAAAGAAAATGAAACCTGTTTTGCATGGTGATATTATTTTCATGACAATTAAGAACATTTCTACCCCAATTCTTATTACCAATATACTGTATGTATATATATATATATATATATATATATATATATATATATATATATATTTTATATATATATATATATATATATATATATATATAAATTGTAAAATAAATTATTCTGCTATTAATTTATGCTCATTTTAATATGAGAATTGTAATTTATATAACATATATTGTATTTTATATATAATATACTTTAATATGTTTAATATAAAATATATTATATACACCAGTGTTGTTATTGTTAACTACAACTTTAACTAAAACTATTAAAAAAAATTGAAAAGTTCTAAAATTACTTAAACTAAAATGAAACCTGAAAATATAAAAAAGCTCATTCTTAATAATAAATACTATAATAGTATATAAATAATACTAATATATATATGTGTGTTTCTGTGTGTGTGTGTGTGTGTGTGTGTGTGTGTGTGTGTGTGTGTGTGTGTGTGTGTGTGTGTGTGTGTGTGTGTGTGTGTGTGTGTGTGTGTGTGTGTGTGTGTGTGTGTGTGTGTGTGTGTGTGTGTAGTAAAATTGTATACTGCACATATATCAATGTGCCCCATACATTACATGGAGTATCTGAGAATAATAATTAAAGAAACATAAAACAAACAAAAAAATTTGAATTAAAGAATTAAAGAATTAAAATATTCAGACACATTACTAAAATTAATTAATATTATTATATAGAATTATAAATATTACAAATTTTCTTCTGATTTTAGAAAACAATTTGACCTGGATATGTTCTTCATGATATTCACTCATAGACTCTACAACACCTGCCTAAATGCCTGCAGTAGCATCTTTAGTCTACAGATGCATAATAAAAGAAACATACATAATGGGTGGCACTTTGCCACTGCCAGTCAGGCAGAAACTTGTGAGGGTCCTGTCACAAAAAAGTGAGGCAGCAAATAAAACTGCAACAAACCAATCTGACAGACTGCCAAGACCTGGACAGAGCACGCAGGACTGCAACTCTATTACAAAAATAATCAAAATGCCTCTAAGTCAGACTCAACTGCCAAACGCTATAAATTTACACATACAGAGCCTTTGCTGAAGTTATTCTTAAAAAGTAGTCTGGGAATGATGATTGACACTATGCCATTTAGAATTTAACAGACTTCCTGCACCCTAAGTCACTTGAGGCCGTTTAGCCAAAGAAAAAGAAAAAGGAGAATAAAAACAGCCTGTCTCCTGTTTCCTGCCTGGCTCTGACAAACAAACAGCTGATGGGCCACCGGTCTCAGGCCCACCAACGAAACAACACTCATTAGTGTCACCGTCCAGCCTTGCTCAAACAGAACGCTGGGCTAGAAGAGGGCGAAAGAGCACTGCTAAAGAGCTTCTGGCACAGCTGCACAAGCTGATAAATGATGAGGGTAAATATTAAGATTCCTTTGGGTCCAAGTGTTTATGACTCAGACTTCTCAGTAAGATAAGTCTTCAGTTTTCAGAACAAATCTTAGTGCCAAATACCTTTCAGATACGTAAATATCATGAGCCACAAGGCTGGACAACATCACACCAGTCCAGGCTTCAGTTTATCGACCAGTTTATCTCTCATTATACTGATGAGATGAGCTTCCCCATATTTGAAACATAGAATCGTCCAATGATTCCAAAAGTCTCTCACTGGCATGAAACCATCATATCCATTCCATAAAATTAATTTTATAAAGAAAATATATAAAGGAGATATATGAGTTCCATATACTTGCCTGTTTTAGGGTTAATAGTTCTCCTCACTAATAACATTTCACACATTCACATAAGATTACTATCTGCATTACTTACTGGAAAGAGCACCCACTCGTGTATGTGCGACTTCCTCTACTTTGCCCACTTCCCTTATTACCATTTGTGTTAGGAGTTTGCAAAATTTGGGGCGTTCCACGAAAGCACAATATAAACAGTACTTGAGATTGAGTTCACAGAAACAAGCATTTAAAGCCCAGACAGAGGAATATGTGTGCGTACAAGGTTTGTCTCTAAACGCCATTCTTTTCCATGTCGAGTTCTGAGAGGGCAAACTAAATGTTCAGAACTGTGAAAACAGGATACTGTCTTTCAGCCACAATGAGGATGAAGGTTTAAGGGTCACAGATAATAGTGCTGCCTGTTTTTCTATGTCTATCAGGTGGAAGACAAACCTGTTTGTCCTTTTCCTTTCCCTTCCCGCTGCTGGACACCCGGGAGGAAGTGACATCACGAGGGATGACAGAGATTTGGTGCAATGGCATGTTCATCCCCGCAGTTCAGTGGAGCTCACACTCTCTGAAGCTGAAGCCTGTCCACCAGCACCGGCATGATGGAAAGAACCACTAATCCAAATCTGACACAGAGGAAAAAAGAAATAAGAAGTCAATACTCCAAACATTTAATCATCATTTTATGAATTCCTACTGTTATGATGAACAGAAAATGCACACAAATATCTCTTGTAAATAAATTGTCATTAAAGAGATAGAGGCTCCGATATACTTCGAAGAACGAACTGATGTGATGTCATTTCGAACAAAATCAGGCCGAAACGAAGCTCGTTTGGAGTTCGTTTTGGGACTTCGAAACAGCTTGCCAAAGAGAACATCCCGGAAAAGTTTGCTCCGGCTGCTAAACACATTAGAACTACCATTGGTCAATGCCGATTACGTGATGGGTAGGTGTGCGCGGAGGCTCCACCTTCTTTCACGCAGAAATCCTTTCTGGTTCATTAGACCTGTTCAGTCGGTCGCGGTCAGACGTCCGTGAGTTAAAACATGAACACACTGGAGAGCCGCTTTACAGAAGAAAATGAAGTTGTACTTCTGATGAAACGAGATCAGTTAATTCCATCAGTTAATTAGGAAGAAAAAGGAACGTGGAGCACCTTCTGCTCAATCCTCTGAAGAAAAATGCTTTCGCATACACTTAAGAAGGCTGTTGCCTTAGTATTTTTACCATAATGATGCTTATAGAGTAGACATAGTTTGATGGACTTTTCTGTTAATAACCCTCTGTTTATCCGTCTGTCCGTGGGCGGGGATACACAATTGCAAAAGTACAATCTGTAGTTTTCACGAAAGCCCTGGAGCTGTCAAAAGTTGTTGCTGACAAATAAACAGGAATTTCTCGCCCCAGAGAAAGAGTAAACATTGTTTATTTACATATACTACCGAAATTGTCACATTACAGAGCGGGTTGAAAATCTGTGAACTTACAATTTTAACCATTTTCTGTGGACAGTAATAGTGCAATGTTAACTGAGCATGGTAAAAAGTGCCGACTTTTGTGAATAAAGCATAATCTAAAGGTGTGAAAAAAAATTACCATGGCCGAATTTAAATACAATGGGTCTCATTCATGAAACACGAGCAGAACGAATTTTTGTGTAAATCATGTGTAAAGTGGTTCTGGCGTAAATTTTCGGATTCATTAAAATGTTCGTATTTTCCAAATGTTAGTTGGTACGAAAGAAATCTACACCTGCTCCCAGCCACGCGTAAATAGTGCGTTTAACATCCGAACGTTTTGCTCATTAATAAGGCTGCATTTTAATTCACCTTAATCGGGTACATATTTACACAGCATTTTGAAAAAATATTATATATAGTAATTACATAAGGGTTTTCTTTTTACTTTTATTACGAGAGCCAGTAATAGCATCTGCAAACGGAACACAAATCCGCAAGTCTTTTTTTATTTTTTTATATTCAAGCTGTTTATTCATTTTTAAGTCCGCAAGTCACAAGTGTTGCAGTCAAGCTTCATGTCGAACCATTTTCTTTTCACTTCTGGGACTGTTCGATTAACAGATGAAACTCCATTAACTGCATCTGCCAAGCATTTTTACCTAAAGCAATCTTTTTTTTTAGGACCTGATACGCCACTATGTACGCTTGAAAATAAAATGTGGCGTTTTGAATGAACTTCTGATAATAAAACTTAAATTTCTGCATCTGAGAAATGTATCTTCTTCATTCGCTTTTGAGAAGACATATGAAATCCTTCGTTTCGTGTCATAATATAATGCCCATATATAGTTGTCAGTCGGTTTTAATGGGCGGGATTTATGGTAATTGAGGGAATGAACGTGTACGCGCGTCCCATTTACGACTGATTGGAATTTATTAACCCACACACACATTTCACTATCAAATCTGACGTTTACGAAGTATTTGTGAATCAGGAGAAGAATTTTCGGGAATGTCTCTTTACGCGCAAATCACTCACATATTTACTCGTATATTTACGAATGTTTCATGAATGAGACCCACTATTTCTATTTTTTAATGAATATCTTATACATTTATAAATCTCATAAATGTTCCGCCTTTGATGTCACCTACTTTGGCAAATCCAACGATCATCATCATAAGTGTTCACTGTATTAAGTATGTTGAAAACAAAACTTTTATGACATACTATGGTGGACTGTATAAACAAACAAACAAATAAAATAAAGCCTTTAACTCCTGGATGTTGTCAAATCCTATGAGCTTGCCAGATCAAGAAAATGCTATCCATTTTATGTGTGCAATAATCATCAGATGGCAAATGGAATGAAATAATGGGTTGATAAAAATGTTGTTGGAGTCTAATCCAAACACTGAAATTTGATTGGTTAATAGGAATTTCTATCTAAGACCAACAAGGATGTTGATCAGAAAAACTTCCCACTTGGTGAAATCCCGTTAAGCAGTCAGAAACACTGCTGCATTTTAATTGAACTACAAAAACATCAAGTCTCATGCAGCGAAGCAAGGAAATGAGAAGCAGCAGTTAAAAGTTAAATCACCAATTACAAATCAGCTCCAATATTCTCCATAATGAAACGCATTCCTTGAAGGAGAACAAAGAGCTCATGCCATGCTGAGACAATGCAAAATCAGCTTCTAAAGGCAGTTTAACTTCTACCACCATCTGCTGCAACCATGACAGCAATTCAGTTTCTCCCTATTTTGTGACCATGCCAACGGTTGTGATGTGTGGGTAAGACTTTACATCTATATTTCCACAGTGACCACTGGCATCAGACCAAATCCACCAGTTTGGCACTGAACAATGAAGACGTACCGTTAAGCCCTGTCTACTGTTTCAAATGGTTTGCCTAAAAGACAAATGCATGCAGCGTGACAAATAGTACATGATGGTACTGAATATCTTGTTTCAGAGAATCTCAAACTGAAACTGAAAATCTTGTTGTTGATTTTTTGTTTTTTGGTAAACTATTAAATGAAATGATTAACTAAATAAAATTATTAAAATTAAATAAATATAAATGTACACTACCACTGGATTGTTACAAAAGATTTCTATTTCAAATCAATTCTGTTCTTTTAAACATTCTATTCATCAAAGCATCCTGCAAAAAAATGTTTATCATGCTTTCCAAAAAAATATTAAGAAGCACAGCCGTTTCCAACAGTGATAAGAAGAACATTAAATTTAGAGCACTAAATCAGCATATTAAATTATTTCTGAAGGATCCCGAGGGATCAAAACTGTTGAAAAAATCAGCTTTGCCATCACAAGAATATATTACATTGTAAAATACATTAAAAAAAAGAAAACCATTATTTTAAATATTTTTTTATATTTCACAATATTACTGTTTTAACTGTATTTTTCATCAAAATTATTCATGAAAAAAATGCAGCCTTGGTGAAGATAAGAAGATAAGAGACTTCTTTCAAAAACATTTTAAACACACACACACACACACACACATATATAACCCACATATATAACATTACATATATAATATAAAATATATATAGTGTAAATTTAATGATCTATAAAAAATATATAAAACTATTTCCACATCACTATCATGATCAAACAAGCACCTTTCTGAGACTGATCATGTGACATCAGCAAGGATGAGATGTTCTTGCTTCCACTGAAGTGAAGACACTCTTCAGAATCTAATTTAACCAATCACTGAAATTGTGATGCTGAAACTTTATAATAAGTAATGAAAAATATTGCATTAAATAAGAAAACCACTTATAAGGAGAAGTTTAACAAGTGGAAACTAGTCTCAGTTTTTATGATCCTACTGTATGCACAACAGATTGAAGTCGTTTTCACATTTGGTTGTGTGATTATCAGTGCATGCATATTATGATCTAATATTATGATATTGTTATAATGGTCAACACATGGGGGAGGAGCGAATAAAATCCTCCCTCTTTGGCTTCAAAAGTGCCATTAATTCATAAGCTGCTCACAGAACAGCTGGTCAGTTCATATGGATCCAGGGTTCACAGCAGGATAGTTATCTGAGCAGAAACTGCTCCACATGACTGATCAACAGCCTGCGCTAATCACACCGCATTAAAGCAGAGGGCATGTGACTGCAATCACTCATGCGCCGTCGGATCAATAGGCCGAGCGAGAATCATTTTCAGCTCTCTAAAACAAAGGCAGCAAGATATGGTTTACTGCCAAGCACATGAGACGTGTGACATGCTGATGGATCTACAATATCCTGGTTCACTGTGTCATTTTTGTAGGTATACATGGAGTTTTGATGTCACGATCAGTAAAACAGCTTAAGGCAAATCTTGAGTGTCAATGGAAGAAAAGACCCTGGTAATCCAGAGTTCTCGCGAGAGCACAAGTTGAATTTGCTCAGCGAGTTACTCTGGTGTCGAGTAATGATGCTCATTAAATATGCCCCTCGATCTGAGCTGCACCAATCACAGCGGGTTATCTGATATAGGCGGGTCAGAGAGGAGCTAAACAGATGATGACAGCGCAGTGACGTCGAAGTCATTAGTAAACATTGCAAGATGGCTATGGATGAACACCATTTCTTTGAAACGGCTTTGGCCGGTACAATGAACGAGTTAGACTTGGCTTTTTATCTAAAACAGGAACAGAAGACGCCGCTCGAATCGTTCCTTTGCAAGAAGGACGTTTTTGCTGTTTTGCCGACCGGATACGGTAAGAATATGATCTACCAGTTAGCTCCGCTGGTAGCTGGGGTTTATTGTTGTGATTGGTCATAGTGCTATCCAATTGCGTGCAGTGAGATTTTCAAATGCACGCTTGGTGCCGCCCCTCAAGCTGGGCGATTTTCATTAGTCGACGCCAGACCATTAATCTTTTAGATTTAGGTCTGGATTTCCAGGCTACAAAAAACCATCAATCTCATGGCTTTTGCTTTACTGAAAAGCAACTAGTGGCCCTTTGAGCTTTTCCTGAAATCTGATTTCATAATAATAATAATCATGGTCTTGAAGCCTGCGGAATGATGACTAATGCATGAGGTCTCTGCCAATTCTGGATCTAAATGAGCGGTGCAAAGTGAATATGTCTATTTTATGCATGCACTGACCAGAAACTTCAGGGTAGAATGTCTGTCTGACGTCCCATGCCACGTACTGTGTGTATTGTGCAAAGAGCAAGTATAACTACTATTATTACGATTATTGTTCGGGTTTGAACAAACCCATAAACATAAGCATTTATCTTCGGCGTGTAACTTATCCAGAGCATTTGTGCTACAGAAGATATTAGTGATACATGAGATATGATGTCACACTCTGTGGTGCCTATTTAAAAACATAAATTCTATGTAATAATAAATTCCAATTATAAACAAATCAAAAATGTAAACTCTGGAAACCTGCATCTTTAAGGTGCGGCCATATTAGCCATATTTCAAGCAAAAATGGTCTTTTGTCAGTGTCATATGGATGTACTGCAAAGTCACTTTCAAACCAAGCAGTTTTCTGTTGGTCAATGCGGCAAATTTACATAACCATCTTGAACATAAACATAATCTGCGTGGTGAACTTTTTTACCTTCATGTGAATTCCAATTGGAGCAATGGTAAATGTGACCGCATGTTTAAAATGTATGTTATTTTAATTTAGCTAAAAGGTCACGTCATGACCTATCAATCATTTATTGGTCACGTCTTCATGTGATACAAATTCACAGATAAGAGTTCACCAAACTTTAACTGACCGCCCCTGCAGGTTAAAGGGCTGTTCACACAACACTTTTCCATTGTTCTTCTATGACGGATGTGTTTGACCATTGCGCTCATGTCTTTTGCAGTGTCTCATGCATGACACTGTGTTCTAAACATGCAGTGCTTGAGTTAAAAGAAGCTCAACTTTTAAAAAACGTGTGTCTCTAGACCTGTAGTCCACTGACCTCCATCTCACGTTTTAACCATAAAAACTTGTTCTGTGTGAATGGCACCTAACAATGCAAGTTTTAACCATAAAAACTTGTTCTGTGTGAATGGCACCTAACAATGCAAGTTTTAACCATAAAAACTTGTTCTGTGTGAATGGCATCTAACAATGCAAGTGAAACTAACCATCTAGAGAACAGAATATTATAGAGATTTTGAGTGGGCCATTAAGCAACCACCTAGCAACGCCCTATCAACTTCATAGCAATTGACTAAAAACCTCTCAGAACCTTTTAGCAACTAAATAGCGAAAGAAGTTGTGTCCCAAAATGACCCACTATACACTAAGTACTTATACAATGCACTATGAACTCTTTTGTCAAGTGTATGCATTTTAGAAGGTTATTTTGTCATCCAGCATTG
The DNA here is from genome assembly GCF_965113295.1 of Leuciscus leuciscus. Lineage (NCBI taxonomy): Eukaryota > Metazoa > Chordata > Actinopteri > Cypriniformes > Leuciscidae > Leuciscus > Leuciscus leuciscus. Next base: position 8,096,644 of record NC_138746.1, read on the forward strand.
AGTCTGATAGCCGTTTCCCTTCCACTAAGTAAAGAAATCTGCAACAGTCGAGTGTATGAAGTGTCCAACATCCCAGACTTTTTCTGCGGTTAATTAAGTGCATCATCTGGGATTTGAAGTGCTTTTTCTTTTTGGAATTTTTGTATGCAAACTGGGACACACCTAGAGAGTTTTGCACAAACACCACTGAGATTTTGTAAAAAAGAAAGAAGAAAAAACATTCAAAACTAGTTGTCATGGTTAGCATCTGGACATTAAGTAGGGAAATATGTCTCTCTCTGGCTGCAATGCCTCAAAGAGCATACACATTATTTTTGTGGAGTTTCAGAGCGCAAAACTGGGATAAATTATTGATAAAGATAAAATACTAAATAATATACTTAAAAAATAAATAATATACTAAAAGATGGTTTAGCAGCATAGTCTTAAAGGTCGTCATGGACATAGTATAGTCTTATACTGTGCATAGTTGAGAAATATGCATTGGATTTGATTACAGAGGTAAAACCCACATACAAACTGAAAGAGAATAACAAATAGATCAGAATATTTGCCTCAGCTCAAATCAGAAACACTCCTGTCATCAAGTTCAAGCTCATGAAAGGGCTGAGAGGAACAGCAATGGATCCCTGCTGGCAGCATGTGATGAAGTGTACCGTATGCTTCACGACATCCAAGCATTCACAGGATCCAAAGCAGGGACTTCAGTCTTGAAGTCACCATGAAATCAACACATTTTTTATGGAATATTGAACTATTTAATATAAAATATTTATCTGTACACATCATTATTTTTTTATTCATGTGCCCTAATAATCAAAATAAGTTACCCTCTCTCTTGCAACAACATCTCTTCTCTTCTCTGATGATGCGTTTACTGGCGCGAGGATGGGACAATCAATCCAACAATCCAATCAATTTCCGATGGACAAAATTAAGTCCTTCCCTACAGTTTTTCTCATTTGAGAAGCCATTTCAATTGGAAATACATTAAGGGAAGAAAAGACTATCGCAACTTCTGTTTCATGCCAACTTTAAGGTGCGGATACATTGTAATTTCATGGGCAAAAAGGGTCCATGGTCTATCGTCAATAGAATAGTGATGTCTGAAGCACAGCTCACACAGAGATCACTTTCAAAACAAGCACCAAATACTTGTTACCAACTTGAAACCACTGCAAATTGTGTGGATTCCTATTGAAACGCCTGCATTTCGCACATGAAAATTCACAGAACATTAAATGTGAACACACTTTTAGGGGGGATCAGGATCTGAACATGAGATTATGAGGATGAGTGTCAGAGTATTATTTATTGTAGTCGTTTGAAGTTCAAATCTTGTGTGACTGCCGATTTTTTAAATAAACCAATCAAAACTGCTTGTAAGTAGATGTGTATCAGTAACAATGCCATATTTGGTTGCTTTTTTGATTTTGATTTCATTTGATTTTTAGAGGGATTTATAGTTATATGAATTAATTATAGAATAAAGTCAAATTTGTAGAAAATCATCGTCCCTTGGTGTGGGCACAAACATGGTTATCGTCATTGTTATCTTGTTGTGAATAGGCCTTAACTCTACGACAGTAAGAGAGAGAAGCTGCTCTGTGCACTGAACTGATCAGGCTGGTAAATTACCCAGCTTCCAGAAAGGACTATCCATCAATGAGCAGCTGGCGCTGGAAAATATACAGTATGAGATCGATACAGCATTGGATCCATCTAAGAGATGGGCCTGAGCCTGTGTGTTTCCCCTCTCGAGAAAATCGTTCTGCTGTGGTCTCTAGTGTGTGAGATAACGCTGAGTGCCAAGACTCTAACCCAGATTTATTCATCCATGCAACTGTAAAGGTGACACATTTAGACGTTCCCAATGGTCATTCCTCCAGACTGAAAACAGCTAAACTTCTGCATGTATGATCTGTGTTTACATACAGAAACGGTCCGTTGGGAAAGCTTGTCAAGCCATAACATACTCTAAATTTAAAGATAAACCACAGTCAAGATACCCATTTGAAAAAGAGGTTATCCGAGAGTAGATATCAGATGATATACTTTTTATTTTTTATTTTATTTTTTATCAGAGGCACAGAAATGCAAAGATAACACTGTAATTTATATAACTCCTAAGATATATTTTAATATACTATATTTACTACGTGATTCATCAGACAGGCAACCTTCTTCCATTACTCCATGGTCCAGTTCCACTCATGTACACATTGTAGGTGCTTTCAGAGGTTGACAGTGGTCAACATGGGCACTCTGACTGGTATGCGGCTACGCAGCCCCATACACAGCAAACTGTGATTCACTGCACGTTGTGACACCTTTCTATCATGGGCAGTATTAAATCTTTCAGCAATGTAAACTACAGTAGCTCTTCTGTGTGATCGGATCAGACGGCCTAGCCTTCGCTCCACACGTGCATCAATGGGCCTTGGGCTCCCATGACCCTGAGTCACCGGTTGTCCTTCCTTGCACCACTTTTGGTAGGTACTCACCAACTAACCACTGCATACCAGGAACAACCCACAAGACTTGCAGTTTTGGAGATGCTCTGACCCAGTTGTCTAGCCATCGCTATTAGCCCTTGTCAAAGTCACTCAGATCTTTTCACTTGCCCATTTGTCCTGCTTCCAACACATAAAATTCAATAACTGACAGTTCACTTGCAGCCTAATATATCCCACCCCTTGACAGGTGCCATTGTAATGGTCTAATAATCAATGTTATTCACTTCAGTGGTCAGTGTGTGTTTGTGTGTGTGTGTGGTCTCAACTCTGGCCCTGGAGGTCCACTTTCTTGCAGTTTAGCTCTAACCTTGATCAAACTCACCTGCTTTTAACTTTCTAGTAATCCTGAAGATCTTGATTAGCTTGTTTATGCGTGATTGATTAGGATTGGTTCCAAACTCTTCAGGAAAGTCAATCTTGAGCTCCAGAGTTGAGAACACCTGCCCTTATGTTATGGGGACCAAATGTCCCAACAAGGCTAGTAATATCAGAAATGTTTTACCTTGTGGGGAAATTTTTTATAAAATGTCAAAATTACAAATTATACAAATCTATGTTTTTTTATTTTTAAATGTTAGATTTAGGTGTAGGGTTAGGTTTAGGGCAGGGTTCCTCAAAACCAGCCCTGGAGGACCACTGTCCTACAGAGTTTAGTTCAGACCCTAATCAAACTCATCCACCTATAATTTAGTAACTCCGAAGACCATGATCTGCTTATTCAGGTGTTTTTTGTATTGTTACACGACACCATTTTCAACTGTAAACGAAAAACTTTTTATGCATTTTGGCTATTCATTTACACGACAACTGTGTTTTGGGGGCCTGAAAAAGCAAGCTTTTGAAAACGGGTTTCAAACTGCAAGGTTTTGAAACCGATGCCTTGACCTTCCCTGTGTAAACAAAAAAAACGTGAATTTGTGAAAACAGTGACGTCATGCGCATGCGTATTATGTGTCCGTGCATGCGTATTATGTGTCCGTGCATGCGCATTGCGTGTTCACGCAAGCGTATTACTTGTTCGTGGGGTGTGTCTTGACAAAGTGACATCGCCAACTACTGGCCTGGCATGCATAATACAGCCTTTTTAGTAATTTTCGCAGATCTGTGTGCTTACAGCGTTGTTTTTACACTGTTTTTAGTACACCATTGTCATGTAAATATATCCTAAATCTCTCTACTCTCTTGCACTTTATAAAACACCATATTCCACACAGATTCAGAGTAGAGCACAGGAGGAAACTGGATGGCGGATGACTTCATGTTTTGCAAGAGGAGATGAAACATTTTGAACATTTAGTGAGGAAGGTGAAACTGCAGACTGCATCAAAACATCAAAAAGAGTCCCAAAAAATACAGAGGTAATGAAAAAGTTCAACGTCTTTCCTTGAATTTTCCGCGACAGCTGCGTTTTGGGGGCCTGAATATGCAAGCTTTTGAAAACGATGCCTTTACCTTCTCCGTTTAAACAACAAAAACATGAATTTGTGAAAACAGTGACATCATGCGCGTGCATATTCACGCATACGTATTACATGTTTGCAGGGTTTTTCTTGACAAAGTGACATCGCCAACTACTGGCCTGCCATGCATAATACAGCCTTTTTAGTCATTTTCGCAGATCAGTCTGAAGGGGAATCGTGTTGACAGAAATCTCTCTACCGTCTTGCACTTTATAAAACACCTTAGTTGCATTTTTTAAATGTTCTGGTTCCAGTAGCAAGCGACAACAGGATTAATCTCTGCTGTTTTTCTCTGAACAGTTGCACAATCACACGCCTTATTATCTAACATCCAGTGGATTTTAACCAAATGGATAACGTCAGGTTGTGTCATATGTGACCGGAGTGATGATATCAGATAATTATTCAAAGCTTAAAAAGTGGCTTACTGGCTTAAACCTCAACAGTGTGCTATATTACATGACCTCAAGATCAGAGCGGGACACAAACTCTGCCAGTGCTGGAACATCCTCACAGACTGTTAAGAGATTAGAGCGGGATAAACCGGACTTGATGTGTACTGATGAAAGTCTGCTGATCCTCACACACTCTGTGCTGCAGTACTTTCATTCCTTCATTTCACATTCAAGCTCAAGAATAAATTATCATAATGTTTGCACGTAAACACGTTGTCCTTTTGGGACGCTGTAATTTATGGAGTGAAGTGTCACGCCATTGACCGGCTTCTTCCTCAATGCTGTCAGATCTGCTGTCGCTAAAGTCATCTGAATAAGATAAAGTCATTACTATCACATGTGACATTTGTATGTTAGCTTTGACATGATTGTCGGTTTATTAAACATGGATTTCTGTCATGCATCTGCGGTGGAAAGGAAATATTAGCAAAACGTCAGAATGTCATACAGTATTTAACAGTTTCTTTAATCCTGAATTCAACTGTAAAGTAAAGCTATTTCAGACAAACCCGCCCTTAAACAACACAACAAAACAAACTGTGATTGGTGGTTTTTGTGTCAATCAGACCTTTTTTAGGCGGTACTTGATCAGGACAAGCTGAAAACTGAACTGAATTTCATGCTAAGAGTGAAAGTTTGGGCTCGTGAGACTAAGGAACACATGACCTCAGGGTACATGCAGTTTTGAACACACACATTCACACACACACAGGTTCACAGGCTCTCTGCAGGCTCAAAGAGGAAGAGCATTCTAAGAAAGTAAACCTGCCTCACACTTTGAAGACAAATCCTGCAAATTTAATGGAGACAGCAGACTATCCCAGATTTTCAGCATTAGTTGTAGTTTCTGTCAAAGCGTCTCACCATATTCCACACAGATTCAGAGCAGAGCACAGGACGAAACTGGATGGTGGATGACTTCATCTTTTGCAAGAAGAGATGAAACGCCTTGAAAATGTAGTGAGGAAGGTGAAACTGCAGACTGCATCAAAACATCAAAAAGAGTCCCTAAAAAGCAAGGAGGTAGTGAAAAATTTCTAATTTGTATAAAACAGAGCACAGATGGTGTCACTATCTTATTATGTGATTTCGCTGATTGTAATTGAAGAAAATTCAAATAGCGGCTAGGTTTCAGCAACTGCTTTTTCTTCTATCAAAATGTTAATGGATGGTTAGTGTGCAAAAGGAGGCGCTCAGGATGTGTTCTTGTTTCTGAACGCATAAATGCTCAGATGCAAAATCAAAGCATAATGCGTGAATTTAAATTGGGTCATGCAAAGGTTTCCTAGTAACCTTCCGGCAGTATCCAGTCAAGCAACTTAAAACAGTTTATGAAACCATGTTTGCACCATTGCACCATCTAGTCCAAGCATAATGCTTAACAAATCTTTCTGACACCAAACTTTTGAATGATGTACATATTATATATTTTTTGATTTATATACTTTCATTTATATTTGAATGTTTACTGATCTGTTAAGCATTATGCTTGGACTAGACCCACACGAAATCTGCACCCACATTATTTCATTAAAATAATAATAGTAGAAGGCCTACTCTAAGGTCTGTTAAAAAACATTTTACAATGTTAAATAATATTCCGGTTAATAGTCATTTTCACAACTGCAGGAGACCGAGAACGAGAAAATCTTTTTGTTATAAAAAGAAATGCAATAAAGTAATGTGTGATTCTAGAAAATTGCCCGAATCAATCCACAGGTCCACAGTCATTCGGTCTCCAACACTAGCAGGGACGGCGGGGAGGGCACTGAGCACTGAGACGAAAGTGCAAAAATCAGGATCATTGATTTTTCATCATACACTGGAACGAAATATCTTTTCTTGAATTTCCTGCTCCCTCGCTTAATAAAACTTAAGGTTACTGCCACAATCAGAGGAAAATGCCATTTACAGAACAATAACAAAATAAAAACACAGCATGTGCTGCAAGCAGTAATGTTAATTACTACTTTAAACCCAAGTTAAAATACTGAGTGGTTATTGGCACTTGTATCTGCTTCCTGTGGAACACAAAAAGGAGTTATCAAAAAAGCCAAAGCTGTTCTTTTTCAAAGCAGAAAGCACATTCATAATGATAGAAACCTAGTAAGAATTATATATGGAACAGTATTAGGAGTGGGCAATATACAGGTAGACACGATTAACTGGTAGACATTTTTCAGCCGGTAGAGATTTTGGACTATCGTCTCTATCGCTGTTACGCTCACATGACGTTGCTGAGCTACACAGTTACGAAAACTTATCGTTAGCATGCGTTAAGTTTTGCGGTTTAAAAACAAGTGATTTTAAACCATTGAAGCGTAGTAAGCAGCGAAAATACAACTAATTTCGCTATATACGCGTGCTGTCAGAGAGACTGTTTCTCAGCGCTGTCTGAGAGACGCACGCACATGAAGCCGCTGCTCATAAAGCGTGTGAGAACTGAACTGGTAAGTTCGAGCAGGAAATAAGGCTGAAATTACTGACGACTCATTTCAGGCAATTCAGAATTGGTTCTTTCTTCGATCTTTTAAACTTTGAAGACCTTTTACATTGACAGCTATATTACACACTACATGAAAGGTAATATCCAAAAAAAGCATAATAGGGACACTTTAAAGGAGCCGCTCCTTCAAAATGGATCATTTCAGAAAGAGGGTTAGGATGAAAGTTAAAATTAATAATTTTTCTGCATGCATATAGCCTATATTTAGATTTCTTTGTACAAGAAACTTTATTAACATTATAAGTGAACCTCAAGGAACATAATAAAAAAAATCTATGTCACGACCTCTTGAAGTTTTAACATGAAAGATGGAAACACTTTGGAGAAGCTGGGTAGATTTGCTTGGAAAATACCTAAGAATACAAGGAAAGACAATCTGAATCCAATCAGAATCCAAGTCCAGAGCATGGACGATGACATCATTTTTTTGCATAACTGCTTTATAGATAAAATTAACTAACTTAATAATTGATGATCTTTACAGCGGAACTGAATCAACACTGAACTGACTTCAGCTGAACAACAGCAAAAATGCATAATTTTCCTGTAAAGCTGCTTTGAAACAAACTTTATTATATAATGCACTATATATACATAAAGGTGACTTGACTTGACTAGGTCTCTCTTTTTATATGAAATATGACTAATAAAACTGCTCCAAACTGTGAAATAAATAACCTTACACTTACTGCTTGGTGGTGTACAAACTAATCAGGAATGGGCTATCATCATAAGCACACAAGTGATGATGACTGAACAGCACTGCAATTCATCATTTCATAAGTGGATTATAATTGTTTTTTCTTTGAGTGGCCCAAATAGCTGTACACTCCATCTCTATTAAAACTCGTTTTCTGTTGCCAAATGCTCTAATTCAGAACTGAAGAGCAAAAAAGCAAATAAACCGTAATGGAAAGTCTAATTCAGCTCTTTGTAAATTATTATGTTCAAAAATTAAAATAATGTGATAATAAATACCAGTTTGCAACATCAAGCAGAATAACAGACAGTTTTTGTACAGCTAAAATAATCTAATTGAAATTAAGTTCCTAATGAAGCTCACACCTGCTCTTACATCAAAAATAGAAAGCAGTGTTGTGGAAGAAAATTATCATTTATTTATTCAGCAAATCGGAATTTAAACAAACCAGTGCGGCTCCAAAATCTCTCTCACACACAATGTCTTTCAGGCGAAGAAGTACAGCGGATATGTTCGTCTGCTTCATGTTTCTCAATTCTCTCAAATCTGCAGCCTCTAATAATCTGAATTGCCACTATGACATTTGTGTGTCATTTTTGTTATGTTCTATCAGCTTTAAATATGTACAAATCCTGATATGACTTCAAAAGTCATCTCTTTCAATTGTCTGTGGTCCAAACTTTACAAGTAAGGGACCTATGAGGTGACATTTTCAACAAATCTATCAAACGTTTTGTGGCTTTTAGACCATATCTATTAGTTATTATAGGGATAGTTCACCCTATCTATTTCTATTTTGGCTCCTGCTATGGGTAGGGAGGTGTCCCATCCCTGTGCGTAGAGCCGACCAGATGAACCAGTTGTTTCCAGTGCTGACGGTCTTGTGCCAGCTGCTCTGTATCCTCCACAGCAACTCGTGGTCGTCTCCAGCCTGCGGCCCTCGGATCAAACTGGAGAATGGCTCTTGTCGGATGGTCAGGAGGGAGCCGGAGGACATGGCCGAACCAGCGGGTGCGACGTTGCGCAGCCAGGCAGGATGCTCTGGGCTGGCACGTGCGGGCTCTAAGCACTTGATTGGAAACCCGCTGGGGCCACCTGATGTTCTCGATGGTTCTGAGAGCCCTGCTATCGAAGCCATCTAATCTTGCAGCCAGTGTCTTATTTAAGGGCCAAGTCTCCGAGCCATAAAGCAGGATGGAGAGTACTGCTGAGTTGTAAATCCGGAGCTTCGTCTTTCGTGAGATGGTCTGGTGCCGCCAGAGTGGTTTCCAGAGGGACTGCAGGGCTGACGCAGCCAGGGCTCTTCTGCGGGTAATCTCTGGTTTTAGGTCCCCGTTGTCTGTCACTATGGATCCCAGATATACAAAGTTCTTGACAGGCTCTACAATGTTATTGCCAAGCCGCAGGGAAGGTGGATGCGGTCTGTCACCGACATACATGAACTTGGTTTTCGTCCAGCTCACCTGAAGGCCAAGCTTCTCAGCCTCTTCATTGTATATACCCAGAGCGTCTCTCAGCTGGCTGTAGGACGTGCTGAGCAGGATGGTGTCGTCAGCATACTCCAGGTCAGTCAGGTGGTAACTGCCGAAGGACACTCCGGGGACCCGCTCACAAACCCTGGACATCAGATGGTCAATGATGCAGTTGAAGAGGTCAGGAGCAGCCACGCAGCCCTGGCGAACGCCACTGGAGATGGGAAACCAGTCTGAGTCTCTGCCGTTGATGCGGACACAGCTCTGAGCGTTGCTATAAAGCAGCTTGAACAGGGCAACAATCTTGGGTGGTGCTCCAAGGGCATGTAGAATACTCCACAGTGAAGTGTGGCAAACGGTGTCAAAGGCAGCCTTCAGATCTATGAACCCGATGTAAAGATGGCGATCTTTACGGAATTCATAGGTCTTCTCTATCAGCAAGCGAACGGCGGAGATTTGGTCTGTTGTGGAGCGGTTAGGCATGAAGCCAGCCTGCTGGGGACGGCGGCTGCTTCTGATGGCTGGGAGAGCACGAGTGAGCAAGATCCTGGTAAAGAGCTTGCCGGGGATGGAGAGAAGGGTAATGCCTCTGTGGTTGCCGCAGACTAGCCTGTCACCCTTACGTTTCCAGAAGGGCAAGATGACTCTTCTGGTCCAGTCGCTGGGAAGCCTCTCTGTCTCCCACACTTCATTGAATATGTGGGTAAGCCACTCGACGATGCTTTCACCGCCTGATTTTAGCATCTCAGCGGTTATTGCACAGATGCCGGGGGCTTTCCTGTTGTTAAGTTTTTCCAGAGCGGCTTTGACTTCCTCAGGTGTGACAGGGTCTGTACTGCAGACAGCACTAGGGGCTGCAGCGTTAGTGGCCGATGAGATGGCGGGATCAGCCGGGGAGGTACCGTGCTGCAGGAGGAGGCTGAAGTGCTCTTTCCAGCGTTCGAGGCAGTTTGCTTCAGTTGCTATAAGGTTGCCATCAGAATCTTTCACCAGGGCTGTCTTGATGCGTGGGCCATTACGGGCTTGGCGCAGCAGACTGAAGACACGGCTCATATTGTTGTTATTGGTCACGGACTCTAGGTGTTTAGCTTCTGCTTGCCAGAACTTCTCCCTATCCTCGGCTATAGCCACATTGTGCTGGCGGTTCAATCTCTGATACTCCGTCAGGTCACCTCGGAGCCGGGCCTCACGCCGCCGGTCGATGATGTTGAGTGTCCTCTCCTATATCCAAGGCTTTTTCGGGGAAGGTCGAAAGCATCCGAAGACATTGTGAGCTGACTGGATGACACTTTCCTTGAAGGTCTGCCAGTTGTTCACCTTGTCGGTAGCCAGGTTATCAAAGGTGCGGCGGATGGCGCAACTGAAGTCTGTGGCGATGTTTGGATCACTGAGTAGGTAGGAGTCCAGGCGAGGCTGAGTCTTGGTGTGCTGGTTGGCTCGCAGCTTTAACTTGAGCTGGGCCACCAGCAGGCGATGGTCTGTGTTGCCAAGCTCTGCTCCTCGGTACACACTGCAGTTGGTGACAAACGGCTTCCAGCGTCGAGAGATGAGGATATGGTCCAGCGCTTTCCTGGTTCTGCTATCTGGGCTGTACCATGTCCAGTGATGGATAAGCTTCCGGGGAAACCAGGTATCAGCAATGCAGAGGTTGTTGTGGTGGCAGAGAAGGAGAAGGCGGTTACCGTTGTCGTTTGTGGACCTGTCAGCAAAGGTTGTGCCGACAGGTGAGCCTGTGGACCGATCACTGCTAGACAGAGTGGTGTTGGCATCGGTGAGGATGATGGTGATGTCGTGTGGTGAGGCTTGGCCAACAGCCTGATGGAGTTGGTCAAAGAAGGCATCCTTCGCATCCTCATCAGCGACATCGGTGGGGGCATAAGCAACGATTACTGTCATCTTGCCGTGTTGGTGGAGAAAGCGGGCCGACAGTAATCTGTCGCTCAGGGGTGTCCAGCTGATGAGGGACTTGCGGAGGGCCTTTGGGATGGCAAGTGCCACGCCATAAAGGCCTGTCCGTCTCTCGGGGCCACTCCAGAAATAGCAATGGTCGCCTGCTGTTGTTTCAATAAACTTCACAGAGCCCTGCCAAGGAGATGTTATAGCGGCAGAGCTCTCGGGACAGCAGGGTGGCAGCTCCGGGGCGAAGGAGTGTCTGGACATTCCATGTGGCGACTCAGGTCCTGCGACGAAGGTTGATCTGTACTCGTTGGTCGGGGGCAGGCTGGGGTCCGTTACCGTGTTGGGCAGTCCGGCTACTTTCTCTGATCGGTTTCGTAACAAAAGGGTTTCTCCTGGGTGGGTTGTTAGCCCTCCGCAGGATAGCCGGTTGGTGGGGCTGCCACCTCACAGCATACCGACATGCTGGGGTCTTTGTTTGTCTGGAACCTACCCTGGAGACCGGCCCGCCTAGGGTGACCCTACCAGGAGCGAGCTCCCGACGGTATCGCTCTCCAGGGTCACTGGAACACGCAAGCCCCCTCGCCTCGTCAAGGCCAGACCCGAGAAGGTTCACCCAAAAATGAAAATTCTGTCATCATTTCCTCACTCTCAAGTTGTTCCATCCAAACCTGTATGAATTTCCTTCTTCTTCTGAACACAAAAGAAGATATTTTAACCCCCTGAGGTCTACGGTATCGCCGGCGATACCAGCTCGCTTTTTTTTTATTAGTGTAAAAGAAACTCATAAATACTCTGTTGACTTTGATTTTCCATAGGAGTTTCATACATCAATCGATTCTGTTAAATGTGTATTATTTTTGTGTATACTCACAATAAAAACAAAGTGTTGTGCTTTTTGCCAAATAAAGAAAAATAAACACGAAGCGAGTTCTGCCTTCTCTCTGCCAGTGAAGTCCATTCTGAAACGCGTCCGAAAATTAACAATAACTCAGCGAATACTCAGTCAAACAGACATACAGGCACACAGGCATGAAGCTTGAATTCTCTTCTTTTAAATGAAGTAATTTATATAAAAAGCTAATATTCTCATCTTGTGAAATCTGTATTAAAAGAGAGCGATTCCAGTCGAGCTCATCTCATCTCATTACGTTATAATCGGCCACGCCCACGGAGAGCGCGCGCTATTCAAAAGCAAATGACTGAGACGATCCTGTGAACGCCCCCATCAGCTCGAGAAAACACACAAGTTTATTTAGATAATTGTTTACACCGTCTTGCAGCGCTGTGAGGAATAATACTAATGGAAAATGTCCCTCAGAAGTGCGGGTATATCGAGGAGCGAGCTGAGGAATACTGTAAGTTTTTTCCTTCTCACGTGAATTTCTTCACGTGGGTTTCTGTTTATGAATGAATAAACGGCACAGATGCGCGCTGTTTACCACAGCTGGCAAAGACAGTTTAAATTTAAATCGCGTGTGTGAATGAATGATGATGTTTTAGCAAACTGCATTGCTATACTGAGATAAGTAAACATCGACTGAATGTTGAAATAAAATGTAGGCTATTTGTATAAGCAACGTATTAAACTGCAAATTAACAATATGCTCTAATATTTCATGAAAACAACGTTACAGTCAGACGAAATATGAAAGACAACATTTTGTTGACTAGATTTGGGTACAGTTTTTACTGTAGAATATACTGCCACATCAAATAAGCTTTTGTTTAGCAATTTCTATATATAAAATACTATTTTTGTCAAAAATAAAGTCATCAACTAAGATGTTAGCTGTGCCAATGTTGGTTATATTCAAACTAATGAATACATAGATAAAATGTAGGCCTATAGGCCTAATCATTTTTTTTTACAAAGAAAGAGTACACTTGAAATATTGTTGAAATTGTAATTATTGTTGTAATTGTAACCGTTTTAATAAAATAGCAAAACATATTTACAAGATAGATGTAAGCAAAATCTTAAATGGTCAATATAAGTCTTCTTCTAAATATATCTTTTGTCCTTGCATTGTGGCTCAGTCAGTGTCACACCTGAGTGAATGGCTAATTATGCAGAGTGGGTGTATTCTAAGGTGTAAACCACTCCTCGTTCACGCCCCCTCGCATATTGGCTTTCCAAGCAAAACCTGTTTTACATCAATTTAAATCAATGTATGGTTTTATGTGAACGATAAAGCAAGACTATTTTCACATAATTTTGAAGAAAAAACTATAGGCGATGACATCCATTAGTCAAAAGTCTTATTGCCACATATTTAGTATGTGTTTTGTGGCCTTATTTCAAAAACTTTAATTTTTAGTTTTTTCGATAACCACGCATAAACATTATTCTCTCAAAAATGAAAACATGTACATACATGTGGCTCACATATTATTGTAGTCCTGTTTGTGCTATATAGAGTGAATTTACACCTTTGCCATTAATATGTTTATAAGCAACTGAAAAAAGCACAAATGTCAGAGCATGTCAGAACACCTCCAGGGCCCAAAAAAACGCTCAGACTCCAGAGGGTTAAAGAACAGTTGATGGACCCCATTTACTTCAATAGTATTTATTTTCCATACTATGGAAGTCAATGGGGTTCATGAACTGTTTGGTTACCGACATTCTTCAACATATCTTATTTTGTGTTCATCTGAAAAAAGAAATTCATACAGATTTGGAACAACTTGAGAGTGAGTAAATGATGACAGCATTTTTATTTTTGGGTGAACTATCCCTTTAATATTGAGTGTTTAGATCTAAACATTTAACATTGAATGTTTAGATATTCATACAACAAAATATTCTGGGGGCAATGACATTTTTTTGAAAATGATCAAAAAAATGCTGGCGGTGCGGTAACAAAAAAAAAAAAAAAAGAAGATAATTTTGAATTGTTAATTGGACAACGAATCTCTTATTTACATTGTGTTAACACTTTGTAGGTTACAATGAAAGGATTCAGCCGTGTTACGCAGATTCTGACTAACTTACTGACTAGCACCTCTGATAAGTCATTGCGTTCACGCAGTCAACAGATATGACTGAGTTTGGCTACAATACTTAACGCTTGTAAAAACATGCTTTGCATAGAAACATTTGACACTCGGAGAGCGCTTAGACAAACACTAATGAGAGCGTTTGAAAGCAGCATCTGTCAGCGGGTACCGAATAGACCCAGTACTTGGTACTGTCGCTACTGTCGGTACTACCGGTACTGCAGAAATGCTAGTACCATCAACTTTTTTATGTTTGGCAACCCTCTTAGTTAATATTTTAGTTCATTTTAATTTAATCTGTCCATAGTGAAGAAAAGTACCAATTTATTTAATTCCATAGTGATTCCAAACTTTTGAATAGTAGTGCATGTCCCGAAAAACAACGTAAAAAATAGATAGTTTTCTATAATCTCTAGATAGAATGAGAATATATTTGATGTAACTCAAACCTATTTAAATAAAAAACTAAATGTACAAGCCCCTTCAATATATCCCGCCCAAACTTCCCTTTTCAAAAGGAAATAATTGAAAGAAACAGTTAAAAATTGTTTCATGTGGTCTTTAATAAGTCCCAATGAAATCAATATTCCTATAGCCTCTGAAAGAACTTTCTTTTTTTTTTCTGTCTCCTAGCCGAGGTTGTTTAGAATAGTTTAGTATTTGCCTGTATTAAGTGCAATCTTCTAAATGATGTCTGAGTAATGCCACTTGCTATTCTGTAATATCCGTCCTTTACTTTTGCCCTTGCCCCTTGTTGGAAAGAGAGTTTGTTAATATTTAACTATGTTCAGGCAAAATAAATGTTAGAGAAACTGCATCTGACCGACCATCTGACTGTATTTTTTCTTCTTTTAACAACCACAGCCGCATGCTGTTGATCTGAATGAGGCATCTCGGATTAATTCCTTCTGCCTCCTTAAAGAATATGGCTTACATGCTTCTGTTGCTGGGATTTTGCAATTGTGGATGTAGTGAATAATGAATAAAAAGTACAAAGGGGTTCCTACGAAAACATGGTTGCTCCCAGTTAAACCCACCTCTACTTTTGGGTACCTTTAACTTCCTATCACAATCCAAGTGAAATACAGATATTTTGCATTTTAATAGATTTTTTTTGTACAAGCTTTAGACTGTTTGATCAAAAAATTGTCAAATTGACAATTGTCAATTGAGAGAGAACTGTCAAGTGCATGATATTGTGGGACGCAGTACTGAACATACTCTCATGCACACAGAAAATTAGCATACTGCACACAGTATAGTTATTATATACTGCAGATGATGTAGAGATAGTATGTTAGTATGCTATTCCAAACACAGGCCATGAAGCTGAGGGAGAAGTGTCATGAGACAGCAAAGCCTGGCAGCATGTGTCCAGATTAGTCAAACAAGGTAAATGTTCTCCCATCTGTAAATAGCACCACTGACTGGGGACGTGTCTTGGCTATATTATTGAGATCACACAAGTTTATGATGCTGTTTTAAAACCCCACATCACAGCACATCCATTTGAAGATCATGAAAAGTCATTGTGAATACATGGCTCTCTTGACCATCTTAAAAATGTATGTATGAGCAATATGATACTGATGTTTCCCGTAGCAAACTCCACTAATTACTAATGTCCCCAGAGAGGACAAATAAGTGGTATTAAAAAAAAAAAAAAAAATTATATTGTTATCTATTAGTATTAGATTAGATGTTATAATGGATTTTCCTACATTCTTAGAATATACCATTAAGTGTCTTGGCTAATGCTGGAGCTCTGTAAAGTGCACAAAGCACATTTGAGCACAAAGGCGGATGTGAATAGTCTTAAAAGCATGCACATGAATACACAGACTGTCAAAACAAAGGTGGCCCGTTTTACCGGCATTCACTCTATTAGAATTTTCCAATGTAGCAGTAATTTAGACAAACATGTTTTTGTAATTAAATGGCTTTCTGAGGTCGAACCAATTTCAAGAATCTAATTACTTAACTAGCTACAGCAGCCTCTATTTTTCTGTCAGAAACACATTTCAAGATATAACACCGTAAGTGGTCCAATACTTAATCAACAACTTCATTTTAATCCCATAGTGTTAATGGCCTATGCTGTAGCAATTGTGTTCATACACATTTTGCTATAGGCTATCTGTTTAAATTGCAGACAGCAATGCAATACACGTTAGGATTAAATTCCACACTTTGCAAGCACTATAAAAGGATGAGGACTCGCGCTAGAATTGATACAGAAAAAAATAGGCCATCATTCCTTTAGTATCACTGTATAAGAGCTGAGGAAGCATCCAGAGCTGAAATTCAGATATGGTAATGGAAGTTTCGTTTCTGACACCAATAACCTAAGTGGTAAGTGGTGGACCAATAAGAACAAACTGGGCTATCTGACCAATCAGAGCAGAGTAGGCTGGTGAAAAGTGGGGTTTTAGAGAGACTGAATCTTCGAACAAACCGTTTTTAAACGTCTTTGAGAAATGAGGTGATGTGCAACGTATATTATGAGAAAATTAGTTTTTTGAGAAAAAGAGTTTGACCTTTGATGCATGCAAATCTATTGTAGGGGCACTTTAATATCGTACAATATAGAATAAACAAGTTTTACCCATGCATGTACAGCATCATTTAACATATTCATTTACATTTACAGCTTCGCATACGAAAAGACTTCACACTCACCGCAACCAGAAAACAGGGCGCACAGAGACCATGAAAACCATAAACACATGGCATTTCACAACATGGAAGTCACAGCCAAATCTTGATACAGTGCAAAGCCACAAAGGTCTTTCTTGATTAACAACATTGGTGAAATGGTTTCCTTCTCTACAAAATAAGGGAGGCAACTCCTGAAGCACATCCCTCCACATCCCTCCATATGAAGTTCTTGAAATCTCGTCATGCAACTTCAAAAAACAAGCAAACAGGATCAGAAAGTGCAAACTTGGAGAAGTGGAAACTTGGAGAGTACAAAGCCATCTACTGTTTTATCTATTGTGACATTCTGTTAAGAGAACAGTGATGCCTTCAAAGTGATAAGAAGGTGTAAAAAAAAAAAAAAGTCAGGCTGTTCAGCAAGCTGTGACAAGACTAATGGTGCAAATACAGTTGTTATTTTTTTTTAAATGTCTGCATTTTATAACTACCACCTTAATTGCCAATACTATTACTGTAATTTATAATTCAGAGTATAGAAAATATTATTTCAATCAAAGAGATAGACCAGTCCTAGTTCTATATTTATAAGTAACTATTTATAACAAGTGCTTGTTTAAGAATTTTTTTGATAAATCTGTTGTTGTGACATTTTTTTACTGGGGCAAGTTATAACATGCATTTTAGGACTAAATGTTGTATTATTTACGTTTGCCGTTTCATGAATTGTTTTGCGTGTCATGCTATAATTATTTTAGTGTTTTAATTTAGCGAAAAGTCTTTAATAAGTAGGATATTGTGTGACAACTTACCCCACAGTGTGACAACATGTCCCAACAACGTGTTCAATAATTGTATTGCTGGGCAGCTTTGTTACTTGTTGTCAAGACTTTGAGGTACATAATGTCTATACAGAAATTGACTTTCAAAAACAAACATAGCCTACTGACTGAGAGAAGTATTCACTGGAATAAATAGAATGACAACTAGCCCCGGACTCTCTTATAAGTGTTTTACAGTTGATCTAAACATAGAGACAAAATTATGCGCTTACCGTGGATATCAACATCTCAACAAAACTGCCAGTTGAAAGCATTCTTCTAATGTGAAAGACTAGGCGCGCATGAATGTCCCTGACTGACACCACAGTCACTGACTGATCCACCCTTCAAACCTACTAATGCATAAGATACTAATGCTAGCAAAAGCTAAACAAAATGTTTACAGTACGCACTTAGCCTATGTAGCGCTGTAATCCATACTGCATTGAGCCGATACATCAACAGACCTACAGCAATCCAAGCGCACTGGGCAGCAGCAGCGGCATCCGATCCGATTGGAATGAATCGTTCTTTGGAGTCGGATCTTTTAAATCAATCAATTGAATCGGTTCTCAAAAAGTTTTGAACATTTTATTCATAAATCGGACTGATTCGGTCCGAGAGAGGTTCTCCAGTGAAAAACTCATTGGCTGCGTCTGAAATCGCATACTCTCTTGAGTAGGTAGGCTACTTATTTTAAATAATTACTTCACGAAAAACTTCACAAAACAGTAGGCTATGTTCTATATTGCCTATGCTATGAGTGTGTGTATAGTATGAATGTAACCTGGACTTACAGTGTCAGTTGCGTTGCTTCAATTGCATTCACAAATCCTCTCCCGTGTCCATCGTATGCGCAGTTAAGAATCTCACTGATAGTAACTTGAGTAGGCCTAGGTCATCCGGGTACTTTTTGCCTACTAAATTATGAGTACTGTGAATTCAGACATACTTATTTTTAGGGCTGGGCGATAAAACGATAACGATATGTCTCGCGATAGACACGTAATCAATATCAATAAAAAATGCGTTTGATAAAACGCTCGATAATTTATTTTTTTTCTTAGTCGGAAGAAACCAGAGGTTGTGAAGCAAGTTTGGTTGCATGAACAAAGGCACTCCCTCTCTGGTAACCTAGCAACGTAGGAAGTGACAAGAAAACAGCCAATCTCGTGAGAGATTCTTCCATAGATATATACACTAGTCTAGTGTACACGGCCAGTATAGCAGTTTTGGGGATTTTATAAGTGGGTGAAGTATGCGATTTCGAAAGCTGAATCATGTTTGCAAAAGAACTGAACTGGAACACATGAAATCATAATCGAAATAGAAAAAAATCGACCAGTAATAAACAGCAATAGTGCTAGCTATTAACACACTGGGTGTTAAAGGGTCGCGTGATGGCGAAATAGAATCATTTTTGAACTGATTCTTTGAAAAGATCTGTTCAAAAGAACCGATTTGCGAAAACGAGTCCTTCAATCAGTAATAATAATTATGCATACAACAGACCAAATGCAATCAAAGCGCTAGTTTTCTCTGCAGTCTAAGGTTACATCTCAGCCTTATCTTTTGTTCAGTGGCAATAGTTCAGTCGTAGTTTCGCTGATGGCGCGATATGGAGGATGACAGCTGCATGCAGACCACCACGGTTATTTTTCTTCCCTCATTTTCAGGACAGTTTCATTTCTACGAAGTGCAACATGCTCGCTAAAACAAATACTTTTGCATTTTCTTGGTCTGTTCATTAACACTGTCCAGGCAGAGGCAACACGCATTACAATAGAGAACGTTCGGCACTGTATTCAAGCACTGGAATAACGAAGGGACTCGAGCTAATACAATAAACCAAGTCTTTATTAGTGCCCTCCGCAGTGCTGAACGAAAAAGTCATGAGATTGATATATGTAAAATATATATTTAAGATAGCATATATTTCCTATACTTGATAATGCAAATCCCCCATAAAGATACAAATTATTTCTCGGCGTATTAAGGACGACCGTGTGTGGTGTTGCAGTGACAGCGGTGCAGTGTTTATCCTCTAATGCAGGTTTACGTGATTCGCTCAAATATTTACTTACCTCGTCTTTCCCCGACTGTATAAAGCGATGTTTTTGTTTTTATTTCATAGTCCCCATCTGCTAGCGTGCGTCACGTCCACCGACTTCCGCGTTCGGGGTGGAAAAATAGGGCTGAGAAAAGAAAAAAATATCGGAGAGGGCATGCGCGTGCTATCATGTACTAGCGCTAATGTCTCGAGTGTTCAAATAAATGATATACACAGCTGATGCGGTGATGTGGGTTCATTAATTACCCTTATAGTCATATTCAAATATGAGAAATTGAACTTTTTTGTGTGTGCTAGAGGAGGAGCTGATGATTCCTTTGTTTTTCTCCTCTCATTGTCTGAGGCTCATGTCTCCATACAGTGATTTCATTATTACAATGGTGCACCGGGTGTGAGTTCACATTGTTTTTGTTTTTTTATGAACATGATTCAAAGATGCTCCTTTTTTCATCATTATCAAAGTGGATAAAGACTATATAATAGTCTTGATTAAAGAGGGATGGGTGTGCTGTGCCCTGCTCCTCCTTGCCTCTTCTGAAGAAACACAACAGATGATCTATGTGTCATGATAGAGGAGAGAACAGCTAAAAGCTGTCATGCTTTGAAAGGGTTTACACGTTTTGTGATCAGAGCATTGCCTAAACATGCTTTGATTCATTGTTTTGTAATACTTGTGGTTATGAATTGTACATGCATGAATAAAGTTGAACAATTCGGCCACTTGAATGAAAGACCCACAGTAAAATGTTTGTGTGCGTGTCATGTAACGTGTAAAACTCAACCTGTAAAACAAGTTCCTCTTGATATTCTTGTATTAAAAGATGTATGTTTCCTTCAAGGGCTACTGGACTAGGAGAAGCACAAGAAATTCATTTGGAAATGAGATCTGTTTTCTTCTATGGTGTGATACTGTACTTAAAGGTGATTTCTTTTGAAATAGCATAGAATTGTAAAATAAAAATGTGTAACTACTAAAAGCTCCTACACAAATACCACAGCTTTCACATTCTGCTTTGAGCAACGCCTGTTTCCTTTCATTTAGTGTCGCATAATTCAGCTGAAGAACTGCATGAACCATTCTAACACCATCTGTTTGCTGCACAAATTAGTCTTTTTTTTTTTTTTTTTAGTTTAGGACTCAAAATTTAGGTTATTCCTTTTTTAGGTAAAAAAAAAAATTATAAAGGGGATTATGCCCTTTTTCAAAGCCTTAAGTTTCTTTTTGGGCTCTACTAGAATAGGTTTTACTTTAATGTTAAAAAACACATTATTTTCACATATTTTATATTGTTGCAGCACCTCTCTTTCCAGTCTGTCAGTAACGCTCTATTTAGTTCCTGTCTTTATGATGAAGCCCCTCCTTCTGAAAGCGCAATGTGCTCTGATTGGTCGGCTGGACCAGTGTGTTGTGATTGGTGAACCGCTTCAAGTGTTTCGGAAATGTCACGGCCCTTATCATACCCGGGATTTTCAAAACACTACAAACGCAACTCAACCAGACCTTTGGGCGGGAATTATTTAAATTAGGGATACTGTGACGTGTACGTTCCATGTGAAAACTCAAGACTACAATCGAGGCGTTTCAGGGAGTTTAGAAACAGTGCACACTGATATAGAGAAAAACTCCCTTTGGAGTAGACTTTATGCTTTGTAACTTTACAGATCTTTTTCATGCTCAAACAGCCACATTACGCACTAAAAGTTGAAAATGTAAAAAATCATAATAGGACAGCTTTAAGTAGTTCAGAAGTGGTTTAGCTACTCAGTCAAGAAACTGTACTCATCTAAATGGGCTCATACTTGTAGAAGTATGATCACAACTTAGTCAAAGTAATAGTACTATATTATAATATAGTACTATAATAATTATATACTCATTCTAGTACATGGAATCCCAAACAACATTGCTGTTATGAAGCAAATGCAACAAAAACAAACACCTCAATGCAATGTTAAGAAGGCATGAAAGATACAGAAGATAAAAACACAACAGAACTCAATACAGTGAAGAAAGAAAAAAAATCAAAGGAAACACAAGGATATTTTATTAGGCTCATCAACTGACAATTACAGAAAAATGCAAATAACAACAGCTGCCTTCTGAGCAGCTTTTTAATTACTAAGGTACAAAAAGGATCGTTCATCATGGCAACCAGTCAATTGTTCACATCTTATCATGCCAAGCCCTTATAAAGTTGGTTTAGAATGCTACATGGTCAAACTGCATAGTGTAGTGTGTACGGCTTATTGAGCCTATATATACTTCATATTCAAAGTGAATCAAGGTTAAACAGTCTTTTTATAACACGAGTATGCAGTGCTTGGCATTTTCCATGATAAGAGGTGTTCGGTAGAGTGCTACTGGACAGAGGAGTAATGTGTCAGAAATATAAGAAAGTTCTAATAGGAAACTTACAAAAAACAAACGGCACAGAGTTCAAGCACACTGTCCCCCCCCAACCCCAATACAGAACCTAATCTCCACAAGAGATATTTTCATTACTAAAGTGCATCTCTGCAAGACTTGTCATGAAAAGTGATTGTTGGTTCTATTTCAAAAAAAGAAACACACAGAAAAACATATGCAAATAGATATACGTAGTTGTGTATTTTGCTTATTTAAAAGTATTTGACTTATTTTTAAAAGTTTGTTTGTACGGTAGAAATGTTTTTTTTAAAACTATTTACATGCAGGGTTTTGTACTTTTTTTGTGTGAAGTATGAAGTAATTTACAGACAGCAAACATAGGTGTGTTTTCCAAGGCAACGGCTAATGAGCGAGCACTGTTTTTCCCTTTTGTTTTTATTAAACTACTATATTTTTAAGAAAACATGGTGATAAAAGCACAGATTGGTGATCAAGGATTTTCACTCTTTTAATAGTTGATGGATATCATGTCTCTTTTTCTCTCACCCAAGCAGTGCCTTCATATTTTGGGCAGCTTTGGTGCACTTATGATGGGGTTGGTCTCCTGTAGAAAGCGCCGGCCTGCGCTTTTGTAGTCGTAGGTGCAGTCGTGGGTCTCTGAGTAGCGGTGCATGGAACAGAAGATGTTGCCACACCTTAGACAAAAATAAACATATCTTTATGAGAACTGCAATAATCAGACAACCAACGCTTTTACTAAGATGTGAGAGAAAATGCACTCCGGTTATTTCTTCCTCAGAGCTGAATAAATGGTGTTTGGAGTCCATCCGGATGTTCATTGATTTTCAGAATGGAACTAAAGCTGTTAGAAAACTACACAGAACAAAGCTCATAGAGGGACCAAATGGAATTGTTTCTAAACATCCCACACAGAGATCATGTATCTTTATTTTTTAGAAGACCATGTCTTATTTTTCTTATAAACCCGGCATCTTGACAAAATAATGCTTGAGTTTCCATACATACATACATACATGCATAGTTTTACGGTGTGTATTTTAACCTTATTTTTATTTATATATATATATATATATAGTCATCGAAGAATTCTGAAAAAAAATTGTCGGAGTTTCCACAGAAATATGACAGCAACTGTTTATTATTAACACTGATAATAATAACTGATAATAATCCTGAATTTTTTTTCAGGATTCTTTGATGACTAGAAAATTCAAATAAACAGCATTTATTTGAAACAATTTAAGTGCCTATAGTATATATATATATATATATATATATATATAAATGTACAGCAGGACAAGTAAGAAGTCATTCTAAAATGTAATAATTTAAGAATAAACCATAAACTCATACAGGCCTACCACCAAACTAAATATTGGAGGATGTTTCCCTTTCAGTGTTTATGGTGATTACGGCCCTGCTATGAACAAACAAATCAGTCAGGTTGAAAAGAAAGCCCTTTTTAATTTTTAATCAGTTTAGCTTGATGGATTCTATACGGCGCAGGAGAGAATAACAAGCACAGCTTTCTAATTAGACCTTTGCAGAGATGCATCATATAAGACTTTGCACCATTCAAAGCTTTAGGTCAACATAGAGAAACTGAAGTCACAGATGGTGTTATCTGCAATAATGATGTATGACATTTATGAGAACTACTGTCACCTCTGAACAGAAATAGCTCGGTCTTGTTATGTCAAGTGCAAATGCTCAAAATGAAGTGCATACCTCCGTTTTAGATTGCAGATACACATTAACTACCCTCTTGTAAAGAAAAAAAATAAACCTCATACTGAGGGATACGTAGAGAGAATGCACTGTACCTGCATTCATAGCTGGTGGCTAAACCAGTCTTCTTCCCACACAGGAAGCAGTGCTTTGAACTCTTTTTCTTTGTTCCAGTGGGAGCCTTCACCGGGGGCAAGTGATGTGTTGAAGTGCCTAAAACAACATTTCCACATACACAGACAATGACAGGAATTGAACAAGAGAGACAATTTCAACACCAATAAAATATGGATTCAAAGGGGAAAAACTACCCATGTACCTTCAAAACCTCCCTGTTTATTTCTACACAAGTCACAACGATAAGAATCTACAGAAAGACCCACATTGTGACAAAATCGTACCAAGCACTGGGGCATGAGATTGGATTTCCAGTCATGTACTTGCTGGTCTATCTATTCTGTTATTTGCCATCACTGTTGCATTTTTGAGCCAGTGACAATCTGAGACAACCAGTCAGATGCTCTGAAACACTGGCGGTAAAATGTCAGGGAACATTTCCCAAATGTATCAGCACCACCTGTTGCAAAACCATCATCCAGGCTCCTAAGTGCACAATCACGCAGGAAGTCTCTCTACGCATCAAACGTCTAAGTGAAGATGTGCTTCTATTTTGTGTGTTTTGCATGCATGCATGCTTTTGTAAACATGTGATCATGTGAATATTTATCTATGTGACTGAGTTGTGGTGTTCATTTCCCCTTTCATCATTTCAGTCAGCTGTTATGCTCTGCTCTTTATGATGGTGAATATTTAAAAGCCTGACAGTCCATTGCTGTGCTCATTTAAAATACACCTCCTGACCTCCAGGAAATGATAATTAAAAATAGACTGATTTATTGTTCAGATGAATTCATCAACCGATATGCTGATTTGCTGCTCAAGCAAATGTTCTTATTTTAGTTCTAGCATTTCTTATTTTCTCAATCTTGAAAAGAGTTGTGACATTATACATGTCTTTACTGCCACTTTTCATCTATTTAATCCATCCTGTAAAATCAATCTGAATGAACGGTAGGGTAAAGAGTATTTTCAAAATACCGCCCCCCTAAATCACAAGCTCAATCCAAGTTGAACACTCGTACTGAGCTAGGACGAAGGCAGCTATGAACTCAGAAGTTTCCCAAAACAAGTGACATATGCAGCATGACAATAAAGCAGTGGACTGTGCATTTACAAATGGGTTTCACAAGCCTGAGGAAGACAGGCGTAAAAATGAAGCAGTGAAGAGTGGAAAAAGTGTAACAAATGGCCAAGGCTTGCCACGAATGCATTACTCTCAACAACAAAAAGTTTCTCAGTGACATGGGGCAGCACTGTAAGATGGTGTTCTGAATGGGTCGTTTCACATGAACAGCACACTGTTTAAGTCAAGCCACTCACCTAATCTCTTTATTGAATTGGAGAGGCCGCTTGATGAGCTTGACGGCTGCAACGACAAGATTTTGTGTGATAAAGCGTTTGTGAGATTGTTGCAGCACTATTCTCATTAGTTGAAATGCCAAAACTAATGAATCGCACTTGTAATCTGTCTTGCATGGTGTACAATGTGCAGCAAGCGTCTTTCGTGACAGGATACACGCTCTACTAGTAGTACCAATTTGCTCAACAGCATTTGCATGTCATTTTGAGTTAAAGTAATTCATTTTACAATAAATTAATCAAATAAAATTTAAATATAAATAATTTAAATATACTAATATTAATAAATTATTCAAATGGATAGCTCTGAATTCTTAATTTACACACACACACACGTCACGTTTGAACAAAACTGTTAAATAAAATACAGCACATCAGTTAACTAATGTGTCAAGTTGCAAAATTGCTTGTAAAATTGCTCACTTATTTTGGTCAATATTGTAATCACGATTATTTAACACAGTATAAACACGATATGACCTGACAATGTATGATATGACAAGACCTTATACGATACTGATAGCCTATATATCAAATTTAT
This sequence comes from Leuciscus leuciscus, assembly GCF_965113295.1. Classification (NCBI taxonomy): domain Eukaryota; kingdom Metazoa; phylum Chordata; class Actinopteri; order Cypriniformes; family Leuciscidae; genus Leuciscus; species Leuciscus leuciscus. Next base: position 8,122,336 of record NC_138746.1, read on the forward strand.
TTAGCTGGATATAAGGTTGTTATGATATCAAAATTTTAGATACTACAATTTCACACTCCTCTATCAATTTCGACAAGATTTTGCATTATAAAGCGCTCGTGAGATTGTTATAGCATTATTCTCATTAGCTGAAATGAATGAATCACGCTTTATAATGTGCAACAAGCGTCTTTTTGTGACAGGACACACGCTCTACTAGTAGCATTCATTTGCATGACAGCATTCACATGTAATATTGAGTTAAAGCAAACATCGTTTCTCCTTGCAACCAACTGAGATCAAATGAACATCAGCAGTTTAAAAGGGGAGATCTGTAAAAGCAGAAGCAGAAGTCAAGGTTGCAAACTCACCGTGTAGCCAGCTGTTCTCTGTAGGGGGGAGATCCTTCTCAGCAGGTCTTCCTGCAACAGATGGATGTTGGTTGGTAGGGGGGCGGCTGTAGCGCATAACCTGCCCAGAGAATACGGTCCAGCTAAGGCCTCTTGACCTCCGCCGCCCGCCAGGGAGGCCAGAAGCTCTGCGTTGCTCACCGTGCCCAATGGCTCTTTAGTTGCTTTATTGGCCATCTTTGTAATATCTCGGGCCTCGCTTTTGGAAATCACCTCTGAGCGCTTGTCGACTTTGAGCCCACATACAGATGTGGTCCGTGAGGGGGAGCCGACCGGAAGCGACGGGCTGTTGCTGGTTCTGAGGAGAGCGTGTGTTGGACTGGGCTGCATGGCGGAACCCGTGAACTCAAAGTGTTGCGGTATGTGAGGAGGAGCTAGGGAGTCACCGGCGAAGTGTAGGTCAGGTTGGGATGCCAGCCTCCAGTTTGAGTTGATGGCTTGGGAAAGAAGAGGAGCTGCGGCGTTGGGTTCCGGCAGAGTTATAGAGTTCAGACCTTGCTCACGCTGAGAGGATACGTCCAGGCTCAGGGGCTCAGGAAGATTGAAGGGAACAGCTTTAGGCGGATCCATTACAGCAGAGTTCTCGGTTACCGTTAGTCTGTCATTCTGGAGATCCACCTCATCCTGAACTCCAGGGCTGGACAGAAGAGATACAGGTGGGTACACGCAGTCTCGCATGACTTTAGGCCCTCTCATATCCAATCTGGACACTTTGGGAGGGAGTCTGATCTTCCTGGGCACCGGATTATCCCACGGTTCCTCAGCCTGAAGCATATATATGCCTGAAGCTGCAGAGGAAGGATGAGCGCGGCTTGAGGAAGTGGGACTTGAGAGAGATGCGAATGGTTGGCGGGAGGTGCCAGCAGCAGGGGATGAAACTGCAGGCTGCTGCTGATTTCCGATCGGAGGTAGATGCGTTGACGAAGCGTGGCCTATCTGAGGAAGGACACGAAACATTCGGTGGTGTCGGGCAGAGCCAAACGAACCGCTGCAGGGCCGCGGACCCACTGGAGGTCTGACTTTTAATTTAGCAGTCTTCTTGGGCTGACAAAGACACAAGAAAACAATCACACACATATCATGCCAAAGAAAGCACATAAACAGAGAAGATCTGATAGCATTCCTTTCTGATCAGGATTCTGGGCGGTATGACCAAAATATTATATAGCGGAGTGGACCACAGTAAAAATATATCTCATTTAAAGAATAACACAAAGTAATTTAATTTACAAATTCGCAATGCATCATTAAAATTCTAGGCAAAACAGATTTTTAGTTATGGTCAATAAACAGTGGCATTTATTAATTGTATAATATTTATACTTTTGTCTCAATAAATTTAAAATGAAACACTAAAAACGAAAATCAACTGCTATAAATGGTATATGTGAATTTATGCAGCACAACATTATAATGGACGGTATGAAAATGCATGTTCATTTTGAGATTTGCTAAAGACTACATTTAAGAGCGTTATTAAATTATGAGTGTTTTTTTAAGGTTAGATGATAGCAAAGGTAATCTCAATGCAAAAGTAGGTGACATGAGCATGCACAATTATATATCCAATACCGATAAATAAAAACTATATTAAAAAAATAAAAATGAACTGATAACCAAGATGGTACAAATATATTGTGCATCCGTAAAAATATTTCATATTATAATAACTGTGGTACTGACTATTATTGGAAAATCTTGCGGAATCTGTAATATAAACACTTTTGGAACTTGGTAAACCAAATATATCTTAAACAAAAATATATAATTTGAAGTCTGGCATTGTTGCAAAAATAGCTTTACAAATGACTCAAAACTGTACAAAAAAAAAAGTGTTTATTTATGAAATATTAATAAATTATTGTTAAAAAAATAGCTCTGAATTATTTTTGTACACACATTTAATCATGTTGAAAAACTAAATATAGCACATCAGTTGAATCCCAATTAATTTGTCAAGCTGCGATATTGCTTGTAACTGTAACCAATTAAACTGTGCTTCATGTTACACCTTAATACATCAAAACATTTCTATGATGTTGGCAGGAGCAATGCATACAGTACATAAACATGCAAACTTATCAACTACGGTAAAAGTGCAAGCAATAACAGCAATGGTTTCCTAGACAGATAAAAACAAATATCTGCTACTAAGACATGTCTACTGACAACTATGCATATTTGAGTATGAATAATTAACTTCATATGCCAATCTGCTGAGCTTGTGGTTATTACTGCGCCAGTTAATCAGACACAGCGTGGGATGGGCGACACTCCCTCAAGCCAGCTGGAGAACTGCGCGCACTTCCATACTTCTCCACTGACAAATCTAATCAGATGTCTTCGACTGTAAGAAGGTTCATGCACTTCATGATAAAATAATATTGCTAGAATGTGTGGAGGAGGAAAAAAGAAAGATGAATAGCACTTCTAGTCCGTCTATTTTGTTACCTTTTTGTTAAGGTTCATATTCTCCATCTTGGCCTTGAGCAGCTTCATCTTGCTCATTGTGATGGAGTTCTCCAGAGTCTGCTGTTCTGAAGATGCACTCTCTGATTCTTCCTCCTCCTCCGTGTACACATTGTGTACCGAGGCACCGCTGAAACAAGCACATACAAGGAGGAACTCTTAGATTGTTTGAGATTTGCAAAAGATTACATTTTACAGTTTTATTAAAGTGCTATTTTAAAGGTTCCTTATTTTGTTTTGGAAGTCTCCTACAATAGGTTTACATGTACCAACAGCATTTTCTTATAATATACATTGTACATGACCTCATTTCTCAAAGAGTCTGGTTTAGTCTCTCTAAACCTCTCCTTTCTGTGAGCCTACTCTGCTCTGATTGGTCAGATGGCCTAGTCTGATATGATTGGTCTGCCACTTACAGCGCATGTCGGAAACTAAACGCCTATTATCATATTTGAATTTCAGCTCCGGAGGCTTCCTCAGCATTTGAATACACAGTGTTACGAATAGATACGATGGCGTCGGTTTTACCGTATCAATTGCAGTGCATGCAAAGTGGATTCTCAGCACTAAAAATAGTTGACATCACAAACCAAACTCTTCCAGGCCTCAGCTACAACTACTGTGTTAAAGTATATGTTGTTGGTCACGGGCAGTCAATGAAGACCAAAGGCTGGCATTATGCAAATTTCTGAGCCAGGTTTCTCCCTAGGTCTCCATTCTGTCACCTGATGGAGTTTTGGTTCCTTGCCACTGTCGCCTTTGTCCCCTTTTGCTTTTGGCTTGCTTAGTTGGGGACTTAATATTCAACAATATTATTGATCTGCCTGCGTTGACACCAATATATGAGAACTGAACTGAGCTGGATTATGACATCACTGTTTTCTCTAGAGCAGCTTTATATACTGTATATAAATGAACTAAATTCATCATTTTTATGATTTAACAAACAATGAAAAAATGAACCATCACTGAACCTACTAAAGCTGGACTATGACGCTATTTTCTTCTAGATCTGCTGTACAGCAGAAACAAAATTTGTTGCATTATTTTCCTGTTATTACTGTAAAGCTGCTTTGAAACAATCTGTTTTGTAAAAAGCGCTATATAAATAAAGGTGACTTGATGTTACGTAGGTATGTAACAGGAAGAGAGACTGGAATTACTGACGACTCGTTTTGTTTCTTTTAGGAGACATATAATTTTATTTGTCGTGCACTTTGATCTTTAAAACTTTACAGACCTTTTACATTCACAAGCAGCCATATTACGCACTGCATGAAAGGTAGTATTTGAAAAAGGGGAACTTTAAATTATTATTTTGGGGAAATTATTTTTGGAAGTCTATTTGGTGATGCTAATTATGCAGACTTAACAGACTGTGAAGTTTGCCAGTAAATGCTGATACATGTCTTCACTAGTAAAACAACATGACACAGGAAAACTATAGTTCGGAAACATCTGCTTTCATCTAAAAAAAGGGAACCAAAGTTCAGTGTGTTCCTCTTGGCAAGTAACTTCTCTTCTTTTGAACTGACCTCAATGATTCCGACACAGGTGTGAGCGTTCCATCTCCCCTATCCACCACTCGGAAGAAATTGAGCTGATCTCCCTCACGGTACACCAGGAAGGTGACCTGTTTATTAGGCAGAGACTTTTCCCACATCTCCTCTCTCCCTGCATCAAGGCAGTCAGCGATATCCCTCGCCGAGTCATCTGTCACTGTCACTGCAGGTAACGAGAAGAAACAGGATGCAGGTCACACTAATCAATATCAGATTGTTAACTAACTGTGTGCCTGCACACCTTCTGGAATGGTAATGAGCAGCTTTTGTTTTTGACCTTAAAACCATTGTATAGTGGCACAAAGGAAGGATTAGAAAGTGGCAACAAACCCAGCTTTCACAGAACTGTTGCAGGCCTGTACTGCAGTAGCACTTGTCAAGACTTTCCAAAGCCATTCATAAACTATTTCAGTGGTTACCTCATTAAATACTCATGTGATTTGCGTTACTTTTCTGTGCTGCTTTTTATATCAGCATCTTAGGAAAACAGTGCTGAACAGCGATTGCAAACACATTAACTTGAGTGTTGAATAGACTGTAATATATTTTTAAAGATTAACTCTTTAAATCCTGACATACAAATAAATTGTTAAAAAGAAAAACATAATAGAGAATAGAAGATTAGAAACTGAAAAATCTAATCAAATAATATACATCAATAAATATATTTATTAGATTAAACATATTAAGTATATTTACCATAATTGATATATCAGGCTTTTATGATCTTTTTTGTGCAAAAATATATTCCAATGCACCTTTGAAGCAACTTTTTTGTTCATAAAGGAAACCTAGTTTCAGTGCCAAAAAATAAATAAAACCAAGTTATAAAAAAAATTTAAAATAATAATACATATATATATATATATATATATATATATATATATATATATATATATATATACACACACACACACACACACACACACACACACACACATACATAGAGTGCTATATATAGCATATATATACTTGGAATATAAATAAAAAATCTTGTAACAGGAAGGCAGACATTTTGGAAATGATATTATGTCGGAATTAAATAAAAAATTTAAAAATCGAAATGCATCTTAATGATCTTATTGTGACCAATTCATCAAAGCATGCAGTTTATTTATTTTTTAAATCTAATAAAAAAATTTTGCATTCAGATCATCATCTGTCATCATCCAATCAACAACTGATGGATAGAACCAAGTCCCGCTCAACAATTTTTTTATTTCATTTGGACGTACGTCACAATACGGAAAAAAAGTTCTGTTACATTGCAACTCTTAGTCCTTCTACTTCCTAAAGGTCGTAAATAACCCACCAGGGGGTAGATCGTTTTTTGGGGAAGGTATTGATCATGTTAATGATGCAGAAGCCTTGGAAAGCAATGATTGAAAAATGATACACACAGCTTTATAGAGTTAAGACAACCAGAGCAGATTTATGATATTTCCACAGACAGAGCTTCAGATCAATGTTATTAAACTCAAATATATGCAAATCTGGGGTTTTCGAATGCACAAGTGTGAAATCACACATGATGAGTTACTAACCCAGGGTAAATTACTATAAACAGTGTGAAAGCCAGGAATCAGGATTACATTAACCTGGGGTTCAGAACTACAGGTTTAACACACTTTCAACTGTGAAAATCCCAGTCGGCGGTGGAAACGCACCTCGTCTGGTGTTTACAGGCCCTCCCCTCATGGCGAGCACCAGCTTGAGAGTGCAGCCCTCTGTGATGCTGAAAACACAAGCATAGGAAAACTCAGAGCATGCAGTAGCATAACAAACCAAAAACCGTTACAGTTCTGCCTTTATAAATATTTGCTTCACTTAACATTTGAAGCACAATGAGTGCCATCCAGCCACACAATATCTTCCCAGAAAGCCTCCATGTGGAACATTAACTGAGAAGAATTTCTGAGAAATCCACCATCTGTGACCTCCAGACTGAGCCAGTCTGCTCTTGAGAGAAGTGGCTGCATTTAAAGGAATAGCTCACCCATAATGCAAATGCTGTCATTATTTACTCTTTCATATGGTTTCATTTATTTTATGGAACATAAAAGGAGATGTTTTTTGAAGAACGTCCAAGCTGCTCAAGAGCAAATAAGATTCGAGAGCCGCGACGGAGAGGTTTTCCACGAATAACAACTTACTCTGTCCCTCACACAAATCTATCGTATGGCTTCAGAAGACGTCGAATACAGAGCATGAGTCATATGAACTACTTTTATGAAACCTTTGTGCTGCCTGGGTCAAAATATGCTTTCATTTCACAAATTAAAAACAGCTAGGACATTCAACAAAACATCTCAGTTTGTGTACCAGAAGAAAGGGTTTAGAACGACCCAGGGTGATTCAATCATTTTAATTTCATTTTTCAAAATGCACCTTGCCAGATTCAGTGGAACATGCGGTAGTTGAGCTTACTTATCGTAATATAACATCCTGGATCCTGTTTTGTAAAGCTGGAAAACAGTTTGAAAACTCACCTGTAATCATGTAAGCAGTACTCATCTTCAAGCTCCATGCCATTCCAAATCAAATGCTGCTGAGAGACCGGGATGCCTGTGACCAAAAAGATGTCGTAAGATGAGTACGTATAGACATCTTTTTATAAAGCAAACTATAATAAACATTCAACAAGCAATTACGGCATCTAACAGCAACATCTGACAAAAGAACAAACAAAAGACCAACTGTAAAATAGAATAGGAGCATGAGGGGAGCATCTGATTTATTTATTTATTTATTTATTTGTATTTATTTATTAATGGTTGACCAAATGGAATGTTTCTGAACTGCAATCATTTGAGGGAAATAGAGTACAGAAAAGGCATAGAAAATAACATCTGGCCATTGAAATCTTATGTGTAGTATAAATCAATGTCCGGTGGCATTCAGAACTTTCACACCCTTGAGTACTCACAAACGTTTTTTTTTTTTTTTTTTTTTTTTAGACAGGCAGAGATTTTAAGGATAACTTAAAGATGCCCTTTTAGTTCAATATAGAGGCCTTTTGTCAAAGGGATGGTTCAGAGTAAAATCAACCTAGAGCCAAACACCCCCCCAGAAACATTTTTTCCCTTGGTCGAACACTATTAAAGTTAGAGCTTATTTAGAGATATCAGCCGAATGGCTTAGTGCAGGCGCTAATGGAGCCTAGGTTGTATCTCGTAAATTACCCCACTAATAACGCCCAGAATGGTACCAAACTTCTACAGCAGTACAAATAGGTTCTGTACTCATAAAACGAGGCATTGGAAAGTTTGTAAGTATATCAGAAAAGGCTTCTGGGGGGTGTTTGGCTCAAGGTCATGGTGCAAAGGACCCTAGGTTTACTCCGAACCATCCCTGTAAGGCCTTATGACTGCATATCGTGAACAACTGTAAACCAAATGCACAGATTAATAAAACCACAAAAACATCTTGTATTTAAATGTACTGGAATTAGATTTGAGAGTTACAGCCATTCAATGAGACTGTCTTCAAAAAACTCAGTCATGTGGACCACTATTTCTGCACTTTATGGTGCCTTTTTAGAGCTTGACAGCTTCCATCCCCATTTTAAGAGAAATTAGAAAGAGAAATTTAGAAGAACATAAGGGTATAATTACTGACCTTTCATAACAAGGTAATTTTTTGCCTTTGAGATTCACAGAACGTAAACTAATGTTCAAACGTTTGGGGTCAGTAAGATTTCTTTTATGTTTCTGAAAGAAGTCTCATGGCTCACCAAGGCTGCATTTATTAAAAATCTTTTGTAACATTATAAATGTCTTTACTGTCACTTTCAATAAATTGAATGGTTCCTTGCTGAATAAAACTATTATTCTTTCTCTCTCTCTCTCTCTCTCTCTCTCTGCTCCCATTTATTTATGGCTAGTGAGTGAGACAGAACCGAGGACGTTTAACCAATTGTGGTTATTAATATAATTGTGTGGAATGACTAATGTTATTTAGCTAACAAATGTTTGTTAATTATGGGGAATCTTATAGAAATGCTGATATAACTATTTAGTTCAATTGTTCTTTAACCAGAGGTTTGAGTCATCACATGTGACCAGTTTAACCAAGGAACATTTAACGGTGTATACTGAAACAAATTAATCAATTCAAAATAATTATGCAAAAGCAATGGGGCAGGGTGACTCAGACAGCAGCAGGACAAATACGACTCAGATCTGCCCCCCTGTGTACACAAAATAACCAACAATCATGTCACATCCAGATCTAGCAAATATCACAGTGGTCAGAAAATAAATAACACAAGAAAGCACCTTAAACGCCTGAAATTGCTTTATAACAAGCTTTTTTAAAGTCATTATTGCCGTTCATTCTTTGAATGTTATACCTGGACATGAAGATAAGCTTACCACTTAAATTTTTCAGACTTTTGCACTGGCCTGTGATTAAGTGAATAGATGTGTCCATCGAGTGTTAAGTGCAATAAGACACCAGAACGCACCCATGCAACACAAAACTGGTATCCATTCCCAGAAGGGGTAGTTTTCTAGACAGGAGTGTGACAGTCAGAGTGGTTAGTGTGTGCGGCCTGCCCACTGTTCAGAGACATGCCTAGTCATGCTTTTTAAACTACACCACCTCCATGTGTCTAATCTTAATCAGAAGTTTGAAAAAACATTTCATATTCAAATCTGGATTTCCTCAACACACCGAAACTGGACTTATGGACGCTTGTTTCCAGTAAAGGTAAATTGGGACTATTCTCTCACAATTCTGACTTTTTCTCACAATTGGGAGTTTATATTTCACAATTCTCACCTTTTTTCTCAGAATTGCGAAATATAAACTCGCAATTGTGATTTATAGTCAGAATTGCAAGATACATATTTTGTCAATTCTGAGAGAAAAATGTGTAATTGCGAGAGAGAAAAAATCTGAATTGAGATACAAAAACTTCTGAGAGAACAAAAAAAAGTCAGAACTGCAAGATAGAAATTCGCAATAAGTTAAAAAGTCGAGATACAAGATATCGCAATTTTGAGAAAAAAAGTCCGAATTGCGAGATAAAATTAGTAACTGCGATTTATAAAGTCCAAATTACAAGATATATCACAATTCTGAGAAAAAAAGTCAGAATTTTCTGCTCCAGATGCAAAGCATAGTGAATCTAAGATTAGCCACAAAAGCAGCACATAGCAGAACTAAAACTAGGCCATTCCTCACCTGTAATCCACAGGGCTGATAAACTCATCTTTAATAAAGCTAACTCCTGCAGGGGAGAGCAGACCTGGTGAAATTAGTGCTGTCTAACATATCAAAGTGATCCTGAGAGGAAAACCATCTCTATGTTAACACTGGCATGTTTACATACCCACTGATGTACAGTTGTCTAGAATGGCAATGTCCCATCTCGGTTTTCAACTAATGTTTTTTCTGTTTCATTGATTTCAAAATTACAAGTCAACCAGGTGATCTAAATGAAATAAATGAAGCACTCTCAGTCCTACATTTTTAAGCCCAACGTTTGCTCACGGAACGCGCAAGCCGTGAGAGACAAACTAGCTGTTCCCCCAAAACAAATAAAAGCTCTTCATTCAAAGAATACTAACATTTCTTGTTCTAACAAAGCTGTTTTCAACCATGCCACATGATGCTTTAGAGGAACAGCAACTTTAGTTGGCAGCTTTTGATAGCAAGAGAATCAATTTATTCTCTTCTCCTTTTCTGATTGCTCATGTGTTAAACTGTTAAGACATGTTTCATCTGTAACTGCATGGGCGGATCACAAACGCAATTACGGCGTGTGCCAGTTGTTAATAAAACGACTCAATTTCTTCTGAAGCTCTAAATCAGAATGAAAACATCAGACCAGGAATACTTGGAATAAATCCTGTCTTCAAAACTACTCATGGATATTTACTGTCAAATTGTTCTAAATCATTATCCAATCAGCACAGACTAAGGTGCATTTCTTATTACAATGCATACATTTTTCTCTTTTGCTGAACATAAATGAGGATTGTAATGGATAAAGATTGTTTCAGATGAATAAAATGTGTGGTTATATTGTAATGCATAACATTACTTATATTACATAACAAAACTTTTGATGTCATTAGAATTAGAAAACCTACAATAATATGAAATGACCACCCCCTTTTTTAATTTCTGGTCAAACCAAGACTATCACTCAAAAGTTTGGGGTCAATAAGATTTTTTTTATATTATATTATATATTATATAATAATCATTTAATATTATATTTAAATTTAGTAAAATTTATTTTTTTACTTGAATAAATACTTTTAATCAGCAAGCATGCATTAAAATGATCAAAAGTGACAGTAAAGACATTTATAATGTCATAAAAAAGTCTGTTTCAAATGCTATTCTTTTGCACTTTCAATTCATGAAAGAATCCTAAAATAAATGTCTCTTTTTCCACAGACATATTAAGCAGCACAACTGTCTTCAACATTGATAATAATAATAAAGGTTTCTTGAGCACCAAATCAGTATATTAGAATGATTTCCGAAGGATCATGTGATGAAGGGTCATGTAGTGTCACCAAAAAAAAAAAATCAAAGCTGAAATATTTGACACAATCCCTTATTAAAGGGATATTTCACCCAAAAATAAAAATTCTGTCATCATTTACCCACCCTCAAGTAGTTCCAAACCTGTATGAATTTATTTCTTCTGCTGAACACAAAAGAAGATATTTTGAAAAATATGGGAAACCAAAAAATGTATGGACCCCATTGACATCCATATTATGGAGAGAAAAAAATAAGTCCCCATTAACTGTTTGGTTACTGACCTTCTTCAAAATATCTTCTTTTGTGTTCAGCAGAAGAAAGACATTGAAACAGGGTTGGAACAACTTGAGGGTGAGTAAATGATGACAGAATTTTCATTTTTGGGTGAACTATCCCTTTAAATATGAGCTCATAAAACAGCATGTACTGTATATGGTACTAATTATTTAGGAGTAAGAAATTTGCAGTTTAAAACAGTATAGTATGTCACATTAAAGCACAGAGTATAGAAAACTCATGCTAACATCATGAGACCAAAATCATGGTGTCCAATCAAGTGTAACGTCACCTTTATATCAAAGCATCGTGTGGTGTAATGAATCAAGAGAGGACACATAGCTTACCCTCCAATCTTTGAATCTTGGCCTTGACTGAGACAACCTGTTCAAATGGAGAGACACGTAGCTGGAAGCAGGTCCCTGTCAAAGTCTCAATGAACAGCTCCATGGTCTCGCTGAAGGGCAGCTTGTAGTGCACCACGCCTATGTTGTCATCATTGAAAAACGGTGGGTTTCTCTTGTCAGTCATTACCGCAAAGGACAGAACTCAGGATGAGACAATAATGAACCCAGCCCAAGGTGGAGGAGTGAAGGCTGAGATGCTGCCTCGGTCACAGCAGGAACACATCATGCATGGAGCTCTGGGCTGTGGAGAATCACAATCTCTTTATTAGCAAAGTTTATACAAAGAACGTGACTTGGTGCATTTAAGAATGTTCTGGTGAATATACAAACCTATGTAATACTGTTTGTTAATGTTTTTGAAAGATGTCTCTTATGCTCATCAAGCCTGCATTTATTTGATAAAAAATACAGGGAAAAAACCCCCAGTAATATTGTGAAATATTATTACAATTTAAAATAATGGTTTTCTATTTTAATATACTTTAAAATATTATTTATTTCCGTGATGTAAAGCTGAATTTTGATCAGTTTTCATCAGTTTGGAACCTGTGATACTTTTTTCATGATTCATTGATGAATAAAAAGTTAAAAAGAACAGCATTTATTGAAAATAGAAATCTTTTCTAACAATATAAATATTTACTATCACTTTTTATCAATTTAACACATCCTTGCTGAATAAAAGTGTTAATTTCTTTCAACAAAAAAAAAGAAGAAAATTACTAACCCCAAACTTTTGAACGATACTGTATATTGTTACAAAATATTTTTATTTTCAATGAATGCTGTTCTTTTTTTACAATTTTATTCATCAAAGAATCCTGAAAAAAAGTTTTACAGGTTATAAAAAAATATTAAGAACAACAACTGTTTCCAACATTGATAATAAATCAGCATATTAGAGTGATTTCTGAAGGATCATGTGACACTGAAGACTGGAGTAATGATGCTGAAAATTCAGCTTTGCATCACAGAAATTAATTATATCTTAAAGTACATTAAAATAGAAAACCATCATTTTAAATTGTAATATTTCTCAATATTACTGTTTCTCTGTATTTTGATCAAATAAATGCATCCTTAATGAACATAATGCGACGACTTCTTCAAAAAAAAAAATTCTTTAAATCGTAATGTTTCCAAACTTTTGACCGGTACGATATGTATACGTGTGTGTGTGTGTGTGTGTGTGTGTGTGTGTGTGTGTGTGTGTGTGTGTGTGTGTGTGTGTGTGTGTGTGTGTGTGTGTGTGTCAAACATTTGTATATATGCCTATCTATCTATAACACTGAATACTGAATAAGCACTTTATGCCCATTTACTTCTGTTGAACAATGGATATTATGAGAATGTTTATTTTAAATTAGTCTAAACAACACAAAAGTGCCTTTAAAACTACAAATAATGTTTTTCCAAAGTATTCTCGTCATGAGTCGACTAATAAATGATGTATTCAAAAGGTCCAGTCGACTAGCTCGGTCTTTTCGCTTCGTACATCTATTTGCCATCTTACCTTGACAGCAGCATCATCATCAGGAGATCTGCAGGGAGGGACAGCTGGATCAGAGTCCCAGCCACAACACACGCCAAAAGCTAGGTAACGGTAGTTACCTCTAAAGGTAAACGCGACCGATTCTCCACAGTCTCTGAACTGTTATCCGACAGAAACTTACAATAAAAGGTGCTTTAATTCTGTTTTAGTGGCTAGCTAGTTTTAGCAAAGCAGCACAGTCAGCCCAGCAAACTACTCGCGGTTGCCGTTGATGCTTACCAGTTCCTCCTCCACCTTTGCCGTTTCTAAACGTCAAAACGATTCCTTCTTTTTTTCGAGCCAGGAACAATTGCTTTTGTTCCGATGTTATGAGGCTCAAAGGCCCCATTAAATAAAACAAAAAAACTGAAAAGGAGGCAGCCTATTGTGATGTTCTTGATTGACAATGAGGAGAACGAATGACATTAGCCGTTGTAGAAAAAAGAGAGTAATTCGTCCAATGGTAACGCAGAGTGGGCGGGACCATACTCGCGACTCCCCTTTCCATCTCCCGGATGTTACCCCGGTCACCCTGGCAGCGTCAAACAACACAATTTGTGACTGTATCTGGTTCCATTTTCAACGTTTAACATTGGAATCTTTAAAGATTTTAAATTAAGAAAGATGTTTGGCCCTCTATAAATGTGTTTGAATTCAAGCACTCACACTCAAGAGTACGTTTCATAAAATATATTTTCTTTAGTTTCCAAAAATCATTTCACATGCAACACAAGAAAACTTTAGCTCAAGTTATAAAAACCATCAACAACAAAAGCACTTATGTTGGCGCATAGGCTTGGAGTTATGGCACCACATTTGAGAATTTAACCATACAGTTGACAATATAAGAGGAATGTCTTTTACACATCACCAGACAATTCTCATGTTTAAAGTGCTAATAAAAGACACATTAACCGTTGTAGATGTCAATGCCAATTGATGACCGCTACATCATTTACCAATCAGATGACTTCACAGATGGCATTAGAGGTAAAAACACTTACAATCTTCTTTTTTTCCTGTATATTTTTTTTTTTGTAAAAGTTACCCATTAGAGTTTACATTATTAACAACAGTGTTAGATTACATCTACCTTCATTTAGGCCATGAACTTCGCTACAGAGTTAAACAAACAGCGGTTATGAAGGAGGCTCAGTTTCCCCCAAACGCATTCAGGGGATCGTCAAAAATATTGTGGCCCGTTTCCACAGTTGCGACGGGATCCTCGGCGGGCTGGCTCTTCTTAGACTTGGAGGACGGCTTTACCGTTGGTTTCGCAGTCCCAGTCGAGAAGATATCATCTGTGAGATGAGAGCAGGAAGCAGATACCAGTTAGCATTTTTAAGAGTGTCTTATTATTTAAAGTTGGCCATATTTACCTTCAAAACCAATGTTTATCAAATTAAAATGACATGGGTCTGATATATGAAATCATGATTCACTGGCCGTCAAAAGTTTGTGAAAGAACTAGAAGTAATAATATTTCACAATATTAATATTTTTACTTTATTTTTCATCAAACACAGTACTATCAAATGGATGGGAATATGCATGTGGAAATGATATTCAGATGATGTTATGCATTGTAAGCTCCATATATTAATATTTTGGGGAGGAGAAATGCTTGCTGACTGGGTAATTTTTCTCAGGTTCTGGGATGCTGGGATGTACGGTTTTACAAATCTGAAAACATTTAGGATAAAATCTATGCAAAGTTTCATACATGAGGCCCCTGGTAAGAATCATAGTGAAGTGTGTTTAGCAGAGATAACTAACCCATGTCATCATCGAATATAGATTTTGCCTCCACTTTCTTCTTTGCTTTCTTCTCCTTTGGCTTTGTGGCGCCAGTCAAGTCAGCAAAAATATCAACATTGTCATCAAACAAACTTGCATCCAAAGACACTTCCTTAGGCTTCTTCTGGGCCTTGAGGGGTTCTTTCACTTCATCCTGTAAACATTTAAGGTCAATAGAGAAGCATAAATCAGTCATACCACTTCCAAAATTGTTTTATACCAAACTAAAGACTGTATGATATTTACCTGGAAAATGTCTGGTTTTGCAGGACTGGCCTCTGTTTTGGAGTTTTTACTATCTGTAATTTTACCCTTTCCTGCTCTAAAAATATCATCATCATCATCTAGGAAGGACATCTGTTTGGTTTTCTGGGCAGGCTTCGGTTTCACTGTGGCAAAAAGATCATCCTCGTGGCTGTCAAAAATAGACGAGGCCTGGTCTTTCTTTGAGGTTATGACGGCCTCCGTCTTAGGGGCTTTCTTTTGGCCCTCCTCAGGGGTCTTTTCTTTGTGTTTAGAGGAGGGAACAGGCTTTGTGGCAAAGAGATCATCCGATTCAAACAGATCGTCTGCAGAATCGAGAAATCTCTTTGGCCTGACTGCTTCATCTGGGCTCTTGGCTGCAGCGGGGGTGCTGACGGGTAAAGTGAGCGCTGTGGGTCGCACAGAAACGGGGTTAAAGGTAGGGAGTGAAGCAGCCATAACTGGTTCATTAGCTTGTGAAGAGGTGCTCTCTCCAACAGCTTCCTCAGAGTACTGCGCTGAAAGAAGTCTTGCTGCCCTTGTCTGCGGCCGCCGTCGCACTGCGCCTTTAGCACGACCCTGCATTAGAAAAAAAGCCACTGATTGGACACTACCAAAAACAGCAGTTTTCATCACAATGGCACACAACTAGGGCTGCACAAAATTGAAATAAAATCGATATCGCGATATGGATTAAAGCAAATGTCAAATCGCGCAGGCTAATTAATTTCAAAATTCCATCATTGCGGAATTTACACACCTGATATCATGAGCTACATCAGTGTAAATAAACACACAGTACCAAGCTTCACTCTGAAACCAGCAGAGCATATTTCTATTTGCCAGCAACTCGCCAAAATTCAAAGCTCAATGGGTTACTGTTTGAAAAATTAACATAAATATTAGCATTGTAATTTTACAGTAAAATAATTTAATTATAAATAAATGAATAAATAAATGATACAAAATAAAAATAAAAATATTTGACAGTACAATATTGTTATTATAATATATTTATTATTTAGTTTAATATTTTTATTTTGAAAAACAATCACAATAAAACCATAATAATTTGTATTATTTTTAGTTATATTAAATTGGCAAAAACAGTGGAAATGTGGCCTGTGAAAACTAGAGATCATTATTCGTCCCCTATTGTATCAATTTAGTATCGATACCAAGGTATTACATGGTATCGTACCAACGGCAAAATTGTGGTATCGAGCCAATTGTGCAACCCTACACACACAACCAATTTTTCATGCCACCTTTCAAAGTGTGAAACATACATCCTTGCAGTCTTACCCACCTTGTTAGCATTCTGTAGCGTGCTGACCTGAGCAGGCGAGTCAAAGCTCACACCTCCCTCACTGGAGGTCTGATGATCAGGGATAGTATCGGTAGCTGGCAGCGGCCTGGCAGCTGCAGGGAGGGAAGCTGGTGCCAGGCCAGGGATTACGCTGACAGCTCCTGGAATCCGTGGCACCGCGCCTGGCAGAAGGCTGGCAGGGTTGACAGCTAAGCTAGCCTGAAAGAAACAAAGCATGTTTTTTAAATCTGTGACAAACCTAATGAATACACACAGTGCCCTTCGCTCACATGCCAAGATCAGAGAGGAACTGGTCTGTACTATTTTAGAAGTACACTAGATTTGCATTTCCTGAAGCACATAGAAGTGCTTGCAAGGCAGCAACAGAATAGTGTTAAAAAATCCACATTTTAGGTCTGTGTAAATAAGTCAACATGGCTTTAAATTGTTGCAAGAAAGAAATACAATTCAGAACGCAGATATTAGGACTATGTCATCAATGTTGGTAACAAGGAAAGTATCAATATACTGCTGCCTTGCAAATACTGTAAACAGCACATTGACAGAGTGCTGCATCTAGTTTTCCTATTGGTGCAGTAATGATGTACAGCATTGGCATAGAGCGAAACAATATTATGGCAAAGCTACAAATGTTCTGGTATACCAGAATAAGTGAAAATGTTAACAGGCAAAAATATATGGTGTGCAGAAATATAGATTTTAAACAGATAAAGGCATAGGTGAGTCGTGAAACAGCCCAATGAAAAGCAAGATTTTTGCTTTTCTTAGACTTCTAAGAAAGATCATGCCAGGATGTCAAGTAAAAAACACAGAATATAGAAATACAAAAAACACTGTTTTAACAATGAGAGAAATGGAGCATAAAAAGTATAGAGATTTTATTTTTCAAAAACGTTACTTGAAGTTCTCCAATCCTTGAGGAAGCTTTTTTAGATTTTAGAGGGCTTGTAGGGTCCTGTGCAATTAAATAATATCAATTACATTTATGTCAACCAATAAAAACCAAAAACCACTTTTATAGGTTCTGGAAGTCTTCCAAAATATGTTTTATATGTGGTAAATGTATAAAATAAAATAAAAAGTATTCTATTACTCCAGACGTAATTAATTCTAAATATAATAATATATAAATCATTAATAAAAATGTAAATGCATCAAAATAAAATAAAAATAATTATTTAATATTTACAATATATTACATTTCTAATCGCTACATATAAAAAGAATGGTTTTCGCATAAATGTTCTGTTGCTGAATAAAGATGAATTAAAAAAACATCAAAGCAGATTTATTTCTCTGCATACCTTGCTTGATGTCAGAGTTGATTTGTCCATTTCATTCGTTTTAGGCTTGCTGGGCTTCTCTGGTACTTTCTGTATGTGGATAATATTGTAGAAGCATTTATAAAGTATTACTATTTACATAAAAAAAAAAACATTAACCCTCTCGTGCTTTTCTGTCATTTATGACTGAAAAACATTATGGTTTTTTTTCTTTCCTTCATCGGAATGGTACAAAAAAAAAAAAAAAAAAATCATGGACATGATTCGAAAAGCTTAAATGGTCCTGAAAAATATAGTCACACTGATCAAAAATGGCCGCATTGGAAATAAATGGGAAACAAGTAGAAACATCTAGTAGAAAGTTTGGTATACTGCGCCCACCAAAAAATCTTTCTGAACGCTCATTTTTTGTGATATCAACGTCAAATTTTTAACACCACTTGTAAAACATGTTTTAGAACATACAGTATATATTTCATGTAAAAATGTAAAATAGTATTTTTTTGTGCAATAACAATAATAAACAAACTTCTATAACTTTTTTTTAAGTTCAGCAATAATCTGACAAGTATCTTCTTTTAAAAAAGACAGAACTTAAGTTTGTGCTGCAAAGCGTTCAAGATTTATGACAGATTAAGTTTCATGTCTATGCTCAAAGTGGTTAACAGGTAATAAATGGATTCAAACTACTGCATAAATATAATTTAGTACCATAAAATCCCCTAAAAATACAAAATATTAAATAAAATAATTATCAAATTAAAATATAGTACATAAAAAAAAAAAATTAATAAAAATTAACAATTTTGACTGCCTCACTATGAGCACCAGAGGGTTTAATGTACAAGTTAGGGAAAAACAGTACCGGTGGAGCTTTAGGCTTTGCTGAAGCGAAGAGGTCATCCTCATCCTCATCCCCAAACAGTATGGGGTCAGCTGGTTTCACAGAGCTCTGAGATGACTCCTGTAAAATGAAAATACCTCCATCAGTAAGAAACCACCGTCTCACCGTAAAGTGGCAAAGTCTATGGAAAGTCTAAAAGCTTACAGCTGGTTTAGGAGACGTGGCAAAGAGATCTACATCAGGGTCGTTGTCTCTCTGTTGCGTGTGACTGAAAAGGAGTTCCTCATCTTGGAACACACCTGTGCTCTTCATGTGGGGCCCATGATCCTGAGATCACAAGCGAAATCAATTAAATAACGTTAAATTACCTATTTAAAGTTCCATTCAAATTCACACCTCACAGCGCTGAATCTAAAGCAGCTAACCTTTAGTGCGTTCTTTTCTGTTGATTTGTATGTTTTAGGGGCAGGAACTATTTCATCAGCGTTCATATCTTCATCTTCATCGTCATCATCATCATCAAAAAGACTCAGTGCTGTTTTCTTGGCCTTGGTCCCCTTACTCTCCATGGGCGGTGGACCCTCCTTTTGCAGCTCGTCGACATCAGCAATATCCTCTTGATTCTTAGTCCGTTTCTGTGGAAGAGACAAATCTTCAGTTCTATGACCCTTTTTTGTGAGCATAATAGGTGTAAATATATTATTTATTATTTTATGCTATTCATTTTTATTTTGTTAATTGTAAAAAAAAAAAAAAACGGAATTATTTTGCAAACATTTTACTCACTTTACTTGCATCTTGCTTGTCTCCTAATACATCGATCCCACCAAAAAGGCTTACTGCTCCAACCGGCTTCTTCTTAATCTCAGTGCTGTCGTCAGAGGACAGAACAGATTCCACAGGCTTCTTCTCCACAGACGACTTCTCCTCTGCTATCTTGTCTTTAGCTACATTGGGCACAATTTCCTCCGTAGATTCAAACAGAGAGGGAACACCAGAAGCCTGGAACACAGAGCAATTCTCAGCTACTAACTAATGACAAGGCAAATAAAATATTTTATTTGAAAGGAAATCAATCCTTTTATTCAGCAAGGATGCATTAAACTGAGTGACAGACATTTTTATGGTCATAAAGATTTTTATTTCAAATAAATGCTGTTCTTTTGAAACTTCTATTCATCAAAATCCTGACCAGTGTTGGGCAAGTTACTTAAAAAAAGTAATTAGTTATAGTTACTAGTTACTTCTCACCAAAAGTAACTGCGTTAGTAACTGAATTACATCATTACAAAAGTAACTAATTACCAGGGAAAGTAACTATTGCGTTACTTAAAAAAAAAAAAAAAAAAGTTTAAATATAAGAAATTTCTTGGATACCCCCAATATGAAATGTTAAATGAATGAAATTGACACTAAATAGAACATCTTATTATTATAAAACATTGTACACTAATCTACACTATTTTAATGTTGCTGTGGGACAATGTGAGAGACACCTATTAACTTAAATATTAAAATATTATCATTACTATAGTGCAACAATAAAACAATAGATGGTTTAGAACTTTTAATATTTATTGCACAGACCACAACTGGCCAACAAATAAGTCTAAAAATAAATTATGCTTCTTAAGAAATGTACCAAAAATAAATAAATAGTAGCCTAATAAAAATATACATACACATACACTAGTGCATATAATTAAAATGATAAAACTCACACACCTTTACAACTGGTAGACATTCTGTATAGCCTACTTGAAGTATTTTCTTCCTCACAATAGTAAGTTTAACAAAAAGTGCTTTCAATATAATACTGAACAATGTATCAACATAAATGATAATAATACAATATAATCTTTTGGGGGTTTATTTTTATAACCTACAGAGAACGTCATCATCAGAGGTTATTTTAGCCAAATTCTGGTCGTGTTTGCCGCACGTGCTCACAACCGTCAAACAAATATGTTTGAACGTTCCCTGCAGGTTATTTTGGAGTTTATGTTATATAAACTAATTAAAACATTGCATATGATACCAATATGCTACAGAGATTATTCAAATGCTGATATGTGTAATTTATTTATAAATAAAGTATTTATGCTCGGACACATTCGGTCTCTGTCGCGCACTGTCGAGCGCGTTCTCGGACACACTCGGTCTCTCTCGTGCATGCTCGCGGCATTCGCCTCGTTTTTGTCGAGTCCCGCGCCTCATAAACACTCACACACCAGAGAAAAAACTTTGCAGCTCCTATGGCTGAGAGAGAGCCTACTCGGCTGAAAACCGCTTCAGTGAGCTCAATTAAAGTAACGCCGCATTTTTATTGACAGTAACGGTAACGGCGTTGTAATGGAGGAAGCAGTAATTAGTTAGATTACTCGTTACTGAAAAAAATAACGCCGTTAGTAACGCCGTTTATTTATAACGCCGTTATTCCCATCACTGATCCTGACCAAACAAAACGCACCATGGTTTCCACAAAAATATTAAAGGGGCTACATGTAAGAATTTTCATTTATTATTTGCTTTTTTTTTGCGAATCTGTGAACAAGCTTGTAATGAAACTTAAAAAATTAGACCTTCCCCGATGACCTTGGTTGTCTATGAAAGCCTGTAGACTGATTTTTCGGGCCGGTTTCGCCGGAAAAATCAAAAGGATGTGAAGTTTACATGCACTTCCGAAAAACTCTTTTCCATTCAATGGCACTGACACATACAATTAATGCTTATACAATGTTCAGCCATTCTGTAATGTAATGTCAATGTGTCATGCAAAAAAAAGGAGATTTATTCAAACTATAGTGTCACAGAGCCAGATCTATAGTCTCAAATATACTTTATAATCAAACATCATAATAGTGTAATTTTAATTATCTCATCTGTCGACATGATGCCGTTGAATTGTAAAGCTGGTGCAAACATATCCACATCATTATAATCAGATGCTTTCTTAAATGCTTTCTAAACTGCTTTTGTTATTGAGTGGAAAGAGCGCAGCACATATTAACATATTCATCTAAATGTCTCTCGGGATGTTCGTTAACAGAATATTGTTGCAAATGTTTCAAACTTCTTTTTACTTCTAAGGACGAAAAAGAATCTCACCGTGAGTATATCACGGCCTTGAATCACATTCAGTCTCATGTATGTTACGTGTGCATGAGTGCGAGGATAAGCAACAAGTTGCTGGCTGCAGACTGCAGTTCATTTAACGGCCACCAGTGTCGCTAAAAACAAGGGTTTCTGAATTCTAGATATAGCCTATTTAAGCAGCACAACTGTTTTCAATATTGATAATAATATTAATGGTTTCATATATGTTAATATTAAATATTGAACATTAAAATATATTTAAATACAAAACAGTTATTTTAAACTGTAAAAATATTTCACAATATTACTGTTTTTACAGGATTTTTGATCGAATAAATACAGCCTTGGTGAGTATAAGAGACTTCTTTCCAAAAAAAGCACAAATGGTAGCTCCAAAAGTATTTGGACACTTAAGGCAACTTACCTTCGGTTCAGAAGGAGTTTTCTTTGCAGGTGTTTTGAAGCCAAAAAGAGGTTCTTTGTCCTCATCATCACCTTCATCCTCGAACAGGAGAGAGATTCTCTGAGATGGCTTGATACTGCAAGGACAAAAAATACTTTACAGCATAATGATTTAGTGTTTCTCTTACTACTTTAGTATGTTCACTGCTCCACAAACCTCGACTCATTAGTGGCTGCAAACAGATCATCATCATCACCACCAAATAGGCCATCTTTTTGTGCTTTGACACTGGGTAGCCTGGAGGGGGCGCTAACGCTTGACTTCATTCCACTGGGCTTTACATCTGGGCTTTCTTTGCTGGGCTTGGAGCTCATCCAATGATCCTGACATAGACAAATATTGCAAATATTTTGCCTTGCAAATTTTACAAAAAATAAAGCAAATATTGTGCTATGTCATGTGATATCTGCATGCATCATAAGAAAAACTGACAAGATAAAACAGAATGAACAAATAAAAATGACAACTTTGTATCATTTTTTTCTGATGGCGTTTTCAACATTTACTGTATTTTATAATTGTACTGACTCTTTTGTAATTGTTTTACTGGTGTTAAAACTCACTATTACCTCATCATCGCTGAAGAGTGAACTGGATAGAGGTTTCTTGGTTGGTAGAGATGTTTTTTTTACCTGAACTGACTTGGACTTTGGTGTTGATGAAAAAAGGTCCTAAAAGATCAAAACAGACTTAAAATATATACAGATTTCCCTACAATCTATCACTTAAACTAAACTTGCTTAACATCACCTCCTCTTCTTCATCATCAAATAATGAGAGCGGAGCTTTACTGGGCTTGTTCTGAGTTGTAGGCTTTGATTTACTTGTAGTCTCACTTGGGAATATCTAAAAAATAAATAAAAAACAGACCAGCAAATACATCAGTGACAACTATCAGGAGTCAGTTTGTAATTAAGGCTGGGTGATAAAACGAAAACAAATATTTTTAAAAGGTATAAATCTCAAGGTTTATCTCACATTAGTACCCTAAAACATCCGTCATCAATTGTATTAATAATTTTTATTAAACGCATTGATTCACTTAAATCAACACTGATTTGAACATCACATTTACCGTGTTTGGCGAAAATCCAATCATTCAATCAAATACATTTTACACGAGAGCGAAACAATTTCCTATACAGATTTCGCATAGGGTACACCACGTTGGACAGGCGACCACGTTGGACCAACAGAAAGCTGCTTGGTTTAAAAGTGACTTCTGTGTGAGCAGTGCTTCATACACCACTAATTGAAAAAAGAAAATGGCTCTTTTTTTTTGCTTTTGGGAATGGCGTTTAGATTAATAATATGTAAATATGTGCTGCACCTTCCTCTCAATAACAAAATAAAATGTCTACGGGTGAGAAAACAGCAGTTAAGAAAGCATCTGATCATAGCGATGTGGATTTGTTTACACCGGTTCTACAATTTGACACTCCAGTCAAGTCGCGTTTACTTATAGAGCACTTTACAATAGATTGCTTTAAAGCAAGCAATGTTTCAGGACTAAACATGAAAAACAGGTGTCAGTTGGTCTATTAATTAAATACAACTTAAATTTATATTATAAAGTAGCTCTTTAGTGTGTTTATGTTTTACTCGTGTTTGACCTCAACGGACTGAACAGAAGAAATTAACCGGAGAAGAGTTCTACGTCAAAGAAGGCGGAGCCCGAGAACCACACCTACCTATTATGTAATCGCCACGGACCAATGGTAGTCAGTAGGTGTTTACCAGACAAACACCTTTGGCAAGCTGTTTTAGGGCCTGTTTACACCTGGTCACTTCATGCGTTTTACTGATCGGAAAGCTATCAGATTTGTTCAAATTGTTCCATTTACAATTAGCCACATAAATGTGTCTCCGCAAAACAAATATAAATCCAATCTTCAATTCCCGCGTAATATGCAAGTTTAACATCAGTTCACATCAACAACAAGATATCTAAATCAAAGATGGCAATACGAGAGAAAGATAATTTAGTCTCATTACTTTTAATGAATATGATTGTGTTGAGCTTCAGGATGTTTCAGTTTCATTTGTGTCAGTTTTGGCTTGCTGAAGAGATACTCATCTGCTGTGGTCCATATCAGTGGTGAAACGAATTGCAGTAGCGCTGTCATATGGAGCCGGAAGTCTATAAGATTTTTTTTTACTATTTTGGGAATAAAATGTTCATATGTCGCTTCAACAAACAGATGCATTTACACTTGTTCGGTTTCAGTGGTAAAGTGGTTTGAGCGGTTAGATTTAAATCCGACTCGAAAGCATTTCGGAGGGCATTTAAACCTGGTCTTTTCACGATCAGATGACTATCCGATCAGAGTAAACACAGGTATAAACAGGCCCTTTTTTCCCCGAAATTTTGTCACACCAGTTCGTTCTTTGATTTCGAACCATATCAGGGCCTTAAGATTTACTAATATCCTATAATATAGCAATAAAGTAATACAAAATAACTGCAATATTAATATTAATATTAAATATGACCCAGCACTAATTGTAATACATCAGAAAACTGCAAATAGACTCTGTATGATGACTATAGAAAAGTGCTGTACTTGTGAGTCTTCTTCGTCTGAGAACAGACTCTTGCTAAGTGCTTTCTCCGATGCTCCCAGAATAGGTGAAGATTTGACAGCTTCAGGTGAAGGTCCACTCTGAAAAAAAAAAATAATATTAATAATTGTTAAATGTTAAAAACGAGATAATACAACGAGAGAGTAAGGGAGTGTTCACACGTGGTAGGTTTGGAAACGCTGCCTCCTTGCAGCAGATCTTCGTTTGTGTGCAACAGAGGACTTCCTGCCACTGTTTTGACTGCTTTACACATTTTCTGAGCTCTTTGTGAGTTCTCAGCTGTTTAAAATACCAAGATATGTACACGCTAGGGATGCTCCGATCAGGATTTTTGCAGCCGATGCAGAGTACCGATTTCTTGTCATGGTGATTCCGATGCTTAATATACTTAATACAAGACAAAGATAAATACAAACAAAATGGAGAAAATGGAGCAGTCTGATGCAGCCCACAAGGTTTATTTAAACATTGTCCAATACAAGTCTGAGCAGGACAAAATTAATAATAAAAAAATATATATTTAAAAATATCAACAACATTTAAACTCCTAAAAGAACAAATTGGAGTAGTTTGATGCAACTCATTAGTAGGGATGCGTATTTCAAGCAAAAATAATATTCGAAGATCACTTCGATTATTATTCGAAAATCACACCCCTCCCCCATATGCACGCACACATGCATGTATAGGCCACACACATGTGAGAAAAGTGGAGCGGTGTGTGTGACGCTTAAATATAACTTTAAAAACTTTTATATTTATGTTTAAATAATATAATGTTTTTATTTTATTTCATCTATGTTGATTATATGAAAAGGGAACCGCATGAGATGGGTAATATAGGATCATAAGATGCCCAATACATCATTTGGAGTGGGTCAGACACAGAGGTGTCAAAAGTATTCACATTCATTACTCAAGTAGAAGTATAGATACTAGGGTTTAAAAAGACTTCTGTAGAAGTTGAAGTATCAACTCAAGCTTTTTACTCAAGTAAAAGTATAAAAGTTCTGGTTTCAAAACTACTTAAAGTATAAAAGTAAAAGTAATGTAAGGAAAAAAATGCCATTAAGGACAAAAAATGCCATTAAGGACAAAAGCTTAGGCCGCGCCACTGGGGCCTATATAGTGCACTACCCCCCTCCTCAAAAAAACACATTTCTCTAAAGGCCATATTTGACTATAATTATATTAAAATGTTGATGTTGAAAAATTTGGGATGATGCACTAGGCTACCTGTTTCAGCCATATGTATGCCCATAGAAAAATAATTTTCTAAATAAGCGGAGGAATCAGGAAACTAATAGGATAATGTATTAAGGTTTTTAGTCTATATTGACCTTAACAATACGTAAATTAATTAATTCTGTAATGTTACAAATAACTAATAAAGACATGGTGGCAGTTTAACAGAGACTTAACTTTACTCCGCTCATAGTGCAATGCAATAGTGCAATACTGCCTTGTTCCTTGCTTTTTGAAGAAGCCAAACAGATGTCTGCATCTTTCATTAAAGGGATATAGTTCACCCAAAACTGAAAATCATTTACTCACCCTCAAACTGTTTCAATCCTGTATGAATTTCTTTCTTCTGATGAACACAAAAGAATATATTTTGAAGAATGTCGATAACCAGACAGTGGATGGACCCCATTGACTTCCATAGTAGGAAAAAAAAATACTATGGAAGTCAATGGCTACCATCAACTGTCTGGTTATCGACATTCTTCAAAATATCTTCTTATGTGTTCAGCAGAAGAAAGAAACTGGTTTGAAACAACTCGAGAGTGAGTAAATGATGACAGAATTTTCATTTTTAACTAAGTGAACTAATCATTTAACAGAAATGAACTGTTGGCATATGTTTCACATCAATACTGTCCAGTTTGTCCTGTTGGACACGACACACAGCAATACTGTCAAGTGTCACTTGTGACCTCTGAGCCATGTTTTCAGTTTCCTAAGAGCACTGAAACTTCTTTCAGTCCAGCTGATGAGACTGGGATGATTTGATCAACAGGCCTCTCATTTCAACAAGACCAGCCTTCAACAGACCAAGCAATGTTATTTTTTCATGTTTTATGGGGACTTTCCATAGAATGATTTTTATACTGTACAAACAAACTGTGTATTCTACCCCCCTATAGACTAACCTTACCTATTACAGAAAACTGTCTGCATTTTTACATTTTCAAAAAACAAAAGTCTGATTTATAAGCTGTTTTCTGAAAAAAAAGAAAGAAAAAAAAAGGACAAGGATTTCGAATATCGACATCTTTGTGGGGATATTTTGACCCTATAATGTAGAGTTGCACACACACACACACACACACACACACACACACACACACACACACACACTCTCTCTCTCTCTCTCTCTCTCTCTCTCTCTCTCTCTCTCTCTCTCTCTCTCTCTCGCTCACGCTCACACACACACACACACACACACACACACAACACTCACACTCTCTCTCTCGCTCACTCGCTCACACACACACACTAACGATTATGTTAGTGTTATGTTACGATTGTCATTATATTGTAAAAACGTCTGTCCCCAAATCAATATTTGACGCGATTTGCACCGTATTCTTGAGCACAGAACTGTTGATTTCTCCCTCGCTTACCGCATCTAGGTTTCCTTAGAACTCGGAGGAGTTTTGGCGCTTCGCACAACCAAATGTGACTACAGCCTCTCACAAGTTAGAAAGAAAACACAAAGCCAATCAGTTTAGCGATGTGTGTTCAGGAGGCGGGACTCAGATCTATTAACCGTTTGTGTAATTGGCCAAATTTTTTTTTTTTTTAACGACGACAAGATGGAATGAAAACAAGCCGAAATGAACTAGGAGTAACAAGGCTATTTTTAAAATGTAAGGAGTAGAAAGTACAGATAATTGCCTGAAAATGTAAGGAGTAGAAGTAAAAAGTCGTCTGAAAAATAATTACTCCAGTAAAGTATAGATACCCAAAATTTCTACTTAAGTAATGTAACGAAGTATTTGTACTTCGTTACTTGACACCTCTGGTCAGACATGATTTTGGCAACTTAATTAAGTTTTGATTTTTAGAAAGCCATTCTTTAAAGTGAATTTCATTTTGTATAAATTGTATCTTAATTTAAATCAATGTTTCATCAACCAATTGCTTGGATTTAATAAATAAGAAGCAAATATAGCAGACAATATAATCAGGACATGGAGGCGCCGGCGCGTGAACTGGAGCTCGTCTCATAAATGAACCGAAACTCAGTGTATAAGCTACCTCACAGACCTGAGAAATATATATATATCGGAAATAAATCGAACCTATCGGCCGGAGATCGGAGCATCCCTAGTACACGATAAGCGCATTGTTTTGGATGTTCGATAAGTTGCGTCACAAAATGTATGTTTTTATATACATCTTTAGGTCAGGTGTTAAAAATGACAGTGTGAATGCAAAGCGAACCAGGACTCAATGTACCAATTTATTTTTTGATCCGGACCAAAAAGAACCAAACTACAAGTGTGAACTCTAAGAGAGAAAGAGTTTTCTACCTCTTCAGATTTGGAGGACTCTTCACTGGTGGAAGGCCGGCGTTTCTTCAGACCCTCCAGTATGTTTTTAGTGCCGGGCCCAAACATTGAAATGGCTCCAGCAGGAGGCTGCAAGCAAGCACAATCAGCATAGAAGCAGTAACAACAACCAGAATAAAATAATGATTGACAAGCAGACCTTTTTCTCTGGAGGACGGGTCTCCTCCTCCCCCTCGACTCTTTTTTCCTGCAGGGGAGGAGCTGCACTGGCTTTCTCAGTGTATATAGCTCCATCTTCATCATCCTCCTCCTCATCAGCTTCCCCAAACAAGTCTACTGTTTTCTTTGGCATTTTCTTCTCGAGTCCTAATCACAAAGATACGCATTTAAAAATCCCCCAAAACAACAGTCATTTTACATACTGAAGGGCAAATGTGAGAGGTTTACCAGGGGTAGATTTGTTATGTGTCTTTCCACTGAAGAAGTCATCATCATCGTCATCACCACCATTATCATCATCATCAAAGAGCCCACCCCCAACTGAGGCACGTTTTGGAGCTGCCTGCACTTTGGGCTTCACTGGACTCTGACTGTGTTTGCTCTCTAGTGACTCTGAATCATTTGTTGAGCCAAACAGTTTGTTTTCTGTGGGTGAGAGGGGCATGAAAATATCGTACTCATTAGTAGCTACAGCAAACTTTTATGCAAAACAATGTGCGAGTATGCAAATTGAATGTAGTTAATGCTTACCAGGAAAGATGGAGACAGCGCCAGTAGGGATTTTCTTAGTTTTAATGGGCTCTGTAAAAAAGCAAATGAAAAATATAAGATTACTATTAGGTAAATGAGTTGTCAACACAGTGGGTTTCAGAAGGTACACAAGACAGGTTGTGAGAAAAAGATAACACACAGTCAGCCAGTCATTATAGAAAAACAAGATCCTTACACAAAGCGTGTTAAATGACTATTTACAAAATACATTAATAAATAGAAATTAATTTAAAAAAAATTTATTTAATTAATTTTTTGTGAGAAGAAAGAGATTGCGGAGTGAAAGCAGGAAATCAGTTGGCAAGAACAACGGATAATTATACAAAAATAGTCAAAAAAAAAAAAAAAAGTCAAAAAAAAAAAAAGGGTATGGCATGTGTCGTGAGTTATGATATTTGAATTAAAAATTACAAGGTCAAAACTGTTGTTGTTTTTTAAGAAATAAAACATGCATGGACAAATTGATCTCAATAACATGCATTTAGAAAACAGAATGAATTTTCATTTCATGCCAACTTCAAAATGTAATGCTAGTACTGCTATTCTGTTTCTTTAAATATCATCAGACAAACAAAAAAAATACTATATGGTCATAAGTCTGAGAGATCAAGTAGGACTATCCAACATTTGACTTTGAATAAAAGACAGCATAAGAGTCCAAAGGAGTGACAATTAGTAAGTCTCACCTGTTGCCTGGATCACGGTCTTTTCCTTTTCCAACGGCTCGTTTTTGGGTGCATCAGAAAACAGATCTCCCTAAGGAACAAAGCATATGAAATTACTTTTTCAAAGATTGCAACCATGTCTTCTAGTTGCATTTGTATGATTTTGTATGTTGACTACATTAATATTGCTCTAACCAACCTCATCGTCATCATCAAACAGGCCTTTGCCTCCACTAAAGAGACCACCCTTCCCACCGAATGGAGAATATTCCTCATCTTCCATTTTTGGTGGTTTGAACATCTCATCCTGATCATCTTCCACTGTAATTACATATGCATAAAATATATACCATTATTTTACTAGACATACCCTACAGAATTCTACCGTTTCTCAAAGAAACTATGGTATATTATGCCAGAAACATCCCAAAAATGTGTAACAGTGTAGTCGTTTTGAATAAAACAATACAAATATAATTTGATGATTCATAAGTGTATATATTGTACACTACCGTACAAAAGTTTGGGGTCATTAAGATCATTAAGGAAAAACTATTTTAAATTGTAAAAAATAAAATCAGCTTTGGTAAGCATAAGAAATATGCGACCGACCCCAGTCTTTTAAATGGTGCAAAATACAGCAGAATGAATAAACATGGTATGAAGTCACTCATACCCTGAGGTTTTGGCTCTTTCTTTGTTTTACTCTTCTTCTGGGTGATAGATGGGCCTGATGATAATGCTTGAGAACAGACAAGTACATGCACACAAATAAACTTGAGAAAGAAAACAAACTGAATGGAAAGATGGAAATGTGGTAAATAATAAAACAGTCAAATCTATATATGTTCTAAGTGACCATACATGTGCGATCTGCTTCTGGCTTATGTGGAGTCTCTCCCTTGATTCTGGCTGCTAGTTCATCAGCAAAGGATGGTACACCAGTGTCCTGAAAGACATGGGACACAGGAAATTGAAGTTCTAGTTTGCACATTTTTACTAATTTGCTTGGCATGTCTGAGGTGCTCAGAAAATACAAAGCTAACCTTTCTGAGTTCATCTTCATCCTTATCAGACCCTCCGAATATGTCAGAATCTTCATCTTCATTCTCTTCATCAGCATCATCATAACTAGCAACGGATGGTTTCTATGGGATGAATTACAGAATTACAGCATTCTATAGATGGTGGGCTGGATGTAAAATAAAGCTTTTTATGAAAAAAAAAAAGCCCAATTTTGTCTCATTTACATCTTTACTTCTTATTTTACTTCTAAATAAGGCTTTAAATAGTGCTGTTATCAAATGTAAAAAATGTTATAATAGAAAACTTTTAGAGAACATGCTATTTAGAAATGTCCTGGTCGATGGTAGATTTAAGATTTATATTTACCTTTCACATTTAAATGAAATCGTTTTTTGTATTTCTTAAATTAAATAGTGGGTTGTTTTTGATTTATAACTTGTGTTGTTTTACATGTGGCATTCCATATCTATAAAACATAATTACCACTCCTGTAAAAGCATCTGCATAAATATATTTCACATATATCCTTTACCTAATGCATTATATCCTAATATAGTGTAAATCCCTTACCTGTAAATAAACCATCAGAATAGTAGAAAATAATTTTTGTTTTTATTATATAAAATAAGTCTTACTTTCTTGAAGTTGCCATGGACTTCCTCATCCTGGTCAGAATATTCATCTGAGAGCTTTTGGAATAGAATCCAAATTGAAGATTACATATAAATATATGTATTTATTTATTTATTTATGTAATGTTGTCAAAAAATGTGGTTATAATGTTTTTGAAAATAGAATATTTATTCAATAAATAAAATATGTAAAGAAAACGTATCTCGGCCAAATGTTCATTAAATGCCAATGTTGCAATTCATGTAAATGTATGTGAACTATATATATTATCCTCTCTCACCTCATCACCTTCTTCAATATCACTCTCAATGACACTGTCTCTGTCACTACCGACAGACATTTCTAAAAAAACACAGCAAACAAAAGAAGTTAAAAGCAACATACAACAACAACAACAATAAACCTACTAAAGATTATGAATGGGAAATGTCACCATCACTGGATAGATCTCCCAGGCCAACATCCTCCTGATCCATAAAGGCTTGGGACCCAATCAAGTATGGCAAAGGCCTGTCCACATATAGGTCCTACCAATAAAATACATTTAGGCTCAAAACCTTAAAATCCATTACATTTTTGTAAGGAATACTGCATTATCTATTATAAATTATTTATCAGTGCACATCACAATTTTTTTTTTATTCATGTACCCTTGGAATCTTTAATAAAATTAACTTCCCCTCCCTCTTGCAGCGACATCTCTTCTCCAATGACGTGTTTATTTGCGCAAGGGCGGGACAACATGTCACTCACAGCAATAGCAAACCACAACCATCCAATCAATTCCAGATAGACAAATTCAAGTCCTGAACTACATTTTTACTTGTTTGAGAAGCCGTTTCACTCAGCTATACGTCACAATAGGGAAGAAAAGACTATTGCAACTTCCGTTTCATGCTAACTTTAACACTGGTGAAGACTGAAGTTGCTCTTTCAACGTGAGTCTTTGGGATTTTTTAGCACATTAACATCACTAATCCAAACACCACTAATTACATGTGTAATAATAATCAAGTAAGTGCTCAAGGGCTCTAGGAAACACTTTACCTTTGCTTCCAAAATGGGCTCTACTTTTTCCAGAGCCTCCTCATCCTCAGAGTCCGAGTTTCCTGCTTTAATGTCGAGCTGTTCGAAAGCAGATTCCAGGACTTTCAGGCCATAGTTGACGGCCTCTTGGACTTTGGGAATAAGTTCCGCTTCCTTCTGTTCCCTTGTCTTCTCCTTTACATGTGTATGAAATGGTAGGAATGCTTGAAACCATTGTCAAGAGACATTTTCAAAATAATACATAATATGAAATCATAGCAATGGTCCACTGCAGAAATAACCAGATAAACGTCCCCAAACAGTACCTGTTCAGGCTGTCTCTCCATGGTTTCTGGCTTTGGTCCAGGGTCTTCCACCTCTTCATCATAAACCCTCTGAGTAAAAAAAAAGGGAAAAAAATTGCTTACACTCTTATTGTTCTTTATCAAATTTCACAATCTCACTGACATGAGCTCAGAAAAAAAATGCTGAATAAAGAATTCACAGTTGGGCCATTTTGAGTCTCAAGGGAGGAACGTTGGAAATGTATAAATATCATAAGCTGACAAACTCTCCCACATATTCTCTCAGGACAAGTGTGATATTTCAGTTAGTGAAACTTGAACTACTTTGCTTTGCATCCACATACAAAGTGAATTCTCATTTAGCTAAAATCATGAAAAGATTTACATACATTTTCAATGAACTGTGTGTTGGACAGCATGAGGAAGTCATTAAACACTGTATGTAGGCGGCTGTCTGTGGCTTTAGTGTCCCGGATAAGACCATCCAACTGCTTCTCAATCTCATGTGTCTTGGACAGCATCCTTTGAGAGAAGTCTTGCAGAAAAAGAAATAACTGCAAAGATACAAACAAACAGTCACTCTAAACCATCTATACAACGTGGCAGCAAGCACAAACAATATGAATATGAAATATGAATGCATTCCACATCATACCCCTGAATCTGCAGCCAGTGACCAGTTTGTGCTGGATTTCTGCATCTCTTCCATTGTCCAAGGTCTCTCCCACACCTGCTCAGCCTCCCCATTATGATTACTGGGGCCATTCTCCATAAAATTAGACATGCTGGTTTAATCTGTAGAAGATCACAAGTTTTACTTGAATATACAGTATCTGATGCAATGGACATTATGACTTATATAGGACCCATCACTGTCCCTTGTGAATAAGAAGTGCACATAATGATGGTGGACTAATAAATCTTAAAAGAATATTATTTAAAAAACATACTTTCAGATAATATATAAATGAAACTCTTAAGTGCTCTTAAAGAGAGTACAATTTTGTTTGTTTTTTTCATTTTAATAATGGTTTTGTCGTGCTTTAAAGAAGTACAATTATTTTTGATGACTAACATACACTTCTTTGGGTTAACTAACATATTAAAGCTTGTGTAAAATACTTGATTATAATTCATTTTAGTGTTATTTGACATTACATACATTTTAAATGTACTACATTTCAAATGTGTAATTGTAAATATATTTAAAACGCATGACAAAAAAGTTTCAGTAAAAGTTAAATTAAAGATTATATTAGTTTACCATAAATGCTTGTCATTAAATTTGGCAGTACACTTTAACCATATTTAAAATACAATAGAAATAACTATGAAACTACAAATAAAGATTTAGCTACTTAGGCCTAATCATTACTTCAGCAGGCCAAAAAGCACTCAAGGTAAATTGAAAATAAAACACATTTTTATTTATTTGTAAATTGCATGCAATTAGGTGTCCTAAGTAAGTATTATTTTCAAGTATATTTTTTTCCATAATAAGTACTCTTTTTTTAAAATAAGCTAAAGTGTACTTCTTTTTCACAAGAGGCTGATAAATGCTTATTTATTTAAAGCTAGACATTTTTGTATTTATCTAACAAGTGATATACAGTAAAGTAAAAACCATAGTTACTTATCTCTCAAATTACAATCCTGAGGAGGAAACTTTCAGAAGTTAAAACGTTATAACTGTGTCAATGAAAAATCAGCATATGCAGAAGCGATAATCTCGTTCTTCCTCAAATCTTAAACGGTTAGAAATATAAGTACATAGCTGCTACACCTGAATGCACTTTTGATCCGTAATCATCTGTTATTTTCCTGCTTTATGCATTTATATGTGATTGCTCTCCCTGCTGTCATGCAAGGCTAGCTGCTGTGCTAGCAACTTATAGTCTGAATCTCTGCTGATGTCATTTGACGTACTGATTTACCTTATATATGTAACGTTACTGTGGTAAAATATCTTCTGTAGTGTTTTCCTTCACCTCAAAATCTCACAAATCCAGCAGTGAGAGAAGTCAAGGGCAGCTTAGCGCTGTCATTCGTCCCATCATCAGTTCAGTGTTTTGAGAGGTCGGCCATGTTCCGTCTGCAGAGAATCAGCTGATTCTAGTCACCTGACAGAGGCGCGCGACACCCACGCTAGAGTCCCTCTGATCTGAGAACAGCTTCTGATGCGCGTGAATGACGTTTCACTATAGACTGTATAGCGTTTCACATAAATGAAGCGGACTTAAACTGATCTCAATGCAGCACTTCCTGAAAGCAGGAAAACATGCCATTTTTAACGGCTTAAATCATGAATGGGTGAATCTTGTGACAAAAATAGAAGCATAAAATATACTGTGTGGATAAATCTTGTAAACCATAAAATGTCAACATTTTCTAGAGAAAAGGCTGATTCTGAATCAATACCATCTTTTATAGTGAATGCAAACCCTGCTGGAGGTGATTGTTAGCTGTTTGACTATTTATGTTGCAAAACACATCTTGAAAATATTATTTTTTTAGTAGGGAACATCCAATCCTGTGGATTATCTTTGAGTCTTACTCATAAGAACTACAGGGTTGAGCCATCAGTGCTCTAAGAACTTCCCGTTTTTAGTCACTCCCTGTCCTCCTGACCACTCTTGGGTCACTCCTGTGAACAGTACAGTACAGATGACACAAACTCTGAATCAACATGCACCAATGCTAAATTTCCAAATATTGTAATCATTATGTTCACAACTTGTAATAGTAACAATGAGCTCATTGTTTCTGTCTCAAATTAATACTTTGATAGCTGACAGTGATTTGTACTTGGTACTTTGTGCTTGTACTGAATGTACTTGGACACAGTCACCTCTGATAACAGATCACTAAATTGTAATGTAGACATGCATTTTCTGTAAAGCTGCTTTGAAACTATGTATTATGAAAAGCGCTATACAAATAAATGTGAATTGAATTGAAATAAATTCAGTCCTGAAAGGGTCCTTTATTAAAATTCTGAGATGTGATGCTACTGGACATGATAAGCCACTTATGTAGGCTATTGATACAAACCCGGTGCTGGATTCTATCTTACATCATGCAAAATACGGAACCAATCAATTCTGCAATAACTTCCTGCAATTGCTAAATGCTGAAATGGTGTAGACTGCTCCGGAGGTAAAATGTGCAAATGCTAATGGAACAATTAAAAGAAAATATAAATCAAAGTGGGATTTTTTCTCTTCTACCAAACTAAAGTAAATAACTTTAAGAAAAACTAAAAAAAAGAAATTAATCCTAGTGACCTGATATAATTTGGCTTTAATACATAACCAGTGACAACTCGACAAAACTATATTGTAAAACAAGCTGCCCATTTATTCACAGAAGACAATTTATCCAGACTCATAAAAGCTTGTGTCTCTCAATGTATCATGTTTTATCCAATAGAGTATTAACTAGTAGACATTCATGACTTTAAAAGTAAACAATCAATCTTAAAATTAAAAAAAGATACAATTAATCTGGGTTACACTTTATTTGAATGTGTCCTTGTTACACTGTTATTATACTATAGGGTTAGGGTTTTGTTTGGTTTAGGGTTAACTGCATGTAATTATGCATAATTTATAGTTATTACTATAGTAACTACATGTTACATATATAACAATGACACTAAAATAAAGTGGTACCTTAATCTGTTACACACAATTTTTAAACAAGCAAGCTGTTTTAAACTCAAGAAGTTCCCCCTGTGATGATCAAGAATGAAGAAACTGTTGCTGAAATATGCATATGGGTAAAATAAACAGTATAAAAAAAACCATAGCAAATGGCTGACATTAAGATAAAATCAATTCTGGCCACAACTTTGTTATTGCATATTTTCTTATTATTACGAAACTTCTATTACATTACACGTAGCAACCTTGATATATTTATAAAAATGTTTCTTTTTTTTCTTTTTTCTTTTTTATCCCATAAAACACTCTGATAAAACACTTTTTACTACTAGCATGGCACGTCTGCATGGTTCTGTGTGACTGGTGAATCACACGGCCACACTGTTCGGGATTCTTTCTGGAGACAGATAGTAGTAAGGCAGCTTCTTCCCCTCATTTCGGCTCTTGACGACTTTGGTCACTTCTCCAAGAGTCTTGCGGAATTTGACCATCGCCTCTTTCACAGGTTTCTCGATGAAGTGTTCATCTGGATACATGCCTAGAAACAGCTGCAAAAATCATACATTTCAGAATCTGTCATTGACATTGTTCACGTAGCACATCTGAGCTTGTGTGTATTCATGTAGATATGCACTTATTTCATACCTCATTTTCTTGAAACTGACTGAGGGCCCACACAGCGCCCAGATGCCAGCAGGAGCGTCCTCGATCAGGCAGACTATCCACTATGTACTTCATATCCACCTCGCCCTTCTTTGTAGGAGGAGGTTTCCGCATGGTTGGGGGGGAATTTGGAATCCATGAACACCAGTCAAACTGGAGTAAAGAGTCAGAACATGGATATTAGTTTTGCTGTTCATTTCACTTTACAACAAAATATGCCAGAAACATCATAGTGTGTAATGTCACCTGGCCGAAGTTTACTGCGGCATGTTGTGCAGAAGCAGTGTATATGACGATAGTCAGATACTCCACTAGCTGCTCTTTGGTTTGTAAACTCTTGGGAAACTCTGCAAACAATGACAACTTGTCATCAATATAGGGTTCATATAGAGGTCAGAGACATTTACATAAGAATGCACTCAGGCCGGAAATTTAAGGCCAGTAGCCCTATAAGTTAACTAGTAATAAATTAAATATTTGCTAATTAAAAGATTGAAAGAAATAAAACAGTGAACTGAAAGAAGAACTTGAAAGTTACTGATGTCTTACACGTATTCTGTCACCAGGATACTCTTAAGAAAGCCATTTAAAGGGATAATTTACCCAAAAATGAAAATTCTGTCATCATTTACTCACCCTCATGTCACTCCAAACCCGCAAGACTTTTGTTCATTTTCAGAAAATTTGGACTAAACCGCTCAATTCATATGGATTAGTTTTTTTCTTTATGAACTTTTTGAAGCATCAAAGTGGTAATTGCGTAGCTGTCAATGGAGGTTTCATCAAAAAGATTTGTTTTTCTGAGATGAACGAAAGTCTTACTGGTTTGGAACAACATGAGGGTGAGACTAACCCTTGAAGAACATACTCACCCTTGGGAAAGTGTTAAATGTATTGAATGTGCACTTGTGGACTTCAAATTTATTTGAAGTCAAATATTTTTTTTAAACTGTTTGTGCAGATAATATAATGTAAATTAACTTAAGGCCACTTAAGTGTACTTAAAGAGTGTACACTTGTCTGACAACGTTATATTCAGTTCCACCTTACAGTAAGTATATTCTTTCTATAAGTACTCTTTATAAAGGTCTACTCAAGTGTACCTCCCTTCGCATCACGCAATTTTTTAATTTGTTTTAAGAATATATTTACCACATTTGTCAAAATCTTGCATTCCAAAGCTGCAAACATCTTTCACAAATGCCTGGACCTCTTCATCACCCTGAACTGTCTCATCTTTGTCATAGTAGATGTTCACTACATCTCTCACAAAACTAGAAAGAGAGCAAATCAATATCAAATTACTTAACAAAGTAGTCTTTTTCATTCCTTTTTACAACTGAATGTTTCTTCTTCTTTTTATCAGCTATGTAACATACCTTTTCACAGCCTCCCAGACACTGCATCCATCATCTCTGTAGAAGTAGTAGGGCAGTTCCTCCTGGCTGTCCATGCCTCGTTCTTTTATGGCCTCTGGGAAACACAAGGACTTGTATGTGAAGGTTTTCATGGACCTCTGGACCAGTTCTACGTGGCCACCTCCACCTGTCCCATTAGCCTGTGATACACAAACAAAGATAGAGTACAGAAAAAGTTCTAAAGATTAATAAAATGTTCATCACATAAAAAAAAAAAATGGTTCTTTTAAGAACTGATCGCTGAAATGTTCTTTGGAGAACAGAATGGTTCATCTATGGCGTCACGGTGAAAACCCTCATTTAGAACCTTTATTTTTAAGAGTATGTGGTTATGCGTATTCAGACTGTAAGGTTACATCTGAAATCGCATACT
Organism: Leuciscus leuciscus; assembly: GCF_965113295.1. Classification (NCBI taxonomy): domain Eukaryota; kingdom Metazoa; phylum Chordata; class Actinopteri; order Cypriniformes; family Leuciscidae; genus Leuciscus; species Leuciscus leuciscus. The sequence continues at coordinate 8,161,173 of NC_138746.1, forward strand.
TCCCTACTTTATAGTAGGCGAAAAACAGTATGTGACAAAAGAAGCATGTCCGAATTCACAGAACTCATAAACGTGTAGGCAAAAAGTACCCGGATGACCTACTTCTTCCCTGAGAGGATTTATGAATGGCAGTGAAGCGACGTAACTTACACAGGTAGGTCACATGATAATGACAGCATGGCGAATGTAGTACGTCCGGATTACATTCATACTACACACATTAATTCTATATAGAACATAATTTTTAAGTGGTCGTGAAGTAATTACTTATTCAAAATAAGTACCTACTCAAGAGAGTATGCGATTTTTTTCAGTCACCCTTTCTGGATGTTAGATAATTATATCAGTAGGTAGCGAGAAGTGACTGTCTTTTTGAGTGAATCAATGAATCATTTACTCAGCTGATTTGTTCAAACATACTGATTCTTTCAGGAACAATACAAACGACTGTCTTTATGAGTGAGTTATTGAATTATTCAATCAACCAATTTGTTCAACAACACTGGCTTTCTCCGAAATCACATACTCACTAAGTACGTAGGCCTACTAAACCAGACGTATTACATTCGTCATGTTGTCATTGTTATGTGACCTACCAGCGTAATTTGTATCACTTCACTACTATTTACAAATCTTTGCCGTGGCCTCATGGGATAGTAAAGTGTCCTTTGGATGCGCCTTTCAGAATCTAGCCGGAAGTAGTATGTCATCCGGAACTTTTTCACTACTGTTTTATGAATACTGTGAATTTGGATATATTACTCTTTTCACATACTGTTTTTTGCATGCTGCGTAGTGAAATAGGCATATTCGGATGCAGCCCGTCTTTATGAATTTATGCCTTTAGTCTTGAATCTTTCAGCCGATTCGCTTATCAATACTGATGAATTCAGGAATGAAAAAAGTAACCATCTTTATAAGTGTGTCATTGAAACATTTATTAAACCAATTTGTTTAAAAAAAAAATTATTGGGCCAGATTTAAATTGGCAAATTGGCGTGAGAGCGCCATCCCATAAAAGCGCAGATGGGAGTGGAAAGTTCTGTGCGTGATCTACTGACGACGTGAAGAGCAGCGCAAATTAGCGTCTGGTTTAAGGCATTAAATAATGGTGCAAATACCAGTAAATTGACTAGCGCAAACCTTAGTAAACCACCTTGCCTGATTCAAGTAAATATTCTCCTCCCATACATTTTGCGCTTGAAAGGGAAACTCCTACAAATGCACATGCAATAAGGTCAGCCACAAAAATAACTGTGCCCACGCCTTTTCAGTGTAATTTCTTCACTGTGTGTCTTTAGGAAATCCTGACAGTAGGCTTTGTGCAGCCGCAAGCTGTTAGTAAATATGGCCCATATAGAGAACATTCTAGACAGAGTTTGCTTATGGAGGAAGTGAACTGTAGCCTGGGAAAACCCAGACAACTTCCGGCAAATTTAGATTTGCTCTGCAAGTAGTCTGGCAAAGAGCTCATTCAAGCCCATTTCTAATCCGTCGAAATCGCGGCACCAATCAGAAACGTTGGGGCGGGCTTTACACGATGACGATCGCTCTGATTGGTTTTAGGTCTATCCAATTGCGCCCAGAGGCATTTGAGCGACGTCCGTTGGTGAAGCGCACCAACTTTTAAATGCATTATTATATTCAAATTGCAAACACATGAGGACCGTCTCCATGAAAGACCCACTGGCAGATGAACGTGCTACTACAGTCTCTCCGAAACGGTAGGAAATTAAATTAGATTTAATAGAGGATTTTAACTGTGACAAGATGATTGACAGGGCAGTTTACGTGACAGGATGCACCCGACAGATCCGTCCGATAAAGATGACGAAGTAGTATGTCCCAAAGCTTGCCTACTTTTTTGCTACACATTCAAAAGTAAATACCTTTTCTTCACAAAAAGAGTACATACTTTTATGGCGAAGTGTAACTTAGGCGAATTGGGACGCAGCATATGGCTTTACACGATGACGATCGCTCTGATTGGTTTTAGGTCTATCCAAATGCACCCAGAGGCATTTGAGCGACGTCCGTTGGTGACGCCCCTTTGGAAATGAGTTATTAATGAAGCTTTGCCAGACCATAACTCAGTTACTACTGAGAATGGTCTGGTTTTAACCAGGCTAAGGGAACTGTGGAGAAAGAGAGAAACTAACCTTGTCAAAAAGTCCACACTCACAGATTAGCTGCTCACGAGCCTTGGTGTTAATGGCAATTGTAAAACGGATGTGAGGTAAGAGCAACTGGAAGAGCAGAAGATGCCTTTAGAATGTATCCTCAACCATGCATATACATTCAAACCAATGTTATAGAATAAATTCCATAGAGAGAACAAGGAATTACCTTAAAAACCGGATGAACTGCCGGCAGCTGTCTGAACATGGCTATGCCAAAGACCTCAGATATCAGATGTGTCCTGAGAAGATGTGTGACTGTCTGGTGTACGTGGAAGTCTGAAGATCTCACCCAGATCTTGGCCAGCAACCAGTCATACTCATCATCAGTTGGAAGGAAGATAGGATTATCCTCTCCTGGTGTCTGACCCAGCTATCCAAATGAAAAAGAGGTCATTTTCATAAGTCATTTTATAGACAATCGCATAAGCCATGGTTTTCAAATTGTGCAAGGGTGTGCATGTGAGACTTCACTATTTCTCATATTCCATTCACTCAATAAAATCAATATATGACTTGCATGACTTCCTTCCCTATTTACCTTACAAAGCTATGACAATTCAGAAAAATGTTATATGTAGCGCATACAGGTTCCTCAAATCCAGCCCTAGAGGGCCACTGCCCTGCAGAGTTTAGCTCAAACCCTGCTCAAACTCACCTAGCTGTAATTACCTTGATTAACTTGTTCAGGTTTTATGCCAGGAACCCGGGCATACACCATGTGGTATATTTGAATGTGATTTGGTGCTTGACAGTACAATTACCATATCCCCCCCCCCCCCCCCTCCTCATCCACAAACTTCCTGTAATTCTTTTTTAAAAACTACCACGGTTGCCACTACAAAATGTTAAGCAGCAAAACTGTTTTCAACATTGATAATAGTTAGAAATGTTTCTTAAGCACCAAATCAGCACATTACAGTCATTGCATAAAAACTGATAATAATGCTGAAAATGTAGATTTTCAGCTTTGCCATTATAGGAAATAATCATTTTATTAAGACTCCTATGGTGAAAATCAAGTTTTAAATGTTGTTTATGTCTATTTGTTTTTAATATGCTTTGAGAAAAACCATTAGCAAATTCATCAGTTAAGACCATTTGATGAGTAATTTATCCTTAAAACTGCTGAATAAAGTCTCAATAATGTGGTTTGAAAACACGCCCCTGTTTCCTCCCGTGGCCCACCACAAACATGTTTTTATGCCATTTCTTAGTTCATCTTCTATCAACATTTATTGCAAAATATTTTTGCAAAAAGCATAGTATACCTACTAATAAAAGCCATTTTATCAATGAAGAGTGTATCACATATAGGCCTGGTTTCACAGACAGTGCTTAATTTAAGCCAGGATTAGGCCTTAGTTCAGTTAGGTTATTTAAGTAGCTTTTATAAACATGCTTGTGTGCAAAAACTTTAATGGTGTGCATCTTGAGACAAAACTTTGGCTCTGACTTATGTCAATGCAAGTTGCTTTGAGTTAAAATAGCTAAAACATGCATTTTAGGAGTAGGCTAAAGCTAAACACATTGTGTTTTTCATCACTAAAGCTGTTTTCATTCTTTGAGAGAAAAAGTGAAATAGAAAGAGCTTTTTATAGCTGTTTTCAATAAAACATTTGTCTCCTTTATGTTAAATTGCTTGTATTCGTCCTGTTTTAAATAACTTTTAAAGGGATACTCCACTGAAAAAAGAAAATGATGTCATCATATACTCACCCTCATGTTGTTTCAAACCTGTATGAATTTCTTTCTTCTGCTGAACAGAAAGGAAGATATCAAGAAGAATGTGAGTAACCAGACAGTTTTAGATACCATTGACTTCCATGGTAGGAAAAATATATACTATGGAAGTCAATGGTATCTAAAACTGTCTGGTTACTCGCATTCTTCTAGATATCTTCCTTTCTGTTCAGCAGAAGAAAGAAATTCATACAGGTTTGAAACAACATGAGGGTGAGTATATGATGACAGAATTTTCTTTTTTCAGTGGAGTATCCCTTTAACAAAAGCATCTACTAACTGAACAGTTTGTCTAATTTCAAACGGTAGCTTGAGAGTGTGAAAAAAGAAATGCAGAAGCTGAAATCTTATCACGCATTGTGTGTCTGCATAACTGGAACATAACTGTCTGGTATGTTTCCAGCATATGTGCTTGTTTTTAAGTGTAGATACCTGGATGGCAATTGGCATGATTTTGTTCTGAATGTTCTTATACAGCAGACAGATGGGTGCAGCCAAGTATTGAAGGGTGCATGGGTCCGTAGCATTGGCAGTAACACCATCTAACAACTCATAGTCAGCAATAAAGATGTTTCCTTCCTGAAAAGCAAGACATTAGGTTGCACTAAACCCATTCTCTATCATGTTGGTTGTTGTATGTTGAACTGACACAACCTGTGCATGGCTCATGTGTGTTGCAAACCTTGAGCTCTTCTTCCAGCGTGAGACCTCTCTCCAGACTGTTCTCCAAAATCTTTTGTGTGACTGGAAACTTGTCGGGAATTTCTGTGCATTTCCTGATGACCACTGGGTTACAGCCATTCAAGAACTGGTATCCAAACATGAAATCTTCCTTCCAATGCTGCATCACATACTCTGTGCAAGAGACACAAGCAGGCAAATAAAAGAGTGTTTGTGGTTAATATATACCTGAAGATACTTTTACCTTACATAAATTATACACATTCATATATCAAAAATGAAATTCTGAAGCAGCTATGTGCTTTAAAATTGTCACTCAGAACTATTTGGTATATTATTCTAAATTATAAAGAGTATTAAACCTAACATAAAAACTAAATATTGTACTCTAGGTATTTAACAGTTATTAATGATTAAACAAAAAGAAATGCTTCAAATTCCAAAGAGGTGATTCATGCATGGTAAGCAATGAAAGTGTTTGTGAGCCGGATAATTGTGTCATGAGCAAATCTTCAACAGATCGTTACATGTTAATAACTGACTGCCCAAACCTGATATTGTGTTCTTAATTCTCATGAATATACGCTCGAAGTCTGCAAAATCTCCCCATGAGGACTGGAACATGTGCATGAACTGGTTTACGTAAAGGTTCTCGATCCTAAGGAATAGAACACAGCCAAATATAAAAACGCATTACATATGGGCAATGATATATTATATTGCATTATATATTGTAATAATATATAAAGAGAGATACAGTATTTGGTGATATTATTTTGAGAAATTTTTAGCTAGTTGAGTAAATTAATATTAGGCCAATTTTATGCCATTTTCAAATTTGACTCAGGATTTTGGATAGTCTACCCTTGTGAAAAAGAAGTGCACTTTAGCATACTTTTTAAAAGAGTACACTTCACTGCATCTAATTTGCAATTTTGAAAATGTATTATAGTTTAAATTGTATTAAATGCAATCAGTTTTTGACCCATCTTTATATGTAATACTGAATGTACTGACTAAGTATTTATGTTAAACAAAAAATATACTTTAATGTCATTTCATGTATTCAATATATTTGTAATTACAAATCTCAAATGATGAAACTGAAATGTAGTAATTTTAAAATATATGAATAATTATACTATGTAATATTGAATATCAAACTACAGTTGATATTATAATCAAGTACTTTACATGTGCTTTATGTTAGTCAACACAATACATGTACTTCTTTACAGTGCAACAAAAGATCATGATTAACAATGATTTCAAATGTACTAAGTGTATTAAAGGGATAGTTCTCCCCAAAATTCTGTCATCATTTTACTCACCCTCAAGATGTTCCAAACCTGTATGAATTTCTTTCTTCTGCTAAACACAAAATAAGATATTTTGAAGAATGTTGGTAATCAAACAGTTGATTACATTGACTTCTATAGTATTATTTTTTTTTTTTTTTTTTTTTTTTTTTTTATACTATGGAAGTCAATGAGGTCCATCAACTGTTTGGTTACCCAGAATATCTTCCTTTGTGTTCAGCAGAAGAAAGAAATTCGCACAGGTCTGGAACAACTTCAGGGTGAGTAAATTATGGCAGAATTTTTTTTTTGGGGTGAACTATCCCTTTAAGAAACGTAGTCATAAAAGTGTACTTTCTCTAAATACTCTCAAGTGGACTTTTATTTCATTGATATTATTTTATCTGAAAGTCTAGTTTTTTTTTTTATTACACTTTAAAGATGTGATGTTCACATCAAATGCACATTCAGTACAATTAAGTGCACTTCATTTTCACAAGCGTTACCAAGGCAGTTTCTCACACCCACGTACTGAACCAGAGAGTTCCTGCACCTAATGCATGACACATTTATTATAATTTTTTTTAATAATCTGACTGTCAGTGTGTCTGCAGATATGGTTGATAAGCACGTACATGCTTGTGACTGAGAAAGACACTTCTCAAAACTATTTATATCAACAACACCATCTACTGAATCTGCTATTTCCCCCTTTTAACAGTCACACTCTTATAGTAGTAGCTACAGGCTAACACAGTTCGGCAAGGCCTGTGCAAATGTATAATACCACAAAAACAATGCATGTGTATTCAGACCTTGTTAGAGATACATGCAAAACACAAACAAAGTTCTAAAAGAAACATGCAAATGTGCATAAATACAAACAGACGTTCCCTTTATGTAAATAACAGTTATCTGACTGAACAGACCAGAAAACTAAATGAATCTTACGCTTTGCTGTAGTTGAGCACAAAGTCCACTCCTTTCTCGCTGTCAAACTGAATGTCTCGTGGAAGCTCACTATGGGCTTTGGCATCTATGCTCATAGGGAAGCCAGGATGCCACTCTTTCCATCTTCAACATGAAGAACAAAATCATGTTTTAAAATGTAAAACTCTTTTACATCAGCACCAAATCATTTATTGTCAATATTATGAAATAAATATAAGGTTCTGCTTTTAAAAACTGGATTTCCTGGGCAGTGTGGTCAGATATGTGGTAGTGATGGTGTCATCGGCAGACATCCCAGATTCAGTCCTGTGAGTCAAATGCAGATTTCTGTTCCTATAATTAGTGTTCTCTAGTAGGCTTTTCACACTTAACCCTGTTTTTTTTTTTACTCTCTCTTTAAAGGGATAGTCTACCCAAATATAACTTCTGTCATGTCATTCTTTAAAATATCTAAATATATCAAAACAAAATATTTAGGTCTACTCTTTTGTGTTCCACAGAAGAAAAAGGTCTTACAGGTTTGGATCGACATGAGGGTGTATAAAGGTGTTTATAAAGGTGTGAAATGATGCAGAGTTAGAAAATGACGGCCAGTTGTTTAGCAACAAACTGAACAGCGCTTGCATCATGAAATATTCAAACACTTTGTACAGTCACAGAAATGTTTACGTTCTGTATTTTGCTTTCAAAACCCAAAATGTCAAACAATGGTGGAAAACGTGTTACTTGGAGTGAAGAGAGTGCTTTATTCTTACGATTATGGTCAGAATAATAATAGGGTCCTATTATGCCCTTTAACGAAGTCTTGATTTTATTTTTGGGATGTACTAGAATATGTTTTCATGCTTGTTTGTTTAAAAAACGCATTATTTTTCACATATTTTGCATTATTACAGCACCTCTCTCCCCAGTCTGGCTCGAACACACAGATTTTGATGAAGTCCCTCCTTCCGAAATACGAAATGTGCTGTGATTGGTTAGCTGGCCTCTCCATAACTGCAAGTTCTTCTCTAGTGTAAATATTAATGATGGCGTCAATTTCAAACCAATTCGAGCCCGATTCAGACCCTGACAATGTTAACGAACAAGAGGACTGTGCAGAACGAATTTCATGCATAGACTTTGCAAGCACGGATTTCACAGGACGTTTCAGAGTGGTATGTTTTTTGTAATTTTCTTATACATTATAGATACGATGTTATGTACCATTTAATCGTGATATTTGTCGGAAAACTAGGATAATACAAACAGTAATCGATCACTAAACCAAGGTTAATTTTCCTAATGAGCGGTGAACCGTCTTACAAAAGCGAGAGCTTACAGAAGCTAGCAAACAAGCTGTTCTCCATAAAAATGTGCAGCGCACATATAGAAATTTGGGTTTTAATGTTCAGGAACAGTGTTTCAAATAAATTTAAACCACTCTAAGTTTATCAGTCTTAGGAAGGTAAAAAAAATTGATTTGGAAATGGTGTGGACAAAACAGCGTCTCTTTGACATAGCGACAACACTGTCTTCCCTAATGCCTCGTCCCCCTTTTTTGCATATTTCGTGGGTGGGAATTATTGAAATGAGTAAACCTTATGACTTCATCGAGTTGTAGTTCTTGAAAAGGGGATTCTGTTTAATAAAATATCTCCCTTTGGAGTGGACTTTGAGCTTTGTAACCTTGCAGATTTTTTTTATGCGCAAACAGCAACATTACACTAACTAAAGTTGAAAAAATGGAAAAGCATAATTTGACCCTTTTAAACAGGTCGCGTGTAAGAAAGTTAACCCTGGAATTTCAACAGGTTTTTTTTTTTTACAGTGATGCCATAGAAGAAACATTTTCAGTTCCCCAAAGAAGAACCTTTTAAACAGTTCTTAAAATAATACTTTTATTCTAAGTGTGAAGAACATATCAATAATCTAAAGAACCTTTTTCCACTATAAAGAAGATTTTGTGCGATGAATGTTAAAAGGTCTTCATGGAACCATCAATGCAAATAAAGAACCTTTTAAGAGTGCACAGTACGAACTCTGAAATACACAGAATTATTACCAGAGTAAAGATTAAACAGTGTAAAAATATATATGCAAACATACAGTGTACTATAGACTATACTATATGTATATATCACAAATATTATTTTTCATAATTTATAATCCTGACTGTATCATCCAGTTTGTCCTGAATCCCACTCATCCCTCCAACACGTTTTCAGTCATTGTTTGATGTTTTGATTTCCCCTCAAACTCTAAAACAAAATGCAGTGCGTGAAAGTTTCTGTGACTGTATATATCTATGAATTTCTATGAATATGAGGCAAGCGCTGTGACAAGAGGAAAACGAATGGTCTTTTGAAATTGTAGACTTGACCACATGTGCATTTATGAGGAAAGAATTTTTCCTGGAGACCAGAACTAGTATAGTGGTTAACCTCTTTCTAAAAGTTGCATCAAACCTGTATATCTTCTGTCTCTGTTCTAGTTCTTTGTGCCTGTGTTGTTTCGCCAATCCGGTCTTGTCATGCTGTGGCAATCGAGCTGAAACACAGCAAACATTGAAACATTATATTATGGTAAAGTTTAGCTAGCGCTCTATTACAGGAAAAAATATGCACAGCCAATCAGAACCTACCCCTGCCATCTCTGAGGACCACCTCCTTGTCATCAACTAACCAGCGAAAGCAGGGAAACTCAATGTAATCTCCATAGGGTGTCTTCACCGTGACGTATTTGCAGTACCAGTCATCATGGACCCAATATTTCTTCTTTTCGATTTTCAACAGCTCAATTTCACCCAGGTCCTCTCCCACACTGATGTCATATGAGTCCACCTTGAATTACACCATATGTAAGATGTTATTTAAAAACAGTTGCTCAAAAAAGACATGCATAGTTTCAATAGACAGTCTTACAGTACATATACGTCTCTAAATGACACATGCAATAGTGGACTTCAACTGTGACAATAAAGATGTTATGTTGTTATGAAGAGATTTTGATTGTTTTTGATTAGTCATGAAGCCATAATCATTAAATATGGGACAAAACATGCCCAAAATTTGATCCGCCATTTTTAAAATAGCAATTTCCATCTTGATCCACCTTTTTTTTCCAAGCACTTATTAATCGTGTGGTCTATATAAGCCTATAAAGGTTTGCACATTTAATTCACAAAGAGAAAGGCAATTCATTTCTGCCATGCATTTTTTTTTATTGCACAATACATTAAATATAATTCTGATACAATGGAACAAACTCCTTAAAACGATCTCAAATGTCTAATATAAAGTCATACATAATCTTTGCACATAGGGCTACACTTTATTGGGTAACACTATTTTACAGTGTCATTGTTAAATATGTTACATGTAGTTACCATAGTAATACATAAATGATGCATAATTACATGCCACTAACCCTATAGTACATGTAGTTAATATAACTCAGTACACAATGTTACAATGTAAAAAAATACACCTTAAATTAATGTCTAACCCTTTAAACCCAATGCATGCGGTAACACTTTATTTTACAATATCTTGTAATAATTATACATTTAAGTAATTAGCAACTTGTACTTATAAGGTTAGGGTTTGAACCCTAAATCAAACCCTAACCCTATAGTAAGTAGATGTTGCTAATTACTTAAATGTATAATTATTACAAGATATTGTAAAATAAAGTGTTACCGCATATTCATTGCATGTAAAGACCATTCGTTTCTTACCGCTCCTCTCTCAAAGTCATTATAGAGGGGTTTATCCAGAAGGGTTCTCTCACTGCATCCCTCAGATCCCACCAGGGTCACGTAGATGTAGTCATCTGTTCCAGCAAACCACTGAGTGCCAGTGGCGATAGTCACTGTGTAGTTGGGCATTGTCAAGCTGGAGATGAGCTCTGCAAGTGAAATGGAATGGACTTTTCAAGAGTCGCACATAGACAGCATTTCCTCTTCTCTCCCCCCTCTCTCTCCCATTCTCTCTTTAACTGACTCACACAAGCCAGCCACCGACTTCGCACATATCACACACGGAAATATGTAGATGTGAATCATGGTTAGCTTTGCGGTAGGCTTCAACCAAGTTACTTGCATTAAGAAGTATGAGTGAACTGCATCATGCACTATATTTATTCTAAATCATCTCGACATATTACGGCAAATCACTTTTTATGCTTCATAATACAGGAACCAGTTTTTAAGATGTCCCGCAAGGCATGCTTATCAGATATTTTAGTTCTCGTTTATCTTAAAGGCTTAGGTGTTTACTTCACGCTTATCTTTGAATTTGACTTTTTTTTTGTCCTGTGGTTTACCAGCTGACACAATGCTGATAAAAACATCCAAATGTTGAGTTTTGCGAAATACATTTCTTACTTTCTTTTTTATTTATTTAAATAATATACCATTAAAAACTGTTTAAGTTATATTTAATAAATAAAATGTATATTAACAGCCTACCGTTGAAACGTTTGGGGTTGGTAGGATGTTTTTTAATGTTGTTAAAAGAAGTCTCTTGTGCAAAAAAAACAAACACACACACACAAAAAAACCATTTAATCAGAGAATACAGTAAAAACAGAAATATTGTAAAATATTATATACATTTAAAATAACTGTATTCTACTTTAATATGTTTTAAAAGGTATTATTCCTGTCAGCATCATTACTCCAGTCTTCATCACATGATCCTTCAGAAATCATTCTAATATGCTGATTTTCTACTCAATAATCAATTTTGAAAACAGTTGTGCTGCCTTATATTTTTGTGTAAACACTGATATTTTTTCAGGATTCTTTAATAAAGTATTTAAAAAAAAAAATCTTACTGGTGGGTTAATGCCAGTGGGCTCTACTTTTCTTTCTTTTTTTTAATTGGACGGTAACATTGATATGGCATATCTGCTATAAGCAGTGTTTTGTTTATAACATATTTTCCAGTCAAATAAGACAAGCTATCAAACAACAGTACCTTACAAATAAAAGAGGAAATGCAAATCGAATGCTAAGTGGGAGGTAGGCCTGTACCATAGTAAATGCATTTCCAGGCATAAATTAGGGAACGATAGGGAAATCTCACTCGATGTCAAGTTTGTAAAGGGGTTAAACTCCAGCACAAGACTAAAAGCTTTTATTTTCATGTAAAAGAAAATAGTTTTAAATTAAAATGTATTTATTTCTTTAAATGTTAATTTGTTCAATGCATAACATTTCAATCTGGCATTGTATCCATTCATTATACAAATATAATACATTGTAATGACGCAAATAAATAAAGGTGATTTATCCAAAGCAGCAAGATGAACTTTCGACTCGGTTCTCAAGAATCAGAAAAGAACAGACCTTATATTCTAGTGATTCAGCTTAAAACACTTGGTGAAGATTAACCTGAACGTGACAGTTGAATCATGACCTTCGCTACTCATACACGTATTCGATCTGTCATAAAACGATAGTCTCGGTTGAATGTACTCATACGCACATTCATAAGAGTTCCCCTTTATCTTTGGAAACATGCAGCAAAACGATCAATGCACATGAACCCAAAAGCACAATTTCAAAGAGGCTTTAGGACTCGAATTACTGAAACACTGCCACCACACGGTAAGAAACACTACCACAGGAAGGAAAATGATGCAAGTTTGAGGGTGCTCATTTCCCTTCACAAAAATAAAAAAATTAAACACAAAATAAGGCATTTTATATATGTATGTGTGTGTGTATATATATATACATACATAAAAAAACAATTTAAATGTTTTTAAAATAATTTTAGTGGATAATAATAGTATATAGCGGTTATAATATTTTACCGTATACTAGTAGTAAATAGAGATTCATAACTGAGGCAAGAAATAATTATTTGATAAAACTCCTGTGCATATAGAAAGGCAAAGTCATTATTTTATTTAAGGTACCCATTTTTTTCCCCCATCACAAATCAGAACAATAATTTAACAGATTCATATACATATCAGCTGTGATATGCTTATCACCACACACAATCTCACTTGATTGCTCTCTTGTGAATTTAACTGCACTGTAAGGCATCGATCAGATATAGTTTGAGCCACAGAAACGACGGCATGCAAACATGACTGAATACTGCATAAACATTACATACACTGTCTCCCATTCGCTATATTACTGAATTGTAGAGGTAAGTCATATTGATCACTAAAAGAGACAAATAACAGCCAATAAGACTTGAGGTGACTGAAATAAACAGCTATATATAAATCAAATTTAGCGAAGAAAAATCAACTTCCATATTTAGGTTTCTGACATAAAAAAAATTATGTCATCATCAGTCATAGTTAAAAGCACTGTGATATACCTATTGAAACTGTCCACATAGATAAAATCTACTGTGATTTTGTGTTTTGCTTAATGTATATGAGTGATAAGCTAAGTCATATTGTTCAATATGAGATGGGATGGCTTCATACAGGCAAGTTTCAGACGCAAGTCTATGGCATTTCCAGTGTCTGTTGTTAGGGGGCATGTTCCTGATCCACACATAATGGAAAAGCAAGCTTTTGTCTCTGTATCCATAGTGACTGTTGCTGGGGCGTGCAAAGCCACAGGTTTACCATTTGTGTGGGTGTTTCGTAAGAACTGGAGTTCACATGACTGCTGACTGGAATGGCAATGGCAATGGCAGGTGCTGTGATGTTGCCAGGGGTCGTTTCAGCTTGTTCCTTTTGGGCTTCAAGTCACTGCTTTTTCTAGTTTAGGTGAAAAACTTGCTTCATGAACTCATAAGTGGTGAAGGCAACGGCTTGTGACGGTATACAGCGGATGTAGTTGAGGGACAGGCCACGATACAGTCCTCTCTTAACGCCATACTGGGTGTACACATACTTCAGAGTTTGTGTGAGGCTGCTGCTCAAAAGAATTAAGCAAAAACATATTAGTGATGACAGATATAAGCTGGTGAGAACTGAGTCCAAGCTGTGGAGATCTAATTGCTACACAGTAAAACATGATATATTAGCAACACACACACAAACAAATAATATATGATGTATGTGTATTTCAGTATCAATTTATTAATGGATAGCCCCTTGAGATGCAACATCTCATTTTCAAGAGTGTCCAAGATGTGTGTGTGTGTGTGTGTGTGTGTGTGTGTGTGTGTGTGTGTGTGTGTGTGTGTGTGTGTGTGTGTGTGTGTGTGTGTGGACACTGAAGAATAGAGTAATGGCTGCTAAAAATGTAGTTTTGTGATCACAGGAATAAATTACATTTTAAAATAAATTTAAATAGAAAACAGTTAATTTAAATTATTATTATTATTATTATTATATTATTATAATTATTATTAATATATATATATATCTGTAGAAATACATCATTTTTATCGCAGGTATCAAATTATATATAAAAAAAATTATCAGCCAAATTTGACTCTTGATGCATCTCTATTAATAAATGAATACCTCACTGTTGTCATTAAGGCAACAAAAACTTAAAATACTCACCGACATTTATCAAAATCAGGCAGTGATGTACCCAACTGCATTCTCCTCCGGGCAACATCTAGTGGATACCTGCGCATAAATATTAAGACAGAATGTTCTACACAAAATGTAGAATGTATGTACAGTAACACAAATGTATATATGTTGCACAATTTTGTTTTGGTCTTTAACTTATAAACTACAGAACAGCTGTAAAAACAAAAACAAAAAAACAATATCTAACAATCCAGGGATTTATAAGAATAAACATACGATATAGTTTGAGCAATTGCTCCGGCGACTCCACCACACAACAGATTGACGTGAGTCTTCAGCACGAGAACATCAGGGTTGTCAAGAGTCGGCTTGCCTAAGAGCTCTGGAAAGTGAGTCAGTCCCAGAGTCTTCAATGTACCGAAAGTAAAAAACGAAAAGCCTGGAATATAGAGAAAACCGTGACATGAGGAAGTGGGCTCAGTTTTGCCTATTGTACTGTACATTCCACATAAATTAATCAAGACAATAACCTGCATATGGAGCCATGCCAATGATTGTGGGGGTCAGACCCCAGTAGAACCCAGAGATTCCTCCTTCCTTTAAAGATAAAACACTGTCACACAAAAGGGAAGCACAGATGGCTTCTCAAGTAAACCCCTTTCCACCCTTCATACCTTCAGGTAAATAGTCTGAAAGGCGTTCCGTATGCCAGTGTAGCGATGCTCTCCTGTCACTTGAAATGCTAAGCGTGCTCGGATAACATCGAGTGGATAGGTGCAAATAACTGCGGTCATCCCTGCAGAAGGAATGCAATGGAGATAAAGACAGAACACTCATCCTGGAGTAACTTGAGAAAGAGTCATGGAAAAGAATCACAAACCTGCCATAGATCCCGCCATAAGCCGATGAATGTGCCCAGATATTCCAAGTTGGGTGTTAAGGAACTGAAAGTACATCCGAAACAGCTTTTTACAAGCATTACATAACCTAAACAGAGCGTGCATTCGGCTTTAGTACAAATCATTGTTCTGTTAACATCAATGTAAGCTCATTTTAAACTGCAGTTTTCTCAAGCTACTTACAATATTAAGTTAAAAAAAAGAATAATAATAAAAAAATAACTACTGACAAAAAGGAGTTAACTACACTGAAGCTCTTTAAGGTTTTAATTGAAACTATATAACCATTAGATTATGTAATTGATCCATGCAAACCATTTGTATAGATGCGTTTACAGTGAAAACAACAACAAAAACGGTGAAACAAATGTACAGATACATTTACAATGGATACAACCAATAAAAAAAACCCAAAAAATTATAAAAAAAACATACCAAAACAAAACATAGAAACATCCCATACAAACTACCTCAACTTCTAAAACAAATCTGTGAATCCTTTTCTTGAAACGGTTCATTTAAATGAATCATCTGTATGAACCGAATCTCTTAACTGAAGCAGACTAGTGCTTCACTTGAGAGGACAGTTTAGGAGATTGTGTTTGATTATTTACTATTTTTACACTACTTGTGTTGTACGATGTGACAAAACTCACAAAATTAGTACTGGAAAAGCAACAATATTTTGAACATCTGAACAACGGTCACACTACTAAAAATATTGTTAAGTCAGTAAATGTCGCTATGTTTAGTTTGTTATTCCCCAAGACTGATTGGCATTAGTAAATGATGACTATGAGACAAAATAAACCTTTTTGTAGTGATCAAAAGCCATAAACTGAATGGCTCCATATGGGAAAATCCTGATCATCATAGCTCCATTTCCTTTGTATAGTCCAAGAAAACCCTCTTTTTTTGGCACAGCCTTAAGTGTGGCAAAAACTCCTGCAAAAAACACACAACATAACATCACATGTTGGACCATTTGGTTAATTGTATTCTAATGCATTTGTATTCCAAGTTCCTTTAATAATATCTATCCATCAAAAACATTTTGGTTTTAACTTACCAAGGTGTTTGTAATGTGGATTTTGAGCCTGTAGTAAAATTTTCACTCTGTCGAGAGGCGCTATGGTGGACTTGGCACAGCACCCAGCAATACCTTTGTGAACAAAAAAATATCTGTTAATTAAAGTTTAATTCATAAATAAATAAATAACTTTAAAATAGAACAATCGGTCACAATTGAGGGTACATTTACACGCCATTGATGTACTAGAATCAATGTTATCAAAATGATCACCATTCACTTGGATATGTGAAAACGATGCTGTATTAATGGTGTCTTTATGTATGCATACACTTACATTGAAAAAATTCTTAGCCACAATGTACTTATTGTGTTCATTTTGTATTGCAAAACACTTTGGCTGCTATTGAGGAGGGATATGCGTAAAGTTAGGGACAAGTTTGGTGGTCTGGTTAGGTTTAAGAAAAGGGAAGGGTCAACAACAGTGTAATAATTATAGATGAAATTACAGAAATTAATTACAGCTGAAATTACAAGCAGGTATTTTTGAAATATAAGTCAATAATCAAATAATCAATTTAAAAGTTAATACATAGTTAAAGACACTTAATATAAAGTGCTTGGGACCAAACAATCATAAAACACTTCCTAAAAAGGATTAAATATTTCATTTGCATGTCATGTGACCAGGGCTCGAGACTAACGGCGTCCTATCGTCCTGGGGACGATAGAAAATGTGTTTAGGACGAACAGAAATATTCTCCAGGACGCCTACAGGACGAAAGACATTTTTGTATGCGTGTTCATTTATTACTAGCCTATTAGGGTAACTTACTTAGAAAATGCCAAAATTAACCGACCAAGCGCTGACTAAGTTACAACGGAGCGCGTCTTCTCGTGCTGTTACTATAGTTACTATCACTGGCCGGCTACTCACCCGGAGACTTGTTTCGCGGTACATCTATCACATGGCTTATTTTCACAGACAAAAACGAGACGATAACTAAATAAAACTAGTTTTGAATGACAAAAACCATGACGAAAATCTATTGACATTTTCGTCAACGAATAAAACCTAGACAAAAATGTTAGATAGTGACGATTTGGGAAGCGATCCAGTCAGAACTGATGTCCTGCGTTTGTGGCAGATGCGCACATTTGTACTGTGACGTGCTGATCTACCCAGCGGGTTTACATGCGCTGCGTGTCTCATAAAACGTTAAAAAACTTAAACGTCTGGGAGAATGAGTAGAGCAGACATATAGATCTGAATAAGAGTGACGACGCAAGAAAAGAGCTCTATTCGGTACGGTTTTCTGTGGACAAATACACACAACATTATGTCGAAATGTCCGTTTTGGAGAGTATTCACGTAAACTATGTTGGTTATGTCTTAAACAGTTTTGAGTGTATCTATGTGCATCAGTGCATTGGATCCGCATGTCATTGGACATGAGCCGATGTCTTAAAGTGACAGTGGGTAATAAACCTAATGCGGTCTGTGTCCTTAATATTGATCAAGCTACAAAAGAAAAAGAGAAAAGCATTCACTGCTCGTTAATAGCTTTAATAATGATTCATTATATTTAATTCATACAAATAAATATGTCTGCTGCTTGAAAGAATAAAGAATGATATTTTTTAGATATGTAGTCACCAGTATGTATTTGTTATTTTTTAATCCAACCAACTCAAAAACGTTTTGAGCTGTATGTATTTTTCTTATTTTTCGTATATGTAAAAAAAAACATTCTGCATGAATACAAAACAGCATTTAACTCCAGTTATTTTTTATTAAATCTGTTTTTTACCTGTTTACAGATAACTACTTTGAATGGAGCTAAATAAATATAATAATATATATCATAAACATTTTAATGGTGTTTTTATTATGTAACTAACAACTATAGATGATAATAACAAAGTACAGAAACAACATGTTTATTTTGGGACGGTTGACATTCACTTTAGGACGGTTCAAATCGTTTTTCAGGACGGTTCCAGGACGGAGGTGAAAAAAGTTAGTCTGGAGCCCTGCATGTGACTATTAACCGACATCAGAGAACCATACATATGCTAATGATTTGATAAATTATTGAAATATTAACTTAAAATCTAAGGGGGTACTTCAAGAAAATTTGTTATGTTAAAGGGGTTTAAAAGACTTGATAAATTAATGCAAACACAATTTATTTAAAATAAAATAATAAGGGCCGGGAGCAACACACATTTATGCCCTATACAAGTAATTTAACTCCAATACTATAATGCTCAAGATATGCAAGAGCAGCTGATTGTAGATTATTTAGTACATAAATATTTTGTGATTGAAATATCACCTCCAGCTGTGAAAGAGCGCAACCAGTAGTGGTAGTCTTTCTGCACAGGAGCTGGGATCACAGCCTCTGTCGTCATGATGGCTGCTATCAGGACTGCAGTATATTCATGTCTTCAGCACACTCTGGAATGAGGTAAGCAAACATGTGCATTGATATTATTATGTCTCAGCTGATCTGTGCCACAGGCTGGACTATGCGCACAGGAAAGTCATATAAGTCATAAACAGTTGGACAGGGTTGTAAATGTAGCCTATTACTTTATGCGTACCTGGTTTGGGGAAATGTTAACCAATTCAGTTCTCTAAATCTAAACTGGAAAAACAAACCAAATCATGTATAGGTGCCATCAGGATAAGTGAATGCGTTACAGGTTGGGCTAAGAAACAAACCATATAATGAATTTTATTTAGCCTTAATAAGAACAGTTTGAGCATTTTCATATGAAAATGAATTGATATTGGCTATTGTATAAATACTTATATAAAGATAAATCCTTCAATAGTCAATACAAACTATTTAGTCTGGCTCCTAACTTTTTCACAGACAATTAAGGCTTAAGCCTAGTCCCAGACTAAAATGCACGTTTGAGCTGTTTTAACTGAAAGCAACTTGCACTGAAATATCTATTAAATAAATATCACTGCTATTGTTTTGTCTCATGTCCTAATTGAACTAAAGCCTAATGCTGGCTTAATATAAGCCCTATAACCAGGCCATGGTATCAATGGTAAGTACGTAAAAAAACAAAAACATGGTAGGCTAAATGTACAAAACACGATGGTAATTGCAGGGTACTTTTTGCTACTTTCTTTTAGTGCCTCGATGTCTGGCCTGCTTGTTTTCATAACTTTGGCTAAATTAAATCATATTGCGTAACGCGCAGCAACTCGAAATATATTAAAATACACAATAACGATGTTTGCATAATGTTACCTTGGTTACTGTTGCTTATTCCAGCTATAATATTACACAGATTTCACTCCCCATGCAATTTACAGCGAACTTTTGCACCATTCACAAATAGAAACGTCTTCAGCAGCTCTGACCTGAATACTTGTACACAGAAAAAATAAATCCGGCCTAAAAGCAAGGTCATCGGTTGCACAACTGTATATGGACCTGTGTGAAACTGAAGCTGACAGCTCTTCCTGTTACAAACACAGCGTGAACACTTTACGTCTACGACAACAAACTATTCGCTCTACATTAGGTCTATGCGTCTATTCTACGAATATAGACTGTGTACTTACATAAAACATAAACCAAGGCACAGTGATGCATTTTATTTTTCACGTGTTTGTCTGCAGTTTCGTCCATTTCATGTCCTTCACTGATTCAGTTCCTGTCGCAGAATTAATACGTAATTGCGTGTCAACGCACAGCACCCTGACAGCACCGCATCTATTCTATTTATTTTGTGTTTATATTGCAAATGATACTACATTACATTTATTTAGCAGATTTATTATGATACAATATTGTCTCTATATGATTTAAAAACTGACAATACGCAGTATTGGCAAAAAAAAAAAAGGTTAATTAAAAATGAATTAACTTTTCTGAGAATGTAATCTGTAAATGAGCATTGCGTAATATAATAATTTAATGAACTTACTTATAAAATAAACTACTTAATAAAATAAACTATTTAAAAAAAAAAAAACTAACTAAGACTACTATCATTATTATTATGGATGTACATAAATATTATTGGAGTTGTCTGCACCGGACAATGTTGTGCCTTTATAATAATATTATAAAAAATATTAATAATCATGACGATGATCATTTATTGACTTGTTTCCAGTATGTGGAAATTGTGTAATAATAACGTAATTAAAAGTAATAATAATAACAACAACAAGAACAATAATAATACATTTATGATAATTTAGGGCCTCACTGTAAGTACCATAGACTGTAAAGGTAAATACAGATAAAGGTAGCTCATTCACAGACAAATGTTTGATTGATGAGTCAAGAAGTGACGATGTCAAAGTGAAACTGACGTCATCTCGAAACGTGGTACACGCATTTAGCAGTTAGCTTACAGCGCAGAGAGTTAGCAGTAGATTTTTTTATTTTATTATTATTATAGATACATATATACTGTGTGTCTATGTATAGATCTGATTGCTGCACAGATTGTCTAGTCTGAGAACAGAAATCCAGTCCGGGTTTTCCCGCCACCTCACGCCGACGTCCATTAAATATCCTGAAGTTGACTGGAGAGTGCAGGTCGAGTCTGGCAGGGCTGCCGTGAATGGATTGGCATAAGAAGGATTTGCCTTCTATCAGGTGCTTTAGTCTCTGTGGCAGCATGTCAGTGTCACAGTTCATAGTTACATTGTAAAGACGTTATTCACTCGTGCCTAGGGAAGATCCATCGAAGAGAAATGCTGAAGGATCGGTCGTGTCGTACAGGCGGGGAATATTATTAGCCCTTCAGACAGTGCATCTGTCTCTCCGGTATGTAAAGTATTTCAACTCCCTTCAAAGTGTAAATAACAATGCAGCAGCCCACGGATTAAAGCCCTCTTGTTTTATTATTTGATTCATATCACATTTAAAGTTTGTTGGGCAGTTTATAGAAAACGAAACAAACTGTTGTTAGAGATAAGCGTGTGAGAACGTTAAAAGCGATTAGTCAGCCACAACGGATGTCTCAAAACCTAGTTAGTCCCCTACTTAGACAGCATTTTTGGGAATCGTAGGCGCGTGACTCGTCTGTGACTGACGCACAGAAATGCTGTGTAGGTAGGGAGTTCACTAGGTTTTAAACACAGCCAGTGTGTAAACTTGTGTCTTTAGATCCACTTTGTGGATATAAACACCTCACACTTGCCTAATTTATGCTTGCATTTAACTCACGGCTGGTAGTGAAACTTGATTCCCTTGAGGGAGATTCCGAGTTGACACATGAAAACAAACAATTGGAAACAATGAACATGTAACTTAAATTAGATGATCCCTTACAAAAAGTACCGTGGTACTTAATAATTACCATATTATGGCACTAAGCGATTACCATAATATTTAAGGAACTATAATGGAACATGTCAAAAGAAACATGCCAATGTCCAAAAGCTGTTGTAACACTATGGTACTGTTTAATAACCATGTAATACTATGGGACGTTTCGCCAAGATTCAGAATTTGTCTTATTAGCAATTCAATCGCTAATGTTTTTGTGAGCTAAATACATTTGTACTTAAAGGCTGCATATCTCCTTTAGTATACCAATATTTTATTTCATGGTATCCTCTATTTTGCTTGGACTCTAGTGAGGATATTCCCTAATATAGGACGGATTAATATAGCATATACTTTGCACCTGCACACACAGTCATCAAAATAAATCATACTTCAGGCATCATGATATCTGTAGATGACGTTACACTTGATTAGCTTTAAGTTAATGACCCAATTTTAATGGCTTGACCAGCACATTGTTCTGTACTGTGTTTATGTATTTATTTGAAACGCATTGATGGAAACATCCTTTTTTTAAATAGGCAAAGGTCTTCACAGTCACATCACAAATCACAGTCATAATTCATGATTTCTTACTTGCTAGTCTGTGCAGGTGCTATCTGGGGAAGGGCATTCTCATTCTAGAGAGCATTTGATTGGACAAAAATCTGCATAGTGCAGAATGTGTCATCAGGTGCATCTCAATAAGCTCTCTAGGTGGTGAATCAGTTTGGGCACTGGTAAGGATCCTGGCTCACTACATATTGAGACTGATGACTCTATTTCCAGCGACATGTAAAAATGTCACCACATTTCAGCCGTAAAATGTTATAAATGTTTGCTAGATTATGTTTACTGCTGTCAAACGTTTATGTCGAAATATAGTTAAATAATGATTTGGCTTTTTAAAAACGTATGCCGTGCGTCATGATATGTATTGAGTTGGCTCGTGCAATTTATATTTCACACTTCAAAAATGTGATGCAATGTCTGTTAAGGGAACAACTTAGTTAAAGATAAATGTTATCTGATCAACTAGGGAGCTGATTGCAATACACCCATCAATATTTTTTCCAGTTTTCCAGAAGAGAAAAACTATACATTTTAAATGTGTATGGAGGAGTACACCAGCATATAGATTGCTTCAAAGCCCATAAATAATATGCACTAAAAGCCACAATCCCCAATTTGGATTTTCAAGATTTTCATGCATGATTTTATGTAATCAGAGGCTACATGCTACATAATTCAATAATGAATTGTCCTTTCCACAGGTAGCCCATACATCCATATGCCAACGGTGGAAAAATGTCAGTGTGATCTTATTTGAAACTGGGAACATTACCTGAAAGATCTGAAAAGTACTGTTGTCCAGAGTCATCTTCATACTCTTTTCCATGCCGGCTATCCTGAACTCCTCCTCCCTCACCCTCACTAACTTCAGCTATGCCTCATATTCCCAAAGCACCCAAGAAGTCATCTTGTGCATCCAAAAAGCGAAATGTTAGGAGGGTGAAAGCTTCCACGACTAGGAGGCAAACGGTCAACTCGCTCAAAGCCAGTGGTGAGATCAAGAAGGCCATAGACAAAAAACAAGCACTAAAGAGGGCCCAGAGGACTGTTGACGGCAAGCCCAGCAAGAGGACAGTCAAGAATGTTCATAGCGTTAAAGGACCCAGGCACACTCGTGGTTCTTTGAAACAAAATGGCTTGTTGTCAAAACTTAATGGAAAAGGAAAGACACCAAGGAATAGTGTATCGAGCGTCCTACAGGAAGTTGAGTCCTACAGGAGGGTGGTTACAAGAAGAAAGGGAGATCAGGAGATCAGGGAACAGGATACCGATGCTAAAAGGTCAGAAGTTCAGGATCCTACTGGTGATGGACAACAAAAGGGTGCTGTTATTCCCACTGGAGAGGGACAGAGCATTAATATAAGCTCAGAGGAAACAGAGGAGCACATAGAGACTGTTGTTCACGACACTGACAAGGCAGAGGAGGAGAAGGTAAAAGCAAACACAGAAAATGTACAAAACGAAAGCTGCCTTGCTTCTAACGAGCATTCAAACACTGCATCTGTTGAGGAGCATGACCCTCTGAGGCACGACCCCGTCAATAACGTGGACTTTGCCTACAACAATAATACCTCAGGCCCAACGACTCCCTCCCCTTCACAGTCAGATAAGCATGTTTTAGGTCAGGTTGAGGAGGTTCAACACATTGTTCCACACATGGACTTTCCTGACAGTTCTTTTGAAACCACTCCAGAAAACTCTACAGAAGCAGGTGAGACTGTGGCCTCCCAAGTGTGTCAATCCTCCAATGGATCTCCAGCACTTGAAAACACTGCAAATGCTCTCCAGAAGGAAAGAAGTGAGTTTCAAAGCACTGTAGATGATGTAGACACCAAAGATGAAATTGACGATGCTGAAATGTCGATGAAGAAAGAGGGAGCGCTTTCTCTCCTCTCGCTGAGCACAACCATTTACAACAGCACTCTTTGTGAAATGGGCCATAGGCCTCAGGCGACGGCATCGCTCTCCAGTAGCACAGAAAGCACCCAGTCCTCGTTTGACAGCGAGTCAGAGTCGGTTCTTGACCACATGGCGTCAGGAAACCCTCCTCTCCAAGTTGAGGATATTCAGCTGCGTTTACTTCGAGTTCAAGAGAGGAGGGAGAGGAAGAAGAGAAGTCGCTGCTGCGTTTGCGTGCCTTGTCTGCGCAAGATGAACTGCGGGGAATGCAGGAGTTGCCTGAACAGAAAAACGGGGCATCAGATCTGTAAGCTCAGGAAGTGTATTGAGCTGAGGAAAAAGTCCCTCATGATCTGTACGAGAGAGGTAAGGCACCTGACTCTTCAACTTTTTGATATGTCTCTCTTGCCCAGGGGTGTCCAAACTCGGTCCTGGAGGGCCACCGTCCTGCAGAGTTTAGCTCTAACTTGCCTCAACCTGCCTGGAAGTTTCTTGTATGCCTAGTAAGACCTTGGCTGAATCAGAAATCACCCCTATCCCTAAACTCTCAATCACTATTCCCTACGTTAGTCCACTAATACAGTTCACTTGAAAGAGTGAATGAAAACGAGTGAGCGAATTCGGACAGCCGTTGAGTGTACATCGGCTGTACACTCGTTATTGGGATAGAAAGAGTGCACTTAATAACGTCCACTATGGTTTCGGACACCTCTACAAATGGCTGACCCCTCAAATATGTGCCCTATTTGAGGGTATAGGGAGCGATTTCGGATTCAGCCCTTGATTAACTGGTTCAGGTGTATTTAATTAAGGTTGGATCTAAAGGAGTGGTCCTCCTGGAGCAGGACTGGAGACCCCTGCCATAACATTTTTTTTAATTCAAGTCAAGGCAAAGGATGCTCTGTACAACATTTACTTGTTTAGAGTTACTTTCAAATGTCAATCAATTAAAATGGTCATATCATTTAAAAGAACAGCTTTTCCTTTATTAGTCCAAGTAAAAAACAAACAATTTATTTAGAATTAATTTTGAACATTTTGTGATGTCACACAGATGAATGCATCAGTTTACACATCAATAATATCTATGGGGTGATGCAAAACTTCCACCCAGTCACAGAGATAGTAACAAGGAGAACGCCTTAAAAAAGTTGTGATAAAGTTCATTTTGAAGGTTCCTGATTACTTAAATCACTCCAAGAAATGTCAGTGGGGATTGTCTGGTGATCTACTTTCACATAGCAGCAGGATTACTGGTGTCAGTCTTGTTTGGAGTGCTAAATATGGTTCTGTTCAAACGTGGTTTGGTTAAGAAAAAGATTGACAGCTGCATTCTTCAACAGAATGACTCCCTTGCATTTTCAGGGCTCAGAATTAAATATTGATTGAGTCTTTGCAAAAAGGCTGTTATTGGAGGATAAGGCCGTTTAAAACTATCAGACATTACTGCAAACATGACATCAAAATCATTGATCCATATTGGTGGAAGTGAGAAACTACGTTTTTGACCTCTTATATCTTCTAAATGCAAATTTTGTCATTAAGGCGAACATATTCGTACTAAAAGCCAAAAAACTTAAATTTTGATTTCATGGGGACTTTAATGACATTACTAGGCTGGAGAGGTTTAAATAAAGACTTTGAAACAGATTTGGACATTTTGTTATCTCAATTTGACTTACTGATCATACACTTATCATCATCACTGTCTTCTGACTGCAGTGACTCGAGAAAATATAAAAGAAATAGATGAGCACTGTTTTAGGCAAAACCCATCACATGATTCACTGTGAACATAGCACGTGGCCTAAGTGTCTATGCGTGTGCATATTTGTGTGTGAGAGAATGAATGGCACTCTACATATGCTAAGTCTCCATGTTACAGCGTGTCCTACCCTTAGTGGTGTGTTTGACAAATCCCACAGACAATTCAGTAGTTTGACAGTTTGGATGTATGTCTTGTGCATTTTCGATTCAGACAATGATAATTGTTTTCACTATGTCATTGTAAGACATAGATTAAGACAGAATTTCTGTCTTTTTTGAGTCTAGCTGTTCATTTAGTTATGTTGGCTTGACAAAGCCAACATAAAACATTCTGGCAACATGCTAAATCATGCCAGCAATGTGTTAATTCATGCTAACAACGTGTTAAAACCAGGGGTGCTGCTCACGTCCTGAAAAGTGAAGCCAAAGCATTTTGATCGCCCCCAGGTGGCTGGATGCAGTATAGGTCATAAACCCTAACCTCTCCATGTAAACAAATGGGATGTAAGCCAAATTAAACAATCAAATTACACTTACAATAACTTACAATAGGTTTCTGTCATTTTAGGCAGTTTTTAAGTGTTCACCTTTTAAATAAGTTTGGTTTTAGATGCTATATTTATATTTGATGCTTTATAACAGGGGTGTGACATCATGATTGACAGCTGTGATTGACAGCTTCTAAGTAGTCATGGAGGCACCAATGGGCTTTTTTAAGGATATGACTATGTGGATAGTAGTTGTATTACCTTATTTTAACAAACCTTCAGTTGTACTACAATCAGCATACTCAAAATTGGAGCAGTCTGGCTATTTAAAAACAAAAGTTCAGGGGCGTGTGCTTGTGATTGATTCTGCAGGAGTATGGGCGCAGGATGGGACCTTGATACCGCGGCTCCACTTCACGCTCATTACTGTGCAGACTCGGGCTCCAAACAATATAATTAGTGCAAGATGTCAGTGCCATCTTGTGGCATTGGCGGCATCACTTTTCTCAAGTAGAGAAGAGTGAAGGTGCATCGTCCATCTTTTTTAGTCCTTGGCTAAAACCTGCTAGCAACATGCCAAATCATGCTAATGATAAACTTAAAAAAAAAATAAAAATAAAAAAAACTTACTTGCAACATGCTAAAACATATTAGAAACATGGTAAAACATACTAGCAATGTGTTAAATTGTTTTGGTAAGACATGCTTGCAACATGCTAATTCATGGTAGCAAAACATGTTAACAAAATGTAAAATAATGCTAGACACATGCTAAGTCATATCAACAACATGATGAGTCATGTTAGGAAGCTTAAAGGACAAGTTCGGTATTTTACACTTAAAGCCCTGTTTACAGATCGTATCTGATGAAATAGAACGGTTAAGATAAAAATTTGGACACATGCTCCTGTCCCGAGAATTTTAGGTTTATTTAGCTTTTGTGGACCTATTTTGCCAAACGCGTCACACCCGTGATTCTTCCGTTGAGAGCTTGAATAATAGACACTCCAGCCCAGTTGGTGGCGATAATGCACCTTTGCCAATTGCAAGCAAACCACGGGCATTTCATTGAATACACAGAAGAAGCAGAAGAAGAAGCGGCGGAGTAATACCGTAAAGGTGCTGCGGTCTCACAGCACGTCCTATTAAGTCAATGGAGTTGGACAAAAACTACGATAAAACCTGTTGGAATGCATCTTTTTCAGCGATTTTTGAGTGAACATATCAGTGAACACCCCTGACCACTCGGTGAGTTTCACGTCTTTGTAAACGAAAGTTTAATGTGTTTTTAGGACGGAATCTTCCAGTGCACATAGACAACCATTGTGGGGGTGGTGGGGGGGAAGCGAAATAAACCTAAAATTCTCAGGACAGCAGCATGTGTCCAAATTTTAATCTTAACCGTTCTATTTCATCAGATACGATCTGTAAACAGGGCTTTAAGTGTAAAATACCGAACTTAAGGTAACGACAAGGCTTTGTCAAGCCAACATAAAAGTTTTCCCAATTAAATGTACGTTCTAGTTGCTGTTAAATTGGATTGCTGTTATTAGCGCTAATTATCAAACTTTATAAAGTTGTATTTTTAGACCCTTTGTCAAATTTGCCAATAAGGAACTGTGAGAATATATCTTTCCATGTTTTTGTAATTTTAGTCAGCGTTCCTGCAAGTTAGAGCATGGAGCTAACAACGCTAAGTTCATGGGTTCGGTTCCCTGGGAATGCATGAAATTATGAAATGTATGGCTTGAATGCAGTATAAGTCAATTTGGATAACAGTGTCTGCCAAATGCAAAATGACGTTGTAACTAATCACAGCATTTTGGCATTTGTGCATATAGTTGCTAGTTTTGTTCAATCTGAAATGTTTGAACTTGTTAAAAAGTCACACAATTGTTTTCACTCTCACACAATTATATATTCGTTGCTGTCAGTTTGTGAGTGTTTGGGTCTGTTTTCTAATGTCTGTCTGTTAGTAGTCGTCTGTCAGGGACAGGGATGATGACGGGATTACACCAGATTGAGGTCTGTAAACATATCAGTCATTTCCCTAAAATTTAGGCCAGCGTTCAGCCAGGGTCACATCTGCCATAGTTATGTAGTCAGACTTTAGTTAGCTTGTCATTAGTGTCTGGATGCAAGCGGGTGGTTTGTGGGCTGAATATCTATTTCGCTCGGGATTGTGTGTCTTATCTTTAAAGGGTTGATGGGAAAGGCCATCTGTGATTATGTAATTAACTACATAAGCAGTTGTTGTTTGTGTATCCATCTGCCCATGGGTGTAACATGATGGGTAAAGTGGTAATAAGTGCAAGAGGAAATGTTGACGCTTACGAAATATTCACTTCAGTGATATAATTCACACTCTGTTTGATGTAAGATAAACAATGAGTATTCTAGTTACATATACATTACCGTTCAAAAGTTGTGGGGTCAGTGACATGTTTTTTTGTTTTGTTTTTTATAAATTTTTCTGAATAATACTTTAATTCAGCAAGGATGCATTCAAATGATCAAAAGTGACAGTAAAGGCATTTATAATGGTACAATGGTACAAATAAAAAGTTCTTTAGAACTTTCTTGAGCACCAAATCATCATATTCGAATGATTTCTGAAGGATCATGTGACTGAAAACAAGT
This sequence comes from Leuciscus leuciscus, assembly GCF_965113295.1. Classification (NCBI taxonomy): domain Eukaryota; kingdom Metazoa; phylum Chordata; class Actinopteri; order Cypriniformes; family Leuciscidae; genus Leuciscus; species Leuciscus leuciscus. The sequence goes on from NC_138746.1 coordinate 8,190,080, forward strand.
AATGATGCTGAAAATTCAGCTTTGCCATCACAGGAATAAATTACATTTTCAAATATAGTCAAGAGGAAAACAGTTATTTTAACAATATTTCACAATATTACGGTTGTACTATATTTTTGATTAAATAAATGTATCCTTGGTGAGCAAAACCAAGAGACTTTTTTCAAAAACATTAAAATATCTTACCCATTCCGATCCTAAGCTTGTAGCATATACCATAAGGATTCAGCTAAAATGCTTATTTAATATAAATAAAATAAATAAATTGAACTAGAATTGTCACCAATAAAGTATAATTTTTCATCAAATATAAGATTTCTTTTTTTTTAAATATCAGTCATATTTTTGGACCCCAAAAGATATTTCAAAACTGTTCTGTATTATATTATTACTTTACCTCTTGAACAGTTTAAATCCGGTCTGTTTGGTTGTAAAAGAGGCTTTCCAGACAAGAAGATCAGGATCAGCCTGTGTCCACACCTACCATCAAGTCAAAAGTTAACAAACATGAAACACTGGTGCTGTCAAACTGGATCAGATGATCCTGATAGTGGTTATGGGTAAGACTTACATGTGTTCTGACTTGTAAACAAGAAGTTTATCTATTGCAATAATAATTACTTGAAGAAATCAACATGCCGGGTAATATGCGATCCAGTGCGAGACATAAGGTGTCACTTTGAGGTAATCCTCTGTGTTTTTGCGGTGTCTTTCTTAAATTAGTGTTATTGAACAAAATGACCTCTGGGCTAGAAGCGATCACATACCACATCTCACAGCCTGTGCCGCAACATGTCTCCTTCATCACTGTGGAATAGTCATAACAATTATAAGAGATGTGTGTTTTGTTTACTTTTCATACTGTAGCTTTTGCTGAGGGTTGAACTATGCAGGGTTTGTGATTCAGATTAAATCTCAGTAACTTCATGTCTGTTCTCATTAACATCAGCAGGCCTTTGTGATCATGTTTGTTCCATTCCTAATTATAAGACATATTCATACTAAAAACCAATTCTGCTGGGTGTGCACATCTGCCAGCCAGCTGTGACACTTCCAACTACAAAGACACCCCATGAGCTATCGGTTCAAAATGTTTCACCTATGATTGCATGTTGTTTTTTGGCACGCCTCAGAGATGGAGCTACTGCCGTGTCCTTGTGAATGGCAAAGGGGTCTGCTTGGCTTGGCACAGACGAGGAAGAGGGAAATCAGGGGAAAACAAAGGGTAAGAGGTTCTGTTGGTTCAGTTAGGTCTGGTTTTAATCAGTTCTGACAGCACACTGAAGCCAGGCAGGATGCTGAGGTAACGCTTCAGAATACAGTGGCTTCAGTTTGTGTCACACATGTCCTGATTTGCTTTCAAGAAGTGTTTTGACCACAGCTCGAGTTCAGGTATTACTAAACGCTGATCGGAAAGTTCCTAGGCCTTGTCCACGCTAATGCGTTTTTTCTCTCTGTTTTGAAACTGAGACAATGTTTTTATTAATGAATACAAATCTTTTTGAAAACGCTCTCCAAAGTGGATGAATTCGAAATGCCATTTTACGCGTTGTAGTCTGGACTGTGAAAACGGAGGTATTTGAAACCGATTCATGTTTATACCTGCACTGTGCCTGTTATGTGCTATTCACTTACACACAGTTGCTAAAATATCTTACTTTGCGCACTCTTCATATCACAGTCCTGCAAAGATGACAGAAAATGTACTCGCAATTGCTGTCCTGCGGCAAAACATATAATGGTGTTGCGAGTGCAACCTGGACATTTTGCTCAATAAAATGATCCTGCCAGAAGAATTGCGTGATAACTTTATCATGTCCTGTTCTGTCTGTATCATCTCAGTGAGCTTTCCTGAAGGTTTACTCATGCGCAGTAAGGTGAATTTAGTGTTTTTCAACGTTTCAGTTTGGATGAGAAACTTTTGGAAAACACTAGTGTGGACGGAGAGCGTTTGGAAACGAAAACGCTCTTTTCAAATGTATCCGGATTATTAATGTAGCCTTAAGTTTTCTGTAGCTGGAGGATTTGTGTCTCCAGTCCCAAAGGTAGATACAGCAGCCCATCCTCCCCTGGGTTCTGCTTTGTGTTACAGGCAAACTGTATATATTTACAGTATATATTGGGAAAACTCTACTTAGTTTCTCAGAAAACCATGGTGACTTTCTCTTCTCCAGGAAGTGTTTATTTGGATTGAGTATGCTTATCAAGATGGCAACCTCAAGTTCTCCATTTGTTTTAAAGCTGTGGCCTACAACACATGTTTTATATTGCTAGTTTTGTTCACAGATGATTTGCTTTGAACACCGGATGTTTTTTACTAATTCCGTGTGCTATAATGTCCAGACTCAATTGGCTATGTGGAAAATAAATTACTTTGACATCCATGCAACTATAAATTCTACCTGTATTTTTGTTGGCTTGTCAAATCCTCCGGACATTGAGAAACAAGGGTATAACAATTATTATAACTGACCCCTAACCCACATCATAACATGCCACGTCACTTTTAGAATTGACCAAATTGGTCTTCCTCATTTTTTGAGACCTAATCGTTTCTATTTTAAGAGGTTTATTTTTCTTGGCTGCATTGTGAAGGAAAAGAAATGTCTTGAAATTATGACTTTTAAAACTATCAGTAGAGTCTGCCAACTGGTTGCTCTGGCCCGTGAGCTGCAAGCGATAAATGATAGCACTCATCCACCTTATAGCAAATCCGTTTGGGTGAATGGCACGTAGGGTAATTAATATCCATGAACCCGGCTGTCTGTGGCAGTTGTGTGCACTGAACCGTTGACAGGAAACAAACTTCAAACTTCGTTTTTTTTTAATTGCTTCCCCTTCAGAACACAGATCAGTATCCCTTAACACTGGTAAAGGACATTTTGTAGAATCAGTACCTGTGAGTATCCATCTCATGTCAAGCATGCAATGCATGTATCACTTAAATCCAATCTCCTAATCTCATATTTTTTCGTTCTCTGATAAAAACTTAGAGTTAATGACTTCCTACTAATGACATTGTTTTAGGTTTGTGAAGTGACAGAATCTGAAATTTAGAATATATTGGCCATAATGTGGACAAAAGTAGTCCGATATGGGTTTTTTGATGGTCAGTGCTGGTATCAGTGCCTAGTGAAAATTTTAACTGGGCAAGTAAAAATTTGAACCACTGGCCTAATCGGGCCAGTAGAAAAAAAATCCTTATTATTGAGCCCTGCACGGTAACCGTTCGACCACTAGTGTCACTCTAAGCCAGCGGTTGCATGTGACTAAAACTTTTTCACATTCAGGCAGAATGTTTCCTTGAATGTTTCCTTCCTCACATGCATTTCTTTGAGAATAAAGGGACCTATTTTATTTATTTTTTTAAAGAAAAGACCTAAATTTAAGTAAGGGTTTAACACAGTACTAAAGTAATGTACCATAGAAATCTTGTCTGTGTGTGGAGCAAAATCAGTTCAAACTGATCTACATGATGGAGCTCAGTGGTGACATCCCAAATGACCATTTACACAGTTGAACTTTCCAGATCTCACACACAAAATCAACACAGCAGATCAAGGAAAATTACTGGACCATCGATGCAGACTATCCATGTGAGTCAAGTTAACAAAAGGTATCAAACAGATCTCTCATTATTGTTCTGAATCTACTCTACATTGCTCAAGGAAACATCACTGAAGACCAAAGCTAGTAAATATTGTGGTTTATAGGCCATGTTCATTTAGTTTTTTTATCCAAGTTTTAAACAAATTTTTTTGAGGATTTTATGTGAGGAGGTTATTGTGTAGGCTAAGAACTTGGGTAGCATATGTGATTAGCGTAGGATACAGGGTTTGCAAACGGGAAATTACATTCATTTTATTTTTATGATATTAAAGAACCATGGTTTCTTATTAACGTCCAAGTTCTGCCTTAATCAATGGTTCTCTTGTTGGTGTATTGGGTGCAAGAATGAGAGTTGATAGCCTGTATATTATGTATTTGCCAATTAGATTTTTTTTTTGCCCTGATATTATTCATAATAGTGTGTCTTTTGTTTTGTTTTCCCATGGTGTCTTTCATTGCTTTTCCAGAGCTCTTGCCATATACTACTTGATTAGCCAAAGAACTGAGCTGATATGGTTGCCGTGATATCAGCTTATCACCTTGACATCTAATGCCAAATTCAAGAGCATCTGCCCATTTGGCCTCTGATGTTTTCACTGAGCATCTGGTTCATGATGTATCTGGAAATATTACTCTGGAAATTTGGAGGATTTAAGATCAAATGTTGACAATCACAGTCATATCCAAGACATGGGCAATTAAAACACTATGAGTGGTCCACACATATTTTATGTTTTAACAGCCTCTTAAATGTTCAGATATAAGTACTGGATGTATTTTTAACTGTGTCTCAGATAGTCATCACCTTGACAGCTTGAGCAGTAAAACTCCTGGCTTTGGGCCAGATTTACTAAACCCTTGCATGATTCATTTAAATACTCTCCTCTCATAAATTTTGCTTCTAAAAAAGTGAAACTCCTACAAATGCATATACAATAAGGTCAGCCGCAAAAATAACCCTGTCCACACCTTTTTTCAGTGCTAATTTTTCACTGCATGTCTTCAGTAAATCCTGACGGTAGTTTTTTAACGGCAAAAGAGGGTTTGCGCTAGCCCACGCTGTTAGCCCTTTGTGTTCTTCATGAAAAAAACAAAAACAAATATGTCAAATAGACTGACTCAATGATTATCAAAAATGCTTCTATCCTTTTTTGGGGGATATTTAATTTAATTTGATCAATCAATAAATTCCTCTTGAAACAAACTTTGTTGTATTATTTTAATTTAATACTGTGAAGCTGCTTTGATACAATCTGTATTGTGAAAAGCGCTATACAAATATACTTGACTTGACTTGACTTGACTTTTATTAGTTTTATTGTGTTATCGCTATGGAGAGAACACCTAAACAACACACTGTATGTTTTACCTCTGTATGACTGGCACTTAATCTGTCAATAAACTACATCAGAAGTAAATCACCAAAACTCACACTCATGCCTCAGGACATTATTCTCAATGCCGTTTCTGACCATTTTGGTGACCTATAGGTGAGATCCCTACTTCCCCTTACTTGGGTTGGCTATTTCCCCCTTTCACTCTCCATTCCAGATGCAGCTGCATGTCAAAGCAAGTTGTTATTGACAAGCCCCTCTGGTATGTTTGGATTTGGCGTGTTGGTCTGTTTGGTTTGTGTTTACATTTGTTTGGCATTTTGCCTGTGATAGTATAGTATAGAGGAGACAGGAAGCAATGGGAAGAGAGACGGCAATGACAAAGGACCACGAGTTGGGACTCAAACTTGGGATGCCTAAAGCAAACTTGGGTTTCACTAGTCCAAAGAAAACATTGTTACAGGTAGTGAATTTGGGATCTTTTGATACGGCTACCAGTCCAGCCCTGCTAAAATAACCAACATAACTATACTGAATCCATTTGGCTCTCATTTTTCTGTTTCAGTGATTGATTTAGCTCTCTTTAGGTGACCTTTTTGAAATCCAGAACAAAATTTTCCTCAGTATACCAAGTTTGAAAACAGAAAATGGCCCACGTCTATAGTTTTTATAATTCTTGCTAATTGTTTCTGTATTATTAAATTCAGCAAGTTAATTGGTCTCCTCCCACTATTCATTAAATCTTCAAATAAATAAAATCTGTTGTGAAGTCTTCAATGTTTAAGGTGTAATTGCATTATAGCAAATTCATTTTAATAATGTGTCATTTAATTAATAATATTATGGCCTTTTTAATGGCTGTGTACTTGGTATACAATTCAACTGCAATCACAGATGTGTGTTTTGAAATGTGGCTCATGCAGTCATATTTTAGAGCTGTTATTATAAAAACTATTGAGAAAAAGGTAGGATGATGTTAATGTTATGTTCATGTATTTAAATCTCCAGTGAAAAGTTTGAAAGATTTTCCTGGAGCCTGGGGGCAGGGTCTGTAATGATGCACCCGTGTAGGACCATTGGCAGGAGCTAGCATGAGTACAGCTATAGTAGGAGGCTGAAGTGTGAGAAAAGTGAGCAAACGAATCGTGAAATATCAGTATGAGTGAATGCCTCTGCATCAGCCCTCTCTCTGATCAGTGTGATACGATCTCTGCTCTTCTTTAACACCTTGTAATGCTGCCATCAGACACTCAAACAGCGAAAATCAAAGCCCAGAACATCATATGACACTATCAGCCACCTTTGTGTTCATGCTGATGCATCATGACACAGTGAATGGCCTTTTTCATTTATTATTTTATTTGGGCCACAGACATCTGATTGCACAGATTTTCTTTCTAAAAGTGCATTTTATTAACAAATGAAGAATGTTCAATAAATGAAGATGTGTGTGTTTGTATATTTATCAGATAGGTTTAATTTGGTGCTTGAATAAACCAGCAAGTGGCTGCTCAAATTATTATAAATCTGTTTTGATTTGAAATATAGTACAACTTATGGAAGCCTGTTTCCATCTCAGAGTAAAAATAAAAAAGGTAATTGTGATATAAAGTTAAAATAAGATATAGAATCACTATTGTAATAAAATAGTTCTTATTTTATCGTAGATATAATACCTTTTTTCAAAGTCTTAATTTTGTTTTTAAGGTATAGTGTAGGTTTTCATGCTTGAATTCTAAAAAAACATAATTTTTCACATATTTTATATTGTTGCAGCACCTCTCTTCCCAGTCTGTCAGTAACGCTCGGTTTAGTTGATGGGCCTTTCTAAATACCCACATTTGCGGTCTTGGCCACTTGAGAGCGCGTGCACACAACAAGAAGTAAGTGCACAAGACTGTCCCATGTCTAAAAAATGCCAAAGTATGGTGCACTGAATGCACACTAAACCCACACTATCTTGAATATCGGAGCGGTATTCGAGGCTAAGCGTATCCCATCAGGCATTAGATTTGGAAAATCGCATGCCCCGAAATCGCAAGATAGCGAGGAAAACATTCCACTGTAAGTTAGATATCTAAATTAATTAGATATTACATTTGGTAGTAATTTGGTAGAAAAACAAATTGTTAAAGTGTCATTTTATTGGTGCAAAGATGAGTAGGCTATGTGTATTTTTTATCACTTAATTTAAAGCACCACAATTTTAAATTGTGTCTTCTGTTACATAGGGACTACTGACCAGACATTTATACGTTTATTTTAAAATGCAAAGTATTGAAACTCAAAATAAAGCTCTGTAAACTCTTTTTTCAAATAAAGTGTGTCCCATTGCGTAATCAAACGTTCTACACACACTTGCAAGTCTTCACGCCTACTTGAACACTTGGGCCACATACAGGAAATACGTCATGCAAGTAGACAAGTGGTTAAGTGCAAAGACTGGAAGTGTAGGTATTTGGAAAGGCCCACTTGATGCCCCTCCTTCTGAAAAGTGCAGTGTGCTCTGATTGGTCAGTTGGACCAGTGTGTTGTGATTGGTCCACCACTTCGAGCATTTTTCTGAAATGTTTCAACACACTACTAATGCAACTCAACCAGGCCTTGTCTTCTTTTTTGAATTACTTAAATGAGAAAGAAAAGATGTCACGATTGCAAAATACGAAGTCACATTAAAGGATATGTGACTTTATATTGTTTATATTGCACTTTGTTTCTGATAATAGGGAAAAATGATTTATCTCACAGTATGACTTTATTAAAATATATAAAGTCATGTTGTGAGATATATACTGTAAAAAGTATTTTAAATTTTAATGGTAAAAACCTGTTAATTGGTTAACCTTTCCCTTACTGTAATAATGGAAAACTGTAATAGATCTAATGGGACAAATCCCAGAATTCTCTGTGGCAGCTCACATTTGATGTTTTTTTTCATTGTAATAACTATGTTTCTTATTAGTTTTTCTTATCAGTTATGTATGCTACATTAGGGTTTTATGTTTCATCTTATGTTGTTAATTGAATGTTTATTCCATTATTTTAGAGTCATGTGTTACCATGATGGTGTTTTGTGTTTGTGTTAGGCTTATGTGCACCTTCTATATATAAACAGATTTTAGTAAACTTGTTCAAGTCCAAACTATAAAGCAATCAGCATGTCTCATCTCAAAATATCTCATCACATCCAAGCAAACCTAAGATTAATGTCTGTCAATACTGAAAATGGGAAGACTTAAACCGTTTTACACTACCATCTTAGTTGCCATGGAGGAGTATTGTAGTACTGGAAAATTTCTCCACAGTCCTCACAACTTTACAGTTGAATAGTGATTTAAATTTCAATGTCAGCCCTCTGAGCGAGCGAATGGGTTGAATCATGCAGTTTCTTTTGAGGAGTCCCAGGTGTTCTTAGACTATTCACTCAGGCTAATCCTTCCCTAAGAGCTGGACAGGTTTTAGTTTGTGATATGAATCATCATAGCTTAAAATAAAGTCATGACACAAGCACAATGATGGTGATCAGGCATCTATCCTCGTGTTATATTTGTATTTTCAGGAGCCAAGTCCATCTGTTAAATTGTCCTTGCTGGACTTTGTCGGCTCTCCCTCTGTTTTTTCCCTTGTTATCTGAGTGCAGAGCAAACCACCAGTTAGTCTTCCTGTGTTCAGACACACTTCCCTCCTGACTGAGGAAATCTCGGGGAACAAATCTATCCGCTCTGAGTGAGATAGGGCAAACTGCTACTGAGATGTTTTACATATTTTCTGTTGTCTCGTATGCAGAAATGCATGACACTTTGCATTACATTCAAAACTGATTGTATAGGATGTATGCAGGCAGAATTAGCAGCAAGTTCACTACTTTGATGGCCAGAATTGAGCTTTTTCTTGATCATTATGTGAATTTATTAAGAGAACACACTTTCCAAGACTTTCTCACACTGCATAATAAACAGTGCATATTAGCCTGCTCCAGGGATCATGTAATGAAGGATTGTATGCGCTCAATAAATACATTGTTTTATTGCTTCTTGGTGCCTTTTAGAGGGGATTAGGATTCTCCCCTCGAGCACAGCCTGACTTTTCCTGTCGTCTAGGGTTAATTTAATGTGTATGACTTTAGGGATATATCCAAGCATGGAGTCATGCTTTCCTGAAAGAGAGAATATTTCCACCATTATAATCACCATATATTGGTGGTTCTTTGATTAGGGGAAACTTTCTGCCATTACCAAATCGGTAGTTGAATCATTACCAGTCAGTATTTGAAAATGTTTTAATTCAGAAACAAATCACTTTATTTTAGAAATATTTTTTTCTTTAAATTTAAATTTTTCATTAAATTGACTGCAATTGAACTAGGCCTAACTGATTCTGTCAGCAGGTTCGAGGCTTATCCAGCTTTTTCTCCAAAAGATGAAAAACATTGCAGTGGCGTAGGGGTTGTTTGCCAGCACTTTATGGATGGGTTGCTTGTGACTAATGAGGGCTGGGCAGCTTTTAAAAGCTCACCATATGGACAAGTTTCTGCAATTGGCAATCAGGTACACGTGAGGGAAGACCAAGAAGGGGGGCAGTTCCGGGAAGTGTTGTTAAGCCAAAAATGTTGTAAAGCCTCATGTCATTCCAAACCTGTATGACTTTCTTTCATCTGTGGAACATAATAGGAGAAATTTAGCAGAATGTCCAGGTTGCTCTTTTCCATCCAATGAAAGTGGATAGAGACTGCTGTTATCACTGTACAGGTTTGGAATGACAGGAAAGCAAGTAAATAAAATTTACATTTTTGGGTGAACTATCCCTTTAAGATTTAAAGGGATAGTACTTAATTTTTTTGTAAGGAAAATGATTCGTCAACGGGTAGGACATGATGAAACATGCTAGGATTAATATTTGTATTAGTCTAAAGAAGACTACTGATTTTACTTGTAAAATGCACTGTCACTTGTACTATTATCAAGCTTTCAGCAGTCATCAGAATATTAACCAGATTCAGCCTTTATGTCCATTGTCAATGAGAATACCACAACTCCATTGTCCGTTGATGCAAGCGTGAAGAAAACTGTCTCAAGGCCGCTGACTCACTGCACGACTCAAACCGATTTCCATCAGCCACCGCACTTGTTATTAGACAAAGCGCTGCAACAATACTCAGCTATCACAGGGCACAGCAGGAAGACTTATTATGGATGGCTGCTTTAGACACATGCTCACAGAGAGACGGTCAGCCTATTATCCAGGTTACGCTTTGGAGTAAAGTTTCATCTAGAGTGAGGATTAGTTGAAATGTCTTAGTTTAGGCACACATGGACTAGATTCACTCTCATTTATTTTTTTATTTTTTTTAACAAATGAAATAAAATAGAAACAGTTTTTGCTAATATAAAAACCATGGAAAAAGTATAGTGATCAATGTAGATTTGTTGCTATTAATTGTAAAAAAGGAATGGGTCTCATTCATAGAAACTAAGTAATCCAGACGGACCAGTTTAACATTCAACTGCCATTAATTCAAGTCTTTCCACCCTCAGTTACTACAAACAGTCATTGATATTGACTCAACAAGACAGACACCTGATACTGTCTTTTTCAGTAAAACAATGCACTATGCATTGCGTCTACAATGCTTAATTCAGGCGCACACACATACACACATATATAGAAGTAATTATGAAACCTAATGTATGTACACACATGCATAAATAGTTAATATATCTAAGATATATGAAATAATACAGTTGCATTTGTATGCAGCTCCCTGGTGTTTGTATTCAATAGCTGCGCTCGTGCTAAAAGTAGCTCTTTCGTTCCCTTGTCCTCATCTGACCTCCTCAGCCATATGTTTGTGTGTGCCTGCAGACTGGGCTGAACAGTACATGGTGTGACAGCTGCAGTGCAGCGGTGGAGGGTCTGCGGCTGCGCTGTCACATCCACTCTAAAAGCGTCTCCATGGAGAGAGAGAGCGCGAATGCTTGCCCTAAAGCGGCTGACATCCTCACAGAAGAAGAAGAGCGTGACGAGCGTAGCCGTGACGTCATTTACAAAAACAGCTGTGTGGCACCACGCTTAGTCATATGCACTTTAGCTTTGTTCTTTGTGTTATTTTTAACAAGTTATCCATGTTGCATTGCATCATGGAGGGGCTAAGCTGTTTTATACGTTTTTTTTTTTATATTATTTTATTTTAGATTTATTTTAATTGCTAGAATAGAGTTAAATGCCCCATAAATGTAACAGGTTATGTATGATTTTTATTGATTTTTATTTTATTTTATTTAAGACATAAATATGATGTTTGCAGCTCTGAGTTTGTCATTGGAATAATGACAGCAAGTTAATAGACTTAATATAAATAAATGAATATAAAAAAATATACAGTACATATACAGAACTATTTTTTAGATTATTATTTATCATTATATTTACTATTATTATTTAAATTATTATTTAATGTTAATAATTATGTATTATAAGTATATATTTATATATATATATATATATATATATATATATATATATATATATATATATATATATATATATATATATATATATAATGAAATCAAAATCCCTTCTAATGTACTTCTAAAAATAGTGAGTTTGCTTGCTAAGACCCTTTTTCCTATACTTATAAATAATATAATATATTAATTATAATTATTGTATTTATGATGTCTTTCTACATATAAGATTGTTAGAAAGAAAACATACAATTAAAATAAATATAAAAATTGAATTCTAACTGTTTTAATTAGATTATGTATTATTTATATTCATTATTATTAATCCATTTCAAAATGATATAATATTTAGAAATAAATTATATTTAGTTATTTCACATAATGCGCCAGTAATATAATAAGATCAAAATGCCTCCTGTAATGTTCTTTGGGAACTTTTGTGTGCTTCTAAAAATAGTGCGTTTGCTTTCAAAGACCCCTTTTCCTCCCTCCTCCACTGGCTTTGAACTCCAGTCCGGTGTCGTGAGTGTCCGAACCACAGCTTAACGCTCTCCCTCGTGCTTACTTGTAGAGTAAGAAACCACATAGGGGATCCTTTGTTTAGGAGGGTCTAGGCATGGCTGATACATTTACAAGCCGCTAGAGTCCCTACGCGATTGGCTGACGGGCTGCTGTCTGCGTCTGCGAGAGGCATGCGTCAGGTTTCTGTCCTCTGCACTGATCATGCAAACCTGTGCTGCTCACGCTGCATCTGCCACTACGGCCACTCATTCTTCTGAAGCTGAGGGAGGCAAGATGGCTACCTTTTAGGATTATGCTGCCCAAAATTGAGGGTCTGCCTCTGAGGAATGAGAAGGTACAACCCCAGACTGGCTTTTAATGGCTATTGTCTCAAACAGATGCTCCGAGGAGAGTGTGTGCGCTGGGTGCTTTGTGCGCTCGTATGTGTGTGTGTGTTTATGCTCTTGTTGTTATTGCTGCATCAGTTATGTGGCTCAGCTAATGCTTTGGTTCTTATTTCAGGTAGGGTGCACGGATATTTCCAAACGTGGGAAAAAAACAAGGTTTCTTAGGTAATAGACCTCTATGTTTTGTTTTCCTTTCTTTAATTTTTAGGCACTGGACTTTTGATACAGAATCTGAAATCAGTGTCTTAAGAGTTTATCTTGGCTTAAGGCGCAGCCGTGAGTGTGCGTTCACCTGCGCCGTGAGTTTTTTTTCCTCCGTAGTGAAGTTCTGAAACAGGAAAGCAGCAGCGTATGAATGAAGAAACCTCATAACTTCAGAGAAACTACACACGCGCTCCAGGAAGGAAGCGTACGTTTTTAGAAATCGCGTAACCGCGAGAGCTCGGCGCTGTGAAAGAGTGCACTCAAAGCAGTTTGAGCAAAACTACTGGCCTTTGATGTGTTCAGAGGGGGTTCGTAACTGAGCAACTTGGCGTTAAGATGCACGTTCTGGCTTTCGGGATGATGGTGAACTTCTCCGGGTACCTGCTTAATGATAAAGGCGTGATAAAAGATGTTATTTTGCAGCGTGTTATATTTCTACCCTCCGTGCTATTCTCTCGTTTTGTGTTTTTGAATGAGCGTGTGGTATGGAAGTGAGATGCGCGGGGTGTCAGGTCTCTCCTCCTCTCGCTCTGTTTGGGTTGGAAACTCCCCTTCTGCTCTAACTTTCCCTGGTAACGCTTCCTAAGGGAGGCTTCTTAGGATTTTGGCAGTACGTGTGCTTTTGCTAGGGGTGTGTGTGTGTGTGTGTGTGTGTCTGGGGGAGCGGTTACTATAATGAAAAGGGGACAAGGTCAAGTGTGACTTTTTTGAGTTTTCAAGGCTTCAGACACAACAAATCAAGAACAAAGCCGCTAGAGGCACGGCCGTGAGAGACTAACGTTTGACGTGCTGAGAATGAGCAAACCGTCCCTCTAAATGTCTAATGATGTTTTTAATAAAAAGCACATTTTGCACTGTTTCAGGACGTTGTAATGTACAGTTGTTTTAGAGATTGATTTGCTTTCTTGATATACTTTCTTGCTTTTTTTTATAAGCAAAAGTTTTGTACACCGTTACCATGATGCTGTAATTTGAGCAGTTGTTTGTTGTAGGTCTGCTTATAATCAAGCCTAGATACAATCTGTGGGGGGTTTTTTCCCACATTTTCTGCTGAATTTTCTGGGGATTTAAATGGATTTAAAGATGAAATGTGTTGAGAGTACTGCACCCTTATCACTAGCTGATATCAAATTTACCCATCTTTTACTTAAATTGATTAATAAAACTTATTTTGATAAACGATTTAATACACATTTACAGTACACCGTAAAAAAGTTTTGTCAGGTAACCTTAAAAATGTACCTTATAATCATTATAAAGCAAATAGTTCCATTCTAAAGTCTAAAGTGCTTTTCATTGTAAATTGCTGATAAATTTACTCGGACTGCATGTTCTTTATTGGTGTCTTTTACTTTATTGCTATTGCAATAAGCCACCTAAAGCAGTGAGTTACAGTGATTTTACCATGTTTACCCTCTTTACACATCACTGTGACGCACAGCCTCAAGTGGCTTACTGCTTTAATCAAAGCAATATTACATTTCGCCAAGGTTATTACAGATCCAGATAGCTCCCTATGGCACATTTTCACTTTTTATATTACATTGTCCAGTCAACGAGGAAAAAAGATATCACAGTATTTAATTTGACCTGTAATTAGTTAGCCTACTGATTTTTATGTTAAATAAGATGGAATAATTGGCTCAACTGTTTTGAAACTGTTACAGTATCTATCTATCTATCATCTATCTTTATTATCCATCTACAAAAGTCTGCAAGCTTTTCCTGGAAGAGACTGAAAACTCAAGAGCTCGGGTCTATCAGTGCTGTCTTTCCTGTCGTTTACTTTGCAAGTTTACCCAGAATTTGCACAAACAAACGACATCTAATTTGCAGCCTTCATGTGTGCAGAGTTTCGTTTTCATTGTGCTTTTAAAGTGTTGCTCATGTTCTACTAATTAAACCTCAGATGATCAGCAGGCGTGAGCAGGTTGCTGATAAAAACAAACATTTGGGCTTCTGCATTGCAGGAAGCAAAAGATCTAAACATTCACATAGGCCTCCTATTAAGTCCCCATCTAAACTACTTTGTTATTGAAAGTAGTTTACTCAGCATCTGATGCTGACCGCTTTTGTTTCAGTACTAGATGGGAACATCAGAGGAGCCGATTACCATTCTCTTCCTATTCCCCCTAGTAATAACAGTTGCAGCGGCTGCCAAGTTATTGCCTCACTGTTGTTTCGACCCCTCTATTGCATCAGCCCTCTCCTGGCATAAGTGTTAATGATATATGAAGGAGTTTTCCTGAATACTACATTGTTGTTGCTGCTGAAATTATTTACACACTGCACTGAGCGAAAAATTTAACTTGCCTAAATACAAAAAAAAACCATGAAAACCACAGTTCCACACAAAGTGACTGACTGACTCCTGCAAGTATTTAATCATCTAATGCACACTGCTTTACGTGGGTAGTAAAATTGTTTTATGAGAGGTACTTACGTTACAGTAAGGCAGGCGTGCTGTGAAGACTCTCACGTGCTGTTTTTTCTCTCTTCATTGCCGTTTTTTACTTTCTGGTCGGTATGGAAAAACAATAATGAGGCTATAATGAGTGCTTCCAATAATGCTCACATTGTGGTATATTTAAATTAGTGCTGTCAATAGCTAGACGAAGATCATGGGTTAGATTCCCATGGAATGCATGAACTGGTAAAATGTATATCTTGAATTCAACATAAGTTGCTTAACTTGCTTTGATAAAAACATGTGTCAAATGTGTAAATGTACATGCATTCCATAGGTTTGGTTTTACATTGGATGTCGTGATGAAGCAAAACACCCTTATGAACACAAACCGCTGTCAACCAACACATTCACATAAGGCATTCTGGCAGAGATTACATTTTTTTTGTAAATTTGGGGTTTCTTTGGCTTTCATGCTACTTTTCTGTGTGTACGAATATGACGTATCAGGTCTAAAATATAAATCATTATTATAGTTTTATCAGCATATTTGGGTAAAGTAAAGCCATGGTTTGGAAAATGTTTTTTTTGCACGCTTTCATTAATACATTTATTTATTTAAAAATTAGATACTGTAACTTAAAAAACAATAATAAAATCATAATAAAATTTATTTATTTTTATTTGTTGTTTATTTGAATAGGGACAGATACAAAATGAACATAGATTATTACAAAACAATCCAATGCATGTATCACAGTGTTTATAGCCATGGCTAATTCGCAAAAAAAATAATGACGTTAATCATGCCCCCTGATCCGTATATACATTCCTCAGCAAATGTTGTTATTATGGTGAATTAATTGATCCGCATGGTGTGAATATTGGAGAAATGTATTTTAGCAAGGATGGGACAGTGTTGATCAGTAATAGAATGTTTATTTGCTAATGTAATACTAAGAATGTATTAAGTAGTGACTTTTGTGAACTTTCAGAGTTTCAGTGGACATTTCGCATTTATTTGATTGTAATATAATGAATAACTTTTATTTTTTTTAATGTATTGCTTATTCACAGTTCTGAGCGATGATCCACTGTGGCACCAGCTGTCATAAGTTGCAATGACCAATTGCTGTATGTATTGCTTCACACCACAGCCAAAACATGCTGAAGCATCTCTATATTTTTCCACTGCAGGTTGAGTCAGAGGCAAACTCAGTAAATGGCACAAGCTCAGAGCAGATGGAAGAGACCTGTCCGGCACCAGAGGAAGAGGCGCATTACATATCCTTAACACACAATGTTCCACCTGATGTTCCCACACCTCTCGGGCATGGCTTGTCACCGGAACCTCCTGGAAAGGATCCCAGGACCACTGATGTACTTCTCCCTCACACCATCTCTCTAACCTCTCATAACGGTGCTGAACACATGAAACCAAACACTGAGAGACATGTGGATCCCACCGAGCCACATGCCATATTCCATAGATCTACGTATAACAAAAGTCACGAACCAGAGGCAGTTCAAGAACAGACTGTTCCTCTGAAGAAGATCAAACTGGAGGAGCAATGGGTTGAGATTGATGACCAGCACTCAAAGCACTTAGAATCTAGCGAGTGCTACGAGGATGCTTTATCTACACTAGCAGCTGTGGTCTGCTTCTCCAGTACAGATAGGGAAAGTTTAGAGAAGAGGCTTTTCGGACCTCAGGCCTCAGACATGTGTTTAAAAACTGAGCCAAAAGAAGAACCATATCAGTGTCAGTTAGATCAAGGACTAAGTCCTGAAGAACCTCCTCAGAATGATAATATTGCACTATCTTTACCCAGTGTCCAGTCTCTGGTCCACCATAGGAATATTAGCGTTGATCAGGCTATAGCTATTGAGGCCTTGACCCAACTGGCAGCTACCCCACAAACAGTGCCCTTTGAAACAGAAAACCTGAGTCAGGACGCTCAGCGAGAAACATCTACATACTCCGCTTCAAGCAACCACGTACCTCTTCGAGAGGCTAAACCAGTTTCAGATGTTTTCTCTAACAAGGTCTCGGTAATCAGTTCATCATTGAACCAGACTTCTGTCATCCGCAGCCCTCTGAACTTGCCGGACAACTTCACCCAAAGTCAAAGTCAGCGCTGTGCCACTACCCCCAGAAAACTTTCCTTGAAGGATCTTCTGGTGGCCAGCTCAGAATGTGAAAAGCTATCATATACCGCGGAAAACCGAAGAAACGGCCAAGCACTTTTTAAAGCTGATAGGTTAGAAGGCACTTTTAAGAAGTATAAGCATGGAGAAGCGAATCCCATCTCGAGAAAGAGGGATGAGGAGGAAGTTGCGGCTCAATTGGTGCAGCTTGCGTTCATGATTGAATCGAGGCAGATGCAAGTCTCGGAAAACAGTCCCCCGAAAGGTATGCCTACTCAGACAATAAAATACAATCATAATTATTTGGGGCAGCACTTGAAAAAGCAAAAGAATCCTAAAATGACACCAGCAAAACCCAGGATGTCGAAGAAGAAAGCTGCAGAGATTGAGGGCAATCATTGTAGGATTCCACTGGCCAAGAGGACGCCCAACAGGAAAACCCCACTCAAGGCTGCAATTCAGAAAGCCATTTCGCAACAAAAGATGAGGTTACAGCACAAGAGGAGTCCATTTCTTCCACAAGCTCAGATTGACCTGAAAAAATACATTGCAGAGGCTCATCATGAGAACAGGCAACTCTTATACTACAACAATTCTCTGAAAAAAGAGCATTTGGACCTTGTAGGTTCTGGTAAGCAGAATGGCTTTAACTTTAAATACGAGCATGGAGCTCAAGGTCATTCTTTACTGCCACCAAACGGACTCTTTCACAGTCATACAAATGACCACCTTGGTGCTAGCAAGTGGCCGAGGCATGAATGTGAACAACAAATGATTTCTCAGGTATCGAAAAACTACGATGTGCTAAATCATGGTGCTAAACAACAACCTCAGCAAACCATGGCCAGTGAACCCTGTCAAGACTTGCCGCAAAGCCCAGGGATCATGTACCGTAAAGCAAACGGCTTAAATGATCATCAGCACTTGCACACGAATCAAAATGGATTTTACAAAGTGGAGAAGTCTGGAGGTGTTACAGTGTTGTCCACACCCAGTGTACATTTGGAGAATGGTGACGAGGCGTACGCTGAAGAACAGACTCCCACCAAGCACACGCTCAACAACTTTTTGGAGTCTCCAATGAGGTTTTTGGACACACCAACCAAGAACCTCCTCAACACCCCCTCTAAACAATCCACAGAGCTGCCCTCCTGTGACTGTGTGGGTAAGTCTGTGACTGTGTATATCATAACTTGAAATACAAGTTTGCTGGAAGTTCTTTCAATTCATCTACGACCACAATTTTCCTCTACAGAACAAATAATTGAGAAAGAGGAGGGTCCGTACTACACTCACCTTGGATCTGGCCCGAATGTAGCAGCAGTGAGAGAAATTATGGAGAACAGGTAACGTGGATCTCAACTGCTATGTTTACATGTTTTCACTGGCTCCAACACAAACAATATAAAACTTTTCATTCATTTAAATGCATTATTTTATATTTACATTTTATTTTAAATGTATAATTTTAACATGTTTACCTTTTATCTTGGGTGTGTCAAATTTCCCATCTTTCTTATTATAATTTTTTCTACATAGTCTATTTTGACAAACTGTATTTGAAAATGTTGGGAAACTTTGTAATATGTGGAGAAACATTTATTGCTTAATATTAATTTTTTTTTATTTAAAAAAAAGTAATAATATTAATTATTATTGTTTAAGTATTAGTGTAGTTTTTACAGATAAGTTACGTTTTATAAAACAGTTTTCTTTTACAAAGAAAATTTGTTATAACCACACTTTTCTTGTTGATCTATTAGTAAAGTTAATTACTAATTATTAGATTGCATGGAAATGTAGCAATGTGTTTGCAACATTAAAAACTATAACTCTAGCACAGGACAACCAAATCATACTGTTGTGTAATGTGTTTGACATTGACAGATAAGTATACATGTAGCTATAGACTGCAACCACAGATGCGTTTTAGTGGAAACACACTTTCATGCTCTCTAGAAGTTGAAACAGGAAGCCCATAACTGGGTTCAAGGGGCCCATAGAGTGATTCTCTCTCCCCTCAGAGGTTGAGAGGTTACTACTGAACTGCCATAATTATTGCAGTCTGATGTTTTGGCAATACTATTTCCCATCACCCGTGCATCCAAAAGTATGACACTATATTGATATTTCTCAAACTTTCTTGTTAGAGTTTGTTTCAGACCCCTAACCCTAAATATTATAAATAATATAACCCATCTTACTATCTGCATACTGAATTCTGATTGCTCTTCTTTTTTGCATTTCATCAAATTTGGGGGTCATTTGCAATAAAAAGTTTGAAAACCTTAAAGTTTGAAAAGTGTTATAGTGCTTAACATACACAGAACTCAATGCATTGTTCTCATCACAGATATGGCGAGAAAGGCAATGCAGTCCGCATGGAGGTTGTGGTGTATACTGGTAAAGAGGGGAGGAGCTCACAGGGTTGCCCAATCGCTAAGTGGGTGAGTGACCTATATGAAATACGAAGAAGAGCTTGTTGAAATGTCTGTTCCTTCATATACTGTCTGCACATGTGTTAAATTCTGCAGATCATACGCAGAGGAAGTGAGGAAGAGAAGTTGTTGTGTCTTGTGCGGCAGCGTGCTGGTCACTGCTGTCAGAATGCAGTGGTAGTCATTCTCATCCTGGCCTGGGAGGGGATCCCACGCAGTGTGGCTGACAGCCTGTACCAGGAGCTCACACAGACTCTCTGCAAATATGGCTCGCCCACTAGCCGCCGCTGTGACCGCAATGAGGAGTGAGTCACAAGTAACATACGGACAGAGTGTGTGGGAATGATTCACGTACACACTCCCTCACAAAAATACAAAAGAACATTTGGAGGTTGCTCTTGATGAAGTACTTTTCTTGAAGCCTTTACACCAACTCCTTCACATCATCATTTTGTAACTGCACATTCCCTGCTAAAAACAGCTGGCTAGTATAGTTGTATGTCATAAAAGCTCAATTATTTAGCTTTTTTACATTTTCAGCATTCTTTATTGTGTTTTTCATGCTGTTTGAGAATGCAAGTTACAAAGCACAAAGTCCACTCGATAAGAATTTATTCTCTATATCACTATAAGCACTGTTTCTGAACTCCCTGAAACGCCTCGATTGTAGTCTTGAGTTTTCTACTGAGAACGTACACGTCACAGTATTCCACATTAATAATTATTCATAAATAATTCCCACCCAAGGCAAACGCAAAAGAACGGTTGAGGCCTGGTTGAGTTAGTAGTGATTATGGTAAGGGGCGTGACATTTCCAAAACACTCTCAAAGTGGTTGACCAATCACAACACGCTGGTCCAGTCGACCAATCAGAGCACTTTGCACTTTTTGGAAGGAGGGGCTTCATAGACACAGAAACTAAACAGACTGTTACTGACAGACTGGGAAGAGAGGTGTTTCAACAATGTAAAATGTGAAAAATAATGTGTTTTTGAACATTCAAGCATGAAAACCTACTCTAGTAGACCCCAAAAACAAAATCAAGACTTTGCAATAATTTTAATATAATTGTAATATCTTGAAATAATGTTTCATTTTCTGTTGAATAATAGCATCACCAGCAAGTTCTATAATATAGTATATTATTGCACTATAACTTACCTCATCTTCTTCATCTCTCCTGTTAGTCGTACCTGTGCGTGTCAGGGTCTGGACCCAGAGACCTCCGGTGCCTCTTTCTCGTTTGGTTGCTCCTGGAGTATGTACTTCAATGGCTGCAAGTTTGCACGCAGCAAAACACCCCGGAAGTTCAGACTGCAGGGGGACTATCCTGAGGAGGTGAGCATTAGATAGGCTCATTGGAGATATATTCTCAGTTCATTGATTTTAAACACCAGCACACTGGATATGTGGGAAGAAAGGCTTTGTTCTGGATCATTATGCTTTTCAAAATCCTGTCAACAAGTCATAGTAACTTTAAATGAGATGTGCAACTCTCATGAGAATATCCTGTGGGAGCATACCTGATTTACCTTGTTTATCTGAAGCAGGTGCAGTCTAGTGGCACTTAGTTAAAAAGTTAATAGTAAATCACTCAGACTCGCACTAAATCGATAGAACAGTTGCATGACTCTTTTGTGGCTTTTCATACAAAAATTCCCAATAAAGTTTAACCAGATGCAAAACATGCATTGAAATAGTGCTGTGCCATTTAATATTAAACAGGTGCCTGATTTGCAGTGAAGTGACACTGTACCTTTGCAACCAGGGTTTTAGAAACATCCTGCAAGATTGAAAAATCAAACAAACAATAAAAGTGGTCACAATGCACAGAGCATTTGCTGCATGAAATTTTATGTAATGTAAAATCCATTAAATGAAACAGCCTCTAAAACACTCTTAGATTTGTTTCCCTAAGTAATTAATACTTGCATTTACCAAGGATGCATTAAATTAATCAAAGTACAAGACCTTTATAATGTTAAAAAAAAAAGTTTCAATTTCAAATAAATGCTTTTGAACTTTCTATTAAAAAAAGAAAAATGACACCAGGAAACCCAGCACAGCCATTTTCAACACTGATAAACGTTTGAGCAGCAAATCAGCGTATCTGAAGGTGTAACCAGGTTATGTGGGGAGACAAACAATCGCCGAAAAAGAGTAACATTTTTAATGATACACAGGGCGTACGAGTGGGTAGCAGGAATGGCTGAGGGCTGAGGCTAAAAATTGTGGTAGGAAGAGGGAGGCTGGGTGGGACTGACGACGAAGAATCATTGGATAGAAGGGCTGAAAGTGGTGCTTTCCTCCTTGCCCTTTCGATTCCCAAAAGCTCCCTCAGCGATGGATGACGCAGCCAGCACGCGCACCAGGTCAGACTCGCGCATCTCAGGCTCCGCGCTGATGTTGGGCACACACGTCCTCAATCCTCAGTCTGCGGTGGGCTCAAACTGCTTTATTCCGACTGTAGGGTCCTGGTTGGGCACTGGGTCTGGAGTGGGGCTGGTGACATCCTCATCAGTGAAGGTTGATCCACAGGAAACCAGCGCCCACTCCACATAATCGGCAAAGCTCCCTCGAGGAGATTCCCCGGACAACTGCGCTTGAGTGGCGTTGTTAAGTCCCACACGTAGAAACGTGCAGAGGCAGTCATCCGGGAAGGTTGTTCCAGATCCAGGAATTCTTCCATATGTTCCTCGAGGGAGCGATCTCCCTGATCAAGGCAGAGCAGCTTGACAGCAGGGAATTCCATGAGAAAAAAAACAAACAAAACCATAACAAAACACAGACTGAAGACGATCAAATAAACAAGCTATAATCTGCTTACTTTCACTTTGGGTCAGGTCTTCTGTAACAGAGTTGTGTGGTGAGACAAACGATCAACGAAGAAAATGAAGAGTAACAATCTTAAATAATACACCGTGCAAAGGCCAAAAGTGATAGCAATACAACTCACATGCAGACGTACATCTGATACCAACATAAATGAGACCCAACAATGAACACGAACTGAACTAAAGTAGAGAGAGGATAATGACACAAACACCTGTACACAATGACACACACCTGAACTGAGTAAAGAATCAAATTAACATCCATGACGACAAACTAACTGAGGCAGGAAGGTGAAAAATACAAACAGAGTCCATGTGATGAAAACTAAGAATAAACATGACCAAATAACCCTGACAGAAGGATCATGTGACACTGAAGACTAGTATGATGCTGAAAATTCAGCATTGGCATCACAGGAATAAATTACATTTTAAGATATATTAAAATAGTAAACAGTGATTTTAAATTGTAATAATATTTCACAATATTTCTGTTTTAACTTTATTTTCGGATCAAATAAATGCAGCCTTGGTGAACATAAGATACATTTTGAACAGTAGTGTATTATTCAGCTTTATAGTAATTTAAATCAGCCTTTAAAACATTGTTTGATTTTGTGGTTAGGAGGAGAAGTTGGAGAAAAACTTGCACAATCTGGCATCAGATTTGGCACCTGTCTACAAAAGACTTGCTCCTCAGGCCTTTCACAACCAGGTATGAACTCTGTCACAACAAAGTTAAAGCTGCTCTTAAGCATGGCTCAACAGCAGAACATGTTAATTATGTATGTTGATTATGTGACTTGATAATGTTGTGATTTCGAGACACCTTATTTTGCAAGTAAGCTATTTTACGTGAATGCGTGAGACTTCTGATTCATTAGCCGCTATCAGTAAATAACCAGAAGAATAACAAAGTGCTGTAAATTTATTTGTGCCACAAATCAGTGTGTTTACGATTATGCTAATAAATTAAAATAATATGAAAACGATCACAAGTTTGCAATATAAAGCGTTGTAATGGACGGTTACGCAGTACAGCTAAAAGTTTTTTTGTACAGCAAAAATAACTGGAAGTGAATGAAACCAGAAACCTCACACATTCAAGTTACAAATGGCCGCACCTGCTCTTATGTTAAAAATAAGATGGATAGCATCCTAGAAAAAGCAAACTGAGCTCTGTGTACATTTGTAAGAAAAGAATGGGAATGATCTGTAATCCATCAGGTGGAGCAGGATCAGCAGGGGAACAACTGTCGGCTGGGCAGGAGGGAAGGTCGACCATTCTCTGGTGTGACTGCTTGTGTGGACTTCTGTGCTCATGCCCACAGAGACACACAAAACATGACCAATGGAAGCACTGTGGTGAGGCTCACCTCTACCGTCACATTGTCAATTTAATACTTTCTTTTTCCATTTTCTTTAAAGACACCATTCAGATTGAAATGTTTGGTAAAAACTCATATGCATTTGCTTCCTGTGAACTGCAGGTATGCACTTTAACCAAGGAGGATAACCGTGCAGTTAGGAACATTCCAGAGGACGAGCAGCTGCATGTCCTGCCGCTCTACAAGATCTCTGACACGGATGAGTTTGGCCATGTTGAGGGCCAGTGGGCCAAGATAAAGACTGGGGCACTGCAGGTCCTCTCTGCTTTCCCAAGAGAAGTGCGGTTGTTGGCTGAGCCCGTCAAGTCAGCACGCAAGAGGAGGCTGGAGGCTAAAAGAGCCCATGCTGAGAAACTGAGCGGCCTGCATAGTAAGCAGGTCAACCCTGTGAAAGTTAAGAACAAGCCTCTTAAAGGTATCTACAGTTCAGTCTTCTTTCTTTGGAGCCATGCCATGTTCTTAATGAATACAGGGGGTTTTAGGCCACATTTACACATAGCCGGGTATTTAGAGAAACGAATATTTCTCCCCCTCCGTTTTCAATAATAACATCGTCCACACAACATAATTTTCAAAAAAGTTGTCATTTACATCAACCCCGCATAAATACGCCGTCGAGCGCCATCATAACTATGCCAAGCCTATGGGCGGCAGTGTAGGGAGAAGGATAAAGCCATGCAAGCCAATCAGAATCACATAATGTGACGTTTGAGAACCTAAAACCCCGTTTCTCCAAGTTGACACGGCAACACATAACCAGCGTTATCAGAAATCTCGACTTTGGCTGGAGTTTTTAGAAATAATCATTTTCTGTGATAAAAATTGGGTTTCCGTGTAAATGAGAGGCCAAACCGCAGGGAAATATCTGCATCTTCCCTTCATGTAAATGGGGCTTTAATCCGTTCTTGGAGCCTCTCCAGCACTGCATGTTTTGGATCCTTAAATGAACCCAGCTGAATTAAATCATCAGCTGATTTGTTGAGTACTCCATGACATGAGCTGGGTGTGTCCAATAAAGGAAACATCCAAAATGTGCAGTGCTGGGGAGGCTCCAGGATCTGTTTCTAAGGGTGCTTCTCAAATGGAAAGTTGCGTCCAAGTAAAGCTGCATATTTAGGCTGCCACGTCATCAAGCACCACCGAAGGCCATCTCAATTTGAAGGATCCTTGGAAGACAGCTTTCATTTTGCATCCTTCATTCAGCTCATTATTTTCATGGTTTGACCGTGGGGCGTGGGAACATGTGTGACGTAGCCATGAGGCCTTAATAGAGCATCTCATTCTAGCGTTCAATGCTGAGGAGGGTTCGCCCTGGTCCTGGAGTACTCCCAGCTGTAGTGTAATGCCTGTGTAATTTAGGCAAGGCTTTGCCTTTCCCTGGCCCTGGCCATGGACTTGAGACTAGTGTGGAATTTTCTCACTCAAACCACTTCCTGCTGCTTCTGATTGCTTTTAGAGGAAAAAAGCTGCCCATAACTGATGGTCTAGGATCAGGGTTTTTTTGTGGTAATTCTAGCATATTGGTGAAATGGGTTTGGCAAATGATCAAGTGCGTATCTATGTTTGCACTCTGGAGAACGTCAAAGGTTTCTAAAACTCCAGCCTTTTGAGTAGTGAGTGGATGAGTGAGTTCTGCACGATAGCAAATCCTCTCATAATCACAAACAAAGTGTAGACATTATGTAAATAAGAAATTAATTTTGCAGACAGCTTCATTTATTATCATAACAGAACTTTGTGAGGTCTTGATGAAGATGACAGCTTTTTAGTGATTATAAAGGGAACGCTTTTTGCTCGTTTTCTGCCATGCCTAATCCTATGCTAATCCTATGCATCCTAATGCTAGCTTTTATGTTAAAATTAACAGTGGTTTGTATATGCTTTAATAACAAATAATTTATAAGGAGCATTTATGCTGGGCTGTGTAGGTTGTACAACAGCACATAAATTGAAACTATTATAGGGAAATGTATGTTTTTAAAGGGGAAGCACAACTTCTTAGCTTTACCCTGGAATTGGTTCACCCTCCGCCTATGCCTTCTAGCACTGCATATTTTAGATGTCTCCCTAATCAAACACATTAGTAATGGCTCTAAGAAGTTAAATGGGTGTGTCAAACAAGAGAGACATCAAAAATGTGCAGTGATGGGGTGCTCCAGGGCCAGGGTGGGGAACCACTGCACTCAAGCTAGGTGTCCCAAAGTGTGAGTCAGTCTGTTCCTTGAAAAGTCAGTTAGTTGTGTAGTATTGTTTTAGGAATGATCAGTACCATATCTGTTATTGGACAATATTAGCATTTTTTTATGTATCAGTTGGTGCATACTGATTGTGCTTTCTCATTTTCTCCTGTTTTTTACATGTATATTTTTTTTAGTTTTAGTTTGTTATCATTTAACACCAGGGTTATTATAGTTCATTAAAACCATAAAATACATTTGTTACTTGAAATAAAATGAACATTAAATGAAAATATAAATATACATTTCTCATTTTCATTTAGTTTACATTCATGTACTAAAATAACTAAAACTTTAATGAAAATGAAAATGGAAAATATAACAATAAAAAACGAATTCAAAATATTAATAAACAACTATTATAGTATCTCGGCGATACTAAAATAACACTAACACTCACTTAAAGTTAATCTTTAAAAACAGTTAAGAATTCTTTAGTAAAATGAATTTGTATTTAATTATTAAATTAATTATTTAACAACACTAGTAAATGTAATCTTTATTAAATTTCAAAACGAATATAACTAAAAATGAAATGGGTTTCTTTTTATTCCTAAAAGCAGCTAAAACTAGCCAGATGACCACTGAGATTCTGAAGTGTGCATACAATGGAAACTTTCATGTGATTTATATGGATATACATAGAGATTAATTTAACTGCAGAATCCATATTGTTAATTAAATACTTGCTTCTTTTTTTTTTGGTAAAATAGTATACATTTCTCCTGAGAGTTGATCATAAAGAAGAGGCTGGTAATCTACTAATTTATTCGCTAAAACTTTTGGTGGTTTTAGGATTCTAAAGTAGAGGAGCTCTTATTATTACTTCTTGTTTCTGTATTAAATTCTTATTATTGTTATTTTTTTCTGTCCACAGCATTCAAACACACCTCTGTTGAACATTCACCAGAAAAGGATACTCGTAATTTATGTTCCACCGTGCGATTGTCTGGGGTTCCAGACATAGGAAGCCAATTCCCAGACTTCCACTCTACAGTCCCGTACACCCACGGCATGTCCACACACCCAAAGTTCCCTCAGCATGATCCCTCTGGAAGAACGGGCCACAGCAATGGTGGTCCTCCTCCCCTTAGACACGGACACGAGGCCATCAGGCAGATGACCGAACCGTGCAGAAACCCGTATCCGAACGACCCTGTAAGAATGAATCCGAAATGCTCACCCCAGATCAAATCTGAGCCTGAGGAAATGCGGTGCTTCCAGGGCGGGGCAGCTCCCACCCCGCTCTCCCCGCCGATGGCTGAGGGTCTCCACAGCCGCTTGACCTGTCCGCCCGTTTCGGCACAACCCCTGACCCCAGAGGTGGTTAAAGCAGAGGAGGTGTGGTCGGACAGCGAACACAATTTCCTCGACAGGAATATCGGCGGGGTCGCGGTGGCTCCTTCCCACGGCTCCATCCTGATCGAATGCGCTCGACGGGAGCTGCACGCCACCACTCCCATCCTGCGTCCCGACCGCACTCATCCCACCCGCATCTCCCTGGTCTTCTACCAGCACAAGAACCTGAACGCCCCGGGCCACGGCCTGCAGCAGTGGGAGGCTAAAATGGCCGAGAAGGCCAGGGAGAAAGAGGAGGCCGAGCGCCTGGGACTCAACGATAGGTCAAATGCGATGGATTCGGATACGGAGAGCGAAAACGAGACTTGCGCGAAAGAGATACACAAGCTTCAGGTCCCTACCCGTCAATCGCTAACAGTTTCTCGTGACGTCGTCGTCATGTCATCACCCTACTCCCTCACGCACGTCACTGGGCCTTACAACCGCTGGACGTGACATTCTCCGCTTGTCTAGCTAATGCCTTACCTCAGCTAGTTCTCATCTTTTCACGCCCGTTTTTACGTATGCCCTTTTTTTAATTTGTGCTCTTCATCTCAGCTTTTACGACTACCGTTTGTGGGTTTTTAACTGTGAGTTTTGGTGTGTATGTCTGTGTTGTTTTTTTTATTGTAAAGAGATGGTGCTCAGAACAGATGTTATAAAACTGGTTTTATACATATAGATGAAATTAGTGCATAGTAAATGTGATTATTTATTCTGATCATTTTCAAAAACTATTTTGTAATTTAATTTCTGGTCCAAGCCTGTTTACTGCAATAGGAGTTTGTCATCCTTTAAATGACGTGTGTAGTAAACACTCCGAATTGACATTGTGAAATGTGAATTCTATTTTCATGTCTCAGCCTTGGGTGCTCTTTTGGCCGACACTTGCTAGTTGCTATTTTATGGTGCCATTGTAACAGTAAGGTTAAATGACCAATGTGAAACCCACATGGGTTATTACAGGAACTTTCGTTAGTTTTTTAGGGGTATTCGTGTTGGTTTTGAAGGTACATTGTTTCGGCATTGTGAGACATAGTATGTGGCATCCTTTAAAAAAGCACTTTGTATCTTCAGACCAACTTGACAATTGAAGTTTCCAATATGCACATTTGGTTTATCCATCACTCTAGTATCTACAGTCAGCATGTGCTTGGTGTCGACTCAGTCATGATTATAAAACTTTGCATATTTAAGCAATAATCATGGAAGGTTTTATGCTGCATTTTGGCAACGTGTCCAAACTGGTTAATTTCTGGCACTTGTGTGAAAGATTATATTATTTGGTCCCAATTTTTTGTCTTTTCTTTTCTTTTTTGTAACTCCCAAAGAGGTTGAAACATGACTTGAAAACAGCTTAATCATTTTATACAATTCAAGCGTGTTAAATTATATTCCAACAAATTTACTGTACGTTTTCACCGGTGCTTTTAAAGTGATCCCATCACACCTCCTAATATGTCATTTTATATATTTTTATTGCTACATGGTGCATTTTTATTTTTAAAATCAATCACGTTTTTGGTGCGGAGGGTGGGATGGATCAGTGTCTGTGCATTTTTGTACACATAAAACTTTGTTCGGTTTTATTTAGGTGCTTTGAATGAGAAGATCAACTTTAAAAGGAGGAATTACTTCGTAATTGCATATGTACCCAGAGGCCTAGTCAAGATACTGGCTTAATCAAAAGGTTTACATTACTCTTACACGAGTTTTAAAGTGAATATACGGCTAAAAAAAAATTCATTTTAATTTCTTGTTCAAGGTGCTAAAGAGTGTATGTCAGTGTTCAAAACCATTGTGCACCCAAAATGCTGTTCTCACTTCAGCACTTGAAACAACATCTTTTCATATAGGTTGTGAGAAATTTTACACATTATCTCTGAAAACCTGTTTTAACTAGTACTCTAGCTGCAACAAAGATAGAAAAGCTCAACAATAACCCAATGTTTTGGGGAACTTGAAGTCACAGAGTGGCATTTGTACGTTCACGCTACTGTCTCTTCAATTAAATATATTTTTGCTGAACAATTAAACTGTTGTTTTTGTGTAAAACCATCATGTGGAAGAAAAAAAGCCTGGGTTTGTAGCTCAGGGAAAGGCTTTTAGTGCTCATTCAGTGGTGCTTATTCATAGTACCAGAGTCCCTTGGCATTGACAAATCACATGTAGGTGCTGCACTAGTTGGATCTTTCATTTTGGGGATGCTGAATGTTTTACTCTGCTTGAACATCATTAGATCATGCTATGTTATTGAGTGTTTTTCTTCTTGACTTTATGTGGCACAAATAATACTATGACCTCACAGTCCCCTGATGGTAATTGACTGACTTTGAAATGTCAGTACTATGAACATCAAATAGCCTAAGGGAATTACCAATGCAATTCGATTCGAAGCTCACTGATTTTATGCATATTTCTAAGCTTTTGTTTTCCAAGCTTTTGATTTACATCAATGATGGGTTGGTTTTCATGTTGCTGTTCAAAACCTTCATTTTTCACGTTGGATTTATCTGACATTTTGTAGGTTTGACTCATAGGATCTTTCTTGAGTTCAGATGATTGAACATGGCCCTCATAGCAACAGTCTATAGTAAAACTTTAGTCAATTCATTTTGTTACATTCCTTTTCAAGTTAATATATTCACATTAGACGTCTTTTGCATGTTTTTGTTCTCCTTCTTTGTTGTATTTTTTCCCTTTTCTCAGGTCTTTGTGTGTATCTTTGGACATAAGCTTCTAGGATTCTCTCGCATTGTCTTCCAATTAAATTCTCCAAAATGTTTGTTTATATTTTGTGAAATGGAAAAGTGGTTCCCCTTAAAACCTGTTCATGTATATTATCAGTTGGACAATTCTCTTCTGTGTATGCCTGCTGAAGTGTGTAATTTCTGCACCACTAGTGTCACCAAACAGAAATGCATAAATAATCACTGTTTTCAAACAGGTTTCCCAACAATCTCCCAGATAGTTTGATTGATCCAAAGTTGTTATGTTTGACTGGTTGAGGTGCTCAAACAACAGAATAATGTGTTCATAAAGCACAAAGATTCGGATGTTTCATTCATGTTTCATTTATTTGTTGCACATTAAACTTATTTTAGCATCGAAAAAATTACACACTTCAACAACAAGTATGAATGTAAGCCTTCATATGGACTGTTGTACAATGTGGACATTTTAAACCTCTTATACCTTCAAAACAAACAAGAACAAATTATGACTTGAAGACTTGTTTATGTGACTTGAAATGGTTTGTCAAGGAAAGAAAACACCAGCTTTTGAGATTTTTCTTTTAGAAAATAAAATGCACAGTAGTTGTACAGTACATGTGAAGCGTGAGGCTTTTCCATTTGCACATTTTTAAATGATTTTTAAATCCTTATAATTAATGCAAAGTCTATAAATAATACTAAAAAGTGTTTTTAAAAAAAGCAGTTTTGCACAACCCAAACACATTGAAATCTATCCTACAAGACATAGTAACAAAGTATAAATTTTTTTATATAAGTTATGACAACATTTTGTTTTACATTGCTTTAACTCATCAAAATAAGTTAAGCAATTTTCTACTTTTTTTATAAGTTATTCAAGATTCAACACATATTTTAAGTCAGTTTAATGTAAATTAAGTTGAAATGACTTAAACAACCAAGTTGATTGTACTTAAAAATTTAAGGCAGCAACTTTTTTTTCCGCAGTGTTTGAGAAATAAAGAGAAATTAGCAATAGTTCATCAAGCATATGAGCATTTATTTTGCTTTTCTATCATACATTTTGATAAAAGTACCAAAGATAAAATATCTCTAATATCAGATATTTTAAATCGATTTTTGAAAATATGAATTTTAGTCAACATGGATGATCCATGTTGACTAATATTCATGATATTTTCAAAAATCATTTAAAAATATTAGGGAATTTGCATTTGTCAGATTAGAACCAAAGACATTTTTTGTCATTTGAACCCTTAATATTTTATTATAAAGAGTGATGATACATTGGAAATTTAAATGAAATTACTTTAGGTCAGATGAGTTTTTTTTTTTAAAAGTTACTTTTTCCTGACAGGAAATTTGTTTGACCTAATTGTTTCACATATTCAGTTGTACTTGCACTTGCAGGGCTCTGGCAGTATGTCACCAGCATGTGCTCCACCAGTGCACCATAACTCTTGACAATAATAACATCAACAAACAGTTTTAGTGCCCTCTATGGGCAGAATTTGATTAACTTTGATGTGCATCCTCAGATGACTCTAATGCACATGTGTACTAAGTTTTTATGTTATGCAGGTTAATGCCCAAAAATTCCATTGACATGTATCTGCAAAACAAACTCAATAATCAAACTTCCAATACTCACCCAATTTTGTGAATATTGGATGAATACCCTTACAAGAAGTAGCTTTCAATTGGGCTATTAGTATACTTCTTTTAAACTAAAAGAGTATACGTTCAGTCTAATTTTTTATGTGCTAATCAGTGATATACTTAACAAAATTATATTTAAGTATGCTTGGCTTATACTGACGTATATGCGTATACAAAAGTGTATGCTGAATTAAAAAACATAATCCCGCTATTTCTATCACAGGAAAATATGGTAAAAGTTGCATTCTAGTATATAATATAACAATTCAGATTAAGTATTTGTGGCCTATACTTAATCTTTTGATCAAAATATACTTAAGGTACAATTAGAAAGTATATAGTTTTTTGATAGAGTGGCCTATTAAATACTTTTGTCATATTGGCTTCTTTGATGAAGCACTCCAGCATATGATTACATATCTTATGAACTTAAATGTTTAGGTTTATAGTAACAAGTCAGTTTTGAGGTGAAATTGCTTCATTTACAAAGTTCAGTTTATTAAGTAAAATTAAGCAAAGTTAAGTTATATTTTCCAACCATACTTTATGTACTATATGTATACTCATATCAGTGCACTAGTTGTATGTGTATTTCTTATTGGGGGTAAGCTGGCCCACTTTTTAGATAATAAAAGTGTAGCCTACTCTAAAGTGTACTGTAAGTGTAACAGTAGTAAACTCTGAGTATAAAACTAGTTTAACTATTTTTCTAAGTTTTTAGTTTTAATGTTTTGTTATATAACAACTATACTACAAGTAAATGTATAGGCATTGTTAACTTCCAATACATTTTTTACTCTCAGTGAACTAATAGTTTTCTTGAACTTGTATAAGTGAACTTAAAATCATAGTTTACTACTTTATTTTTACACTGAGTATGCACTGGAAAAAAAGGAGTGTATACTTTCATCAACTGAAAATTCAGCTAGAAGTATATAGCTAGTAAACTAACAGTATTGCCTGAAGTTCACTTGTTGCAATACTAAAGAAACACTAAAACAAGATGTAAACTATAGCCTACTTAAAATGTAGCACTATTACACTTAAAGTAAACTTTAATAACAAAAAGTGGGCCAATTTAGTCCCAAGCAGTGGTGTAGTCTACGTGATACGGAGGTATACGCCGTATACCCACTAGAAAAGGCCAATGATTTCGGTATACCCACTTAAAAAAAAGCGTGAGGATACGTAACAACTTCGTTTTGTGTCAGAACTTTCACACTTTCATTCATAAATTCACCCCGTCTGTGTTTGCAAAGCGACACGGGTAGAATCGCGGAATCCAGTAACGGAATTTGGCTATTTTTTAATGAATAAATCAAAAGTAGGGCTGTACAATGAATCAAATCTCGAAATGGACTAGTAGTGTCTGTGAATATTAAAGTAAAAAGAGACTGCAATTGTTCTACGCGTCTCTGGGAATGAGCGCTCAATGTGTGCCCCACATACACACACATACATACTGAAGCACGCGTGACTCACGCTCGTGGTGTTTTCAGCGTTTCACTGTATTGACCCATGATGTAGGCTACTGCATATGTGCACTTCATCGCAGAGCTGCTGTGAAAGTCACTTCACGAGAATTTCACCATTTCATTTAATAAAACTATCGTCATTCATTCGTTTCATATACACACAGAAACTGTAATGTCTTTACGACAACCTGTCAAAATAAAAGTTCGGTATAACTTGAAGAAATTATAACAGAAATATATTACTATTGCACAGTAGAGTATACTTCAAGTAGGCCTAATAATAATAATAATAATAGTTTATTAAAACACACAGAAACTCAAATGTGTACAACCCACCAAAATAAAAGTTCGGTCCAACTCAAAGAAATTAGAAAGAAATTGCACAGTAAAATGTATTTTAAAATAATAATAATAATAATACAATCTTTTAAAACGTTATTTTAAGGGAATATCACACAAACATTACAGATTACAGTATACTCACTACAAAAAACTAGACTACACCACACATACAAGTAGTAGTACACTAATATTAGTAGGCTATAGTTACTTGCCACATAGGCTATAGCTTTGGAAAATATACTTGAACTTATGTTTTAACTTTAAGTATAATTTTTGGAAGGGTATGTTTTTACAAGTTTAAATTTCAGCGGTGCATCATCATTCTTTCTTTCTTTTTAGAATATGTAATTTCATATATTTACTTTTGAAGTAGGCCTAATCTTTACTTGTTTCAACATTTCATGATTTCTCTTTTTTGTTTTGTTTGTATGTATAACAAAAACAAACTAAAAAACATGTAAAAATTAAAAAAAATTAATACAAATAAAAATTGCGTTTCAGTCTCCCGCATGCAGTGCGTTCAGCTCGCGGGAGCCCTACCAGCTTCCGTAGATTCTCGAGCGCGTGCGTGACGCAGCAGCGTCCAACGGTCAGAAGAATTTTTACAGGCAAGATGGCGACTTCGGAGCCGGTAAGAGGGAGCGGGCTTTTTTTCATTTAGGGCTTCTCCGCGACCAACAATGGTAAACCAGCGTCTATTGTGTTGTCTGCGGGACATGTTTAAACAGTGAGCAGTAGTGTTAAAAGCTGGAGGTGTCGTTTTGGGGTTCAGTATGGTTTCGGGGCGGCAATGCTGCTGGTGACTTTAGAGACAGGGAGGGTCCGGGCAACGACAATTCACCGGTCCTCACACCCGTTACCGGCTCATTTCAAAGCGGCGTAATGATACCATAACGCTTTGAGGGCGGATGGTGTCGGGTTTTCTCTCGTCTCCACGTGAAGAGATCATATCTCCAGACATCTGGACACGTGTGTTCATGGCTAACTGTGTTCGGCTAGCGTGTGCAGTCGTGGCTGCTTAATACGTTTTGTAATTCACTATATCAACTAAATGTGACGTTTCAATGTGCACAAAAGAATTTACGTGTAGTCTGATTACGTGAATAGCACCAAAGTCATTGATCGCTGAAATAAGTCAGCATGTGTTTAGAGAAGCTTGTACCTTAGCGGACAGTAGAGGGTGTATGACTCCAAATTGAACTGGAAATTACACTTACTGACTCAATAGTGTGTGATCTGCTCTACACTGCATTAAGTACATGCTGTAATCTAGCTAGTTGTCTTGGTAACAAGCCCGCATATCTGGTAAGTTTGATCACAGGGGCCAGTTGCACACACATAGGTATTATGTTAAGACAGTGTCTTAAGATCTAGCATGACCCACTAGCAGTTAGTCAAGGGGCAGTCAATCTTATTTTTTGGTATGAAATTAGTATCAAATCTACGTTTTTATGAAACTGACTTAAAAAGATATAAGACTAGTCTTGCAACCAGCCCCATGTAACGTTATCTTGGGGTTTCGAAGTATTGAGCCAATAGATTGCAATTGAAACATCTGTTTTCATTTAGTATTTTTTGCTATTTGCCCAAAGAAAGATCTCAGATTGTCCAAGAGCCTCTTTAGCAGTGGAGACAGGCTGACAGCTGCACAGAATGTGCTGTAGGTCAGTTTCAGGTTGAGGATCATGACTTGTGCAATGAGGTGATTGTCAGTATTTCTCTATGAATGCGTGGAATGACCCTGAACTTTTCTGTAATCAGTTTCCCCACCGTCATGGAAAAACCTGGGGGTATCTATTTTAAAATGGGGAATAGTCATGGAAATAGAAATCACTTCTTGTAGAATAAAAATTTCTGTGACTGAAAAAAGGTCATGAACCCATTTTCATTAAGTCATTTTGCATTTATGTAGCGAGGAACTGAAAATGAAGAAGTCCGTGCTGAAAGTCCTACGGCTCCTGTGACAAGTCTTGTGACAAGTCCTGAACAGTACATCAAACACCCTTTGCAAAACAGGTAAATGTCATACATTTCTATGTGTATTTATATCTGAACTTCTATATACATCACCTGTGTAGCATATGCCACACTAAGCAGATAGCATAGATCAGTCCTAGTGCATTAGGGATTAAAGTGAATAGAGTACATATTTGCTGAAATGAACTGAATAAATTTTTTAGACTATTTATTCAAAATCTCAGAAATTAGAGTGCATTTTTTTAGCCAATGTTGATCATCTAAAACTAGCCATAAACTACCGTTTAAATTTTATTGGGCAGTAAAATATATTTTTTTGCAAAGAAATTTATATTTGGTAACACTTTAGTGTAGGGCCCAATTCTCACTATTATAGCTGCTTATTAGCATGCATATCACTAGGATATTGGCTGTTTATTAGTTACTTATAAAGCACATATTAATGCCTTTTTCTGCATGACCATATTCTACATCCCTTACCCTACCCAATACCTAAACTTAACAACTACCTTACTATTAATAAGCAGTAGTTAGGAGTTTGAGGCAAAACTTTGTAGTGAGAATTAGACTCTAATCTAAAGTGTGACCGTACATTTTTCCGCGTTAAATTTATGAAAAGTGGCAGACAAAGTAAAGACATTTATTTAAGAAAAGTAAAGGGATTATTTAAAATATAAATCTTTTGTAATATTATAAATGTTGTTCTTTTGAACTTTGTGTATCAAAGAATCCTGAAAAAAAAATGATCAGAGCTTCCACACAAATATTAAACAGAACAACTGTTTTCAACATTGATAATAAATATAAATGTTTATTGAGCAGTGAGCATCAAATTCAGTATATTAGAATGATTTCTGAAGGATCATGTGACTTGAGTGATGCTGAAAACTCAGCTTTGTCTTCACAATAATAAATTACATTTAAAATATAAGACAATAGAAAAGTTATTTTAAATTGTAACTATTTCACAGTATTACTGTTTTGAGCATAAGAGACTTCTTCAAAAACAGAGAAAATAAAGTACTACTTGCCTAACATTGACATCTTTAGATAATGTGACATTTTCGAATCTAGTCTTGCATGACATTGTCACATTTTGTGTGGCAGTAGTGTTTGGTGTGACTCTGAGCTCAAAAGTCATATGAGTGATGAGGTTGCAGTCCGCCAGTGTGCTGCAGGAAGTGCTGAGCTTACATGTTGAGCTGTCTCATTCCAGCCCTTTCACAGCCCGTGGCTTATTCCTGGGGTGTTTAGATCTCACTCAAGTACAGCATTCACATTTCAGTTTGTGTTGCAATTGCTAGATGTAACGTTTAAGTTTTGTTTAATGACTGTCATTTGTAGAATTTTCGTTATGCTTTTTTTTTTTTTCTAGTCTGTTATAGATAGTTTAAAGTTCACCACAGGTCAGGGCTGCAACAGATAACTCTAGCATCAGTGACAGGGTGCATCTGTCATGTACTCAGCTCTTACTGCTGGTTTCTAGAATGATAGCAGCCTTTATTATGATTGTTAATATAGCTCTTTGTGTAGTGGAGCTGCATTATTTCCTCTATCCTTTTGCTTTTATGCAGCTGGTTAGAATGAAACATTGTCAAAGGTGAAAATTCACTTTTGTTCTTATAGACAATTCCTCTTTTTTTTTCTTTTTTTTTATGCTCACCATGGCTGCAGTAAAATTGTGAAATATTATGATTTGAAGTATTTTCTATTTTATTCTTATGAAAGCAAAGCTGAGTCTACAGCTCAGAGTCTACAGGTCTTCAGTGTCACATGATCCTTCAGAAATCTTTCTAATATAATGATTTGGTGCTCAAGAAACATTACTAAACATTACAACATTACTGATTATTTGATCAATAGAAGGATCACAAGAACCGCATTTATTTGAAATAGAAATCCTTTCTAACATTATAAAAAAATAATGGTCACTTTTGATCAATTTAATGTGTCCCTGCTGAATAAAATGATTCATGTATTTAAAAGGTGTATACAATGGGGTTCAAAAGTCTTGACTCCACTGTGAAAATGTTTTCACAAACGCATCAAACTGTCTTTTTTTCCATTACGAATTAAATATTATCAGTAGTTATTAGTAGAAAAAATTTGATTGAAAAAGTAACATGAATTTAAGAATGTCTAAGAATTGGCTTTAATGAAAGCAACACTCGCTGTTTGTGTGATATCTGATGATCATGTTCTCCAGCATGATTTGAGATGATCTAAAGATCTTCTTGAGCTTCAGCAGCAGAAGGACATCTGGCCATCTGTTCAGAGTAACACGATCAATTTATATTTAATAATGATACTATAACCTGTACTATTTTTAATTCAATTCAATTTTAATTTTATTCATTTTTGCCTAGTAGCCGTGGTTTTCCATTGGTTAAAAGGACCGTGAGAGTCGTCTCTCGGATGAAGCAGCTCTTTGAGAGCTTCTACATGAATATTATATGAGTGACACAAGGAGACTCTCGTGCTCACTGTCCTTATTTGCCTCCCTGCAGATGGGCTCTCTGGTATTTCAAAAATGACAAGAGCAAAAGTTGGACAGAAAATCTGCGTCTCATCTCCAAGTTTGACACAGTGGAAGATTTCTGGGCGTAAGTGGTTTTCCTTTATCGTGTATTTTGACATTAAGTGACATTACTGCCCTTTTTTTTCATGATGGATTTGACTTCTGTTCACTCCTCAGATTATACAATCACATACAGCAGCCCAGTAAGCTTGGTTTTGGCTGTGACTACTGCTTATTTAAGGTAAGATGAGGAAGTGTGTATATGGCCGAACTGAAATGTGTGGCTGATTATTAACTAAACATTTCATTGCAAAGCAGGTGCATTTCTGAGTTTCTGTGGGTATCACTCTGACCATGTGACTGCAGATTTAATTATCTGCATGCTAAATAAAGGGATGAATAGAGCTTGGCAAAAATGAGAAAACACTGATGTCCAGATTGTGTTTGTCTCAGGATGGTATTAAACCCATGTGGGAGGATGACAGGAATAAACTCGGAGGAAGGTGGTTAATGACCCTCAGCAAACAGCAACGACACAATGACCTTGACCGCTACTGGATGGAGACAGTAAGAGTTTTTCTTTTTTCATGGTTTTGTGGATGGCTCAGTGTGCTTTGCATAACTTCATACTGTGCATGTGTTTTGCAGCTGTTATGTTTAATCGGAGAGTCCTTTGATGAGGCCAGTGAAGACGTGTGTGGAGCTGTGGTCAATGTCAGGCCAAAGGGGGATAAAATAGCCATCTGGACAGGCAACTGCCAAAACAGGGACGCTATCATGACGATAGGGTGCGTTGCTAATTAATAATTATTAATAATATTTAATATTTATTACATGTTTTGTCTCTTGGAAATGCACGTTTGACAGTAGCAGTAGCTTGAGTTGGGATGCGGATGTACATTTATTTTCAATAACAAAAACAATATCTGTAAACTTCTAACAACCTAATTTTTTTTAGGGAGAATTTGAAATATTCTGGCTAAGTTATTCAAATTAACCATTGCTCTTCGATAGCATCATACATTTGTAGATCATGATAGCCACAGATAAATAAATAAAAAAGAATAGCACCTCACTACCTTGGTAAAAAATAACTATTATTTCTACAGTAAAAACAGTAGCCTAAATACATTTAGTATAAATAAAAATGCACAAAAACTGCTGTAGCTTAACAAAAATGCTGTAGGGTAAGTATATATATTCCATTACTCCTTTAATATATTTAATATTCACAATTACATTACAAATCCATGCTTAATGTTGGGGACTTGTGGATTGAAAAGTATTTTAACTGATTGTTGTGGCACAGTGTTTCTCCTGTTTTGTTGTTGAACTCTCGGTTAGCATCAGATATAAACTCGAGTGCTTCTCACTGGATCTCACTGCATCTCACTGCACAGTTTAGTGGTCGCGTCACTCGCGTGATCCAGACGTCAGCATGTACACGCATTCACTCTAAGCTCGCGTTGCGCTGTCTTTTGAGCCGAGCTGATAAAGAGGCTAGAAAAAAGGTTGACGTTTTATTCAAAATGCAACCGTTTAGTCACATTCCACAGCCCTATTTTTTGCATTTATTTGATCAAAAATGCAGTGAAACCGTAGTATCGTGAAATATTTAAAATAACTTTTTATTTTAATATTTGTTCAATTTGATTGTTGTGATGGCAAAGCTGAATTTTCAGCATCATTACTCCAGTCTTCAGTGTCACATGATCCTTCAGAAATCATTCTAAATATGCAGATTTTTTGCATTTCAAGGAACATTTCTTCAATGTTGAAAACAGGTGTGCTGCTTAAAGGGATAGTTCACTTTGAAATTAAATTTTGGTATGTTTTAGCTTACCTCAAGGGCATCCAAGATGTAGGTGTCTTTTTTTCCGCAGTAGTTTCAATTTTGATATTTTTAGGTCAAACCGTTCTTGTCTGTCAGTCATATAATGCAGGTCTATGGTCACTGTCTCAAAGAGCATGCACAGAGTCCAAATTAAAACAATTCCCCGTCGTCCAAATTAAACAATTCCCCATCGTAAGTACACATTGATGGCCTAAGACACGAAACGAGCGGTTTGTGTGAGAAAACGAACAGTTTTTATATCGTTTTTACCTCTTGAACACAGCTACGTCCAAGTGATCTGAGAGCGCGGGCGGGTATAGATATATACACTAGATGTCGCATTGGCTACGGTTTCGCAGTGTGTACTTACGATGGGGAATTGTTTAATTTGGACGACGGGGAATTGTTTTAATTTGGACTCTGTGCATGCTCGTTGAGACAGTGACCATAGACCTGCATTATATGACTGACAGACAAGAACGGTTTGACCTAAAAATATCAAAATTGAAACTACTGCGGAAAAAAAGACACCTACATCTTGGATGCCCTTGAGGTAAGCTAAAACATACCAGAATTTAATTTCAAAGTGAACTATCCCTTTAATATTTTTGTTTAAACCATGATATATATATATAGTCTTTCAGGATACAAGATAATAGAATAGAAATAAAAGTTTGGAATAGAATTTTGTTGTAACATTATAAATGTCTTTACTGTCATTTTCGATCAATGAAATGCGTCCTTGCTGAATAAAAATAAATAATCCTAATTCCACCAAAATGTGGAATGTGTTTAGCTGATATTTGATTTATTCATTGTGATATCTGTTGTTCTTCCCCTTTAGGCAACAATACAAAGAGCGTTTGAGTATCCCAAGCAAAACCCTCATCGGATACCAGTCACATGACGACACCTCTAGCAAAAGTGGCTCTACAACAAAGAACATGTACTCAGTTTGAAGAAAACTAATTTCAACTCATTGTAGGTTTATAAAATTTCAAAATTTGCATCACATTAATACTTTTGAGTTTGAGTCAACTACTGTAGTGCCCTTCCTTTTTAAGAAAAGAAAAGAAAAATCAAATATGTAAATGTAGTGCTCTCTCCAGCCTGAAATGATCAGCACCGTTATCGTGTGGATCAGGGGACGTCTGCTTGTTTAGACCTGAGAGAAAAACTATAGCAGTTAAGCTAGATGTTACTGATATCATTTTTAGTGATTTGAGAGAGTTTAAAGGACTAATCGAGACTTACCTAGCTGAAGAGGTTCTAAGGCTTAGATAAAGAGACATACCATTCTTTGCTTTAACCTTTCGTTCTCACGCGTCACGTCATGAATGAACAAATGAACCCACAACTTAATCCACACGGACGTTTTAAGGGCCCAAACTGTTTTAACATGCTTTGGTTAGAGGTGTTTGGCATGAGAAGTGATTGCAGAGGCGCCTGCAGACTGACTATCTTAAAGGTTTGTAAAGGATTACTTTTGGTCATGCTCCAAGTTTGGAATTTGGAGTGGTCATTTATTGTTTCAGCTATGCTGGAATTGTGGCATCTTGCTTGTTTCTCCCCTCCATCTATTTATGATATTTGCGTTGCAGTTGAACTATGTAGTGAGAGGAACACCATGAAAATCAAGCTCCTTTCTTTTCTTTCAGTTGTTTTTTGAGGTTCTTAGCAACGTGGACTACTGCTTGCTGTTTTTCCTTTTTTTCTCTTTTTTTTATACAGTGTATTCAGTGAATGCCTGGACATACATGCTTTTTAAGTTTGCTTCCACATTTTCCCTCATTGATACTGTAGACATTTTCTAGTTTGCCCCACTCTTTGGATCAGTGAAAGAAGAGAGGATATCCATTGTGAATTTATTTTGCTCATAATGTATCTTTATTATCTGTAATTCCAGGATGTATATTACCTTCTTTCAAAGTAAAGGTTATGTGCTTTGCATTAACAATTGAATCCTTCTCCATTTCTTCATTCTCTTGACTCTTTTATCAGAGGTCACAAACACCTAAATACAAAAGGTTTGCTCATTTCCTTATAGTTAAACAGTTGTATTGTGTAATTAATGTCATTAGCACAAACTAATCTTTTAAACAGGCACTTGACGAGGCACCACTCAAGATAAACGAATACGCTGCATCCGAACCACGAACTGTCTGAGTAGGTACTACAATTGAATTTGGATTTACTTTGTGACCGGTTAAAAAGTACATTCCATCAGAGGTGGACAGTAACAAAGTACATTTACTTGAGTACTGTACTTAAGTACACTTTTTGAGTATCTGTACTTTACTTGAGTATTATTTTTTCTGGAAACTTTTTACTTAAACTTCACTACATTTGAAAGACAAATATTGTACTTTTTACTCCACTACAATTCTGTCAAGGTCCTTGAGTAGAAAGTAACATCAGTCAGTGGATGATTTTGGTTGCAGGGGTTGCATTTTGGTTGGAAATGAAAGTTGGGGTGACGTCAGAACCCTGCATCTGATTGACATCAGAACCCGACGTCAGATTGACGTTGGATACTGATTGAAAATAAAAGTCGGGTTGACGTCAGAACTCGACTGATGTTGGTTTCTGACGTCAACCCGATTTTCATTTTCAACCACAATACAACGTCTGTCCAACGTTGGAGATCAACGTCAATCTGACATTGGATTCTGACATAAACCTGATTTAAATTTTCAACGTTGGGTTTGGTCTTCTAAATGTTGACTTTTGTCACTTTTTTGGAGCACACTAGCTTATAGATAACAGTAAGGCGAACATATTCATACTAAAAGCCAAAAAACATTAAATAGGGCAATATTTGAGGGAACAGCCATTTGGGTGTCCGAAACCATTGTGGACGTTATTGAGTGCACTTATTCAATCTCACATTCAATCCCACTACTGGAACTGTGTTTTAGAAATAAATGTGATATTGACATGAGGGTAGGTAGGCAGGCGTAGATTCAGAGGCATACGGTACTTTAAGTATTACATACAACAATGCAACAATAATAAAACAATGCATTGACATTTACTTTTTACTTTTGATACTTGAGTATTTTTAAAAACGAGTACTTCTGTACTTTTACTTAAGTAAAAATTGGTCTTTGCAACTTTTACTTGTAACGGAGTAATATTTGTATAGTATCTATACTTTCACTCAAGTAAGGAAGTTGTGTACTTCGTCCACCTCTGCATTCCATATAGTATGAATGTTGTACTGTCACGTGATCTACTAACGACAGTTGCGTTATTTCGCTGCCATTCATAAATCCTCTCCCGTGGCCTCAAGGGATAGTAAAGTGTCTAGAATCTCGCTGGAAGTAGTAGGTCATCCGGGGACTTTTCACTTATGTTTTTCAAATACTATGTATTCAGACATACTACTCTCTTTGTGTACTGTTTTTTGCATACTATACAGTAGGGAAGTATTCGATTTTGGATGCATAGATGTATTTTTGTAGGCCAACCAAAAATTAACACCATTTATATTCTTTTTAAAGCCTAAATCTAGTCATAAGTATAGTAAAAAGCTAAAGGTAGTATTTACTACACCACGGTCACACAACTTCAACAGCACCACATCTGATCTTCTGACAACTTTCAATCTTTATTTAAATTCTACAAGTTGTAAAGTTTGAGTTAGAATAGTTTACAAGAACACGAGTATAAACGCATTGAAAGTGAATTAGGAAGTATCTCTGTCCCATTTAGCCACTTGTTAGCAACCACCTTATCCAAAATATGAATATCTTGAGCTTGTGTTAACCACAGACCTAAACCCATTGACTTCAGCACGATGAAACCGGAAGTGCAAATATGCTTGTTCATTGTTCAACTAATTTCCAGGTTTTAGGGCTTATTTATGCAAAGCTCTGTTCACAGCTGCTGTATTCTTTAGCAAAGGTCCAAAGTCCTAAACCGCATCAGTGTCTTTCTTAATGTGTGTACATAACCTCTCCAAACAAAGTCACTCCTTCAGCCTGACTGTGAGGTTAAATTTGAACAAGCTGTCCTGTAACTCTCCTCCCTGTTCTGGAAGTTTCTTTGCCATTCTAAAGGATGCAGTAGTTAAGATTGTATAGTTGCTACAAAGTAGACTATAAATGAATGCATGTCAGATTATTTGGTTCTCAAAATAATTTAAAGTCTTCATGGTTGATACATATATACAGACTACATTGTTTAATAATGAATATGCAAACAAAGGGACTAGTTTTTAGATGATTACCTGATTAAACCTGACCTGTCATATCAACTTTTAATAGAAAAACAGCGATATAATCTTCACTTGGCCAGGTGAACTACATGCTAGAATGGTTTTCTTAGTTAAACAAAATGGGGTGTGTCAGAATTACAGAGAGCAGGTGTTGAATGACTTGTGCTTCCATTGCATTGTTGTACACCACACATGACTTTTTATACCATTGTGTGTTTAATACCCTGGCCATTAAGTTGTGAAACCATTTGCATTCCAGTCAAACATTCAATGTGACATTTGGCAACAGGAGTTACATCTCTAGATTATGTTAAGCAACACATTATTAAACACATCTGCCCTTTTAAAAACAAGACAGCC
Organism: Leuciscus leuciscus; assembly: GCF_965113295.1. Lineage (NCBI taxonomy): Eukaryota > Metazoa > Chordata > Actinopteri > Cypriniformes > Leuciscidae > Leuciscus > Leuciscus leuciscus. The sequence continues at coordinate 8,234,487 of NC_138746.1, forward strand.
CTTCAGCATACACCCTTAAAAATAAAGGTTTCAAAAGGAGGTTCCCCAACAAACCTTTCAGTGAGTAGTTTTCTTAGTATACTTTCTAAGTAGAGAACTTTCTTAGTATAAAGAACATTATTATTAAGCTAAACAACATTTTTCCACTATAAAGAACCATTTGTGCAATGGAAAGTTTCCATGGATGTTAAAGGTTCTTTATGGAACATCAATGCCAGTAAATAACCTTTATTTTTAAGTAAAATTGATTAATGTAAGTCGTTGCACTCAAACTCAAGGCTCGTTCACACCAAGAACCATAACTGTATTAGCGTCCACACCAGTGGACGATATCGCTCTATTATAGGTGTGTTCACGCCATGTTGTAATTACCGTAACGATTCTGAACTGTAAAAAGCCTTCAAGTGCTTGTTGAACTTGTAATTACAATGTGTGAACTCTTACTTTTCTGAGAGCTACGACTTGAGCCACGTGACTGCAGTACCACCTGACCACCACTGCTGATTTTAGGCAGACCGATCGGCGACCACCACTGCTGATTTTGCGCAGACCGATCGGCGGCTGACTTGAAGCAGTGCATGCCGGTTAGAAAGTTTGTCCGACTTGAGACAGCGGCGACGCCACATGACTGTGACGTATGGCATCAAAGTACCGCGAGAGCAGCCGGCTGGTTCATTCTGCGCAGCTTCTCCAGAGCGGCTGCACAAGCTCTGATGACGACAGAGCTGCTCCACGATTGGCCGAATGCTCACAAATCAGCATTTTTATAACAGTAAAATCACTTTTTATGTAGTCGCGATATTGTCATGCTTATCCAAATAAAACTGTAGACTGTAGATCCCACTACATTGGTATTTAAATAGTATAGGCTTATGTTGAACTTTATTCTTGTACAAACAGACGCTGTATTAAGCAATACATAAAGTATTGAATGGAAACGTATGTGTATTTGACAAATATTGCATTTATTTCACTTCAGCTGTGATAAAATATGCAAACACCACGTGAGCGGTCACTACGGAAAGCAGAAAGTCTGCAACTTCACGTCTCCATTTTCAGCTCCTCCCCGCACACGGCTACTCTCGGCTCGCCGATCGGTTACATGCAGCCGATGTCGAACAGTCTGCCGCTTTAAATGCTTGGATTCTGATTGGCAGTCAATGTTTTTATCGTTCATCAACTGGAAAAAGTTGTTCTGGAAGTGATTCCAACGATATTGTTTCTGTGCCGTTTGGACTCTGCAATTCTTTTGTATTTAGAACGATTTTGTAAACTTTATCGTTATAGTTATCATTCTTGGTGTGAATGTGCCTTTAACCCATAAAAGTCTGTTTTTAGGCTTGTCATAACTGCATCTCAACACTGAAAACTAGCTTTGAATACTACATACATCTAGAAATATCAATAAACTATCATACAGAGGCAATAAGCCCTTTGTTGCTTGTTTGGTAAAATAAAGATTTTAATTTAAATGATTTGTGTTAAAAAATATCAGGAATCAAACTTGACAATGATCTTGTCTATAAAATTAGACCTTTTCAAATAAATAGTTTGGGTAATTTTAGGTAAATTGAACCACTTATCCATCTATATTGTTCTCTGTTTACTTGAATTCACCTTATATCTAGAGTCTCTGAATTGAAGTTCTGACACAATAATAAGGGATAATGGAAAATAACTTAATTTGAGATAAACCTGTGACTATTAATGGGTTATTCTTATCTTTTTCTATATATACCTTATGACATTTTCAGTTCTGGCAAATACACATTTCCTGCCAGCAGCTGATTCCACATTTCCTGGGACTGAGTGATTAGATTAAAAATGTGAGGTAAACACTGAACAATCATTTAAGCTGAATGCACCAACCAAGTTACTCTTGCTCACAGGAAATCTAGATATGAGATCAAATATTGTATTTGTAAGGTGTTTTTCTCAGTTAAATGCTATAGTATTTTGAAAGTAAAAGTGCTTTGGAAGTTCAAAGTGCCTGTTGCTCCACTCTGAGAAAATCCAGAGGATCCTGCTCCAAAGTAAATCCAGTGCTTGCAACCTCATACATTGTATTGCCACAAAAAAGGTCTTCAAATGTCTCCTGAGCAGACCCACTGTTTGAATGAGGTTGCCATCTATTATGAATCCATGACGGAAAAAATTAAGAAAACTATCTATCTTCTGAAGGATTTTTTCGACATTAAGACAAAATGAAACATTTCTCTTCATCTTTCTTTGCTAAAAGCACTGAAAGCATCGACGAGGAGAAAAAGTAGAACTCTACGGAGTAGCTGAGTTCATAGAGCTGCAGATTGACAGCCAGCAACCATTCAAACACAGCAGAGATGTGCTTATAGAAGAAATCCTCCTGGATGAAGAAGATGCCGTCTGATAAGAGAAGTCATGGAGAAAAAAACTGTTTCAAAACATTTCATTACTAAATCACTATTTAATAATGGTAATATTTGATAAAACTTTAAACATCTACGGTTGCCCCAGAAGGTTTTTTCAGCAGAGAATCCTGAATAAGAAAGATTTCTGGAATATCAAATCAGCATATTAGAATTATGGATGCTGAAAATTCAGCTTTGATCACAGGAATAAATTACATTTTAAAATATATTCAATTAGAAAACGGTTATTTTTAATTGTAATAATATTACTGTTTTTACTGTATTTTTAATCAAATAAATGCAGCCTTGGTGATCATAACAGACTTTGGTAACACTTTTCAAAAAGGTTCATATTATTTAATGGACCTGAGCTGACATAAACTAACAATGAATAGTTTAGCTAACGTTAAGAAAGATTAATAAATACTGTAACAGATGTATTGCTCATTGGTAGTCAATGCATTAATGCAATGAACCTTATTGTGAAGTATATAAGACTTTATCCAAAATGTATCTTTCAAAAGCATTAAAAAAAAAGGCAGTGGCTATTTGCACTAAGTGAAAATATCGATAGATTCTATTTACACTGTAAAAATAGAAATATTTTATTTGTAACAAGTGTAAATAGTAGTTAGATACTATTTGCACCTCAGTATTTTGGTACATTATAAAACAGTATGCAATAATAACATTGAGTGTAAATGATTATATTTATTAAATAAATGCCGCCTTGTTAGGACATTAAAGTCCTCCCTACACTTACCCTAACCCTATCCGATAAACACTTTATTATTAAATAACCATTAGGGACTTTAATTCCACTTTTCACATATTTTCTTCATATTTATTGAAAATAAATGCCTTTCCAATCTGATATGCGATAGGAAAAAGGGAGCAGAACGAGTTCGGCAAAAGGCAGATTCGAACTCTGGTTCGAACTCGCGTCAAAAGTATCTTCTACGCGACGTACTCCCTACGGCTGACAAATTACAGCCGTTTTTTGTCTAGCCCAACCAGACACTGGTGGGCGGAGTTAGTGTAAATAGCTTCTACTAACAAGGCGAGCTATTTGCACTTGGTGTAAATAGACACTCTGTTACAAACTTTTGCATTGCATTATGTACTTTTTGAAACAGCAGGTGTCACACTTTTTGGTGGATGCATGAAGACAACTGACAGTCACATGTATGATGCTTGACAACCATAAAGTATTCAAATACATTTTTATCTTCATTTTGAACTGTAGGCCTATGTCTATTGATTTATAATGTGAATCCCATTAAACCTATTTTTATGAAATGTTTTCCTGAATGTGTGTCAAGGCTTTATTTCTATAAAACACACATCCCTTGATTTGGTATTTTGTTACATAATGCAATGACATTCATACATTTAAAGCTTTTCTTCAGTGTCTAAATAGCCAAACTGCAAACAGCGGTGACGTGTTTGGTGGGCGGAGCAGAAAATGACAGTTTTTCTGCCACCACAATGCGCGCGCACAACTGCAGTAACGTAACTGTGACATCTACTCCCAAATGGTCTATAGGTCTTCATTTTCACCTGCACTTCATACTTGCTTAGGCTTTTTGTAAGCATAGAAATACTGAACAATAATTTATGATAAAAAAAACCCAGCATTACAATGCATTACCATCAAAACATTTTGAGCATACAAGGATACAGAGGATGGTGGCAAAAACCTGGATAATTGTGGAGATGCTGCGTAGTGGGTGGAGAGCCCATTCACACCCCGTCATCACACATTTACTAGTGAGGAAGGTCAAGATGGTCATGTATAGACACACACACACAAAGCTCAGGGCAGCACCCAGGTAATGGAGCAACATCAGCTCGGTTGGCTGCAAGAAAAACACAGGAAACAACATCTATTTGGTTGTTTCACTATAGGAGATAATGTGTCAGTTCATTCTGCTTTAGACAAACAGGACTATGGAATCACAAGTTTGAGATGGTGGTGTAATTAAAATGAAATTTACTGAAATGTTTACTAAAAATTGAAGATTAAAGTTTTCAGTCTCACATTAGGTGTCTTTAACACCTAAGTACACCTAGATGTACTTCAAAATTATTGATAGGTAATGTACTTATTTTGTTGTATTGCAAAACACTTGCTCCCATTGAGATGGTATGTATATATATATATATATATATATATATATATATATATATGTTTGGGGATCACTCTTAGAAGAAAAGGTTCTAGGCTATATAGAAGCTTAAAGGGTTCTGTCAGGAGCTTCATATATATATAGAACCTTTTAGAGGTTCCAGTCATGGGATTATTTTATGGGTTTAGTTTGAATTAATATTGTTTTTAATAAAACATTTATTGTAACCTGATAAACATCAAAGTATTATGCAATTGGCAACATTTTGGCAAAAGTCAGTTGAGTCAAGAACACTTATAGGGTTCTATATTGAACCAAATTGAGCCATTTTTTCTAAGAGTGTAGGATTGAGGGTAGGTTAAGGTGTGAGGGAAGCGTCAACGGTGTAATTATAGATGTAAATAATTACAGCTGTAATTCCCCCTGTTCCCTCGCTGCGGGCCCCCAATCTGCCCGGGGCCATATGCACGTGCAAAACCTGCATACCCAGACGCTACGCCACTGAGTACAATGTGAAACATGTATGTACACACATTAAGTGCACTGTATCAAATGATGCATTTAAATAAATATACAGTAGTTGAAGATTGGGTACAACAGGGATAAAGGCGCACCGGGGTAAAAGGCGCCATTGATTTTATTTTCCTCTAAACCACTGCTTGTCGTAGCACTTTCCAAAACATCCGCTTTTCAAGATGCACGTGGAAATTTGGCTAATCCTTGCATAAAATGATGGATTGCGGGCAGCAGCGCAAAGTTTATTTTGCGCTAATTTGATCCAATATGATGTTTTTTAAAATGTAGATTTAAATAGCAAATGAGAATCGCTAAAATTATTGAATATATTTGGAAACAAAGGCCGTCTTAATGATTTTCAGTTTTGTTCAAGCTAATTAAAGCAACTGTTTTTCTATAACGTAAGAATATGCTAAAGTATTTGGGGTAAAAGGCGCCCCTGCTATTATATAATAAAATATAATTTATTATAACTACTGTAAATCTATATTAAATTATTATGGGATTTCCTTCAATGCTTTCAGAATCTTTTTTTGTTTCTGTATTTAAAAATATATATATATTAACATATTTTAATGACTATATTTATTGAACAAAAAATTCTTCTTTTATTTATCCAAATAAACAGAAAATAGTACAAACTTTGCTAAAGTGATTGTTTTGAACTAGTATTAAGCTAAAGTATTTGTAACTTTACTTTGTGCCTTTTGCCCCACCTTGCCACCTCATACATTTATAAGATTTTTAAACGAAAACAACTTTTATGATTTATTTTCACACAAAATCTGTTGCTCCATCAATGTTCAATGCAAACATATATTTTTTCTGCAATCATACTATGGCAATAGTGAAAAGCAAATTTGTCTTAAGAGTTTGTCTTTAGCCCTGTTATACCCTAATTAATATGAAGTGGAAACTAGTTATTTCATGTGTAATGTGCATAACATCATGCATGTTTATTATATTTACACAGAGTACGCCTACAGGAGACTGTCTTCCAAGCCTAAGAAGAGTTTGCTTTGTGACTCCACCTATGATCAACTTTACATAAATGCTTTCATGCTACCTATTATCTTGTAAAATACATGGTTAAGGAGCTTGATTATTGCGTGTTTGTTAAGAGTAAGTGTTGTTAGACTCTCTTGTTAAGGCTCTTGTCTTGGCACTGAATCCTTTATTAACTATGCGTGAGCAAGAAGTGAAATTAGTGAAGGGTATTCATCTGTACTTACATTGCAGTTTCCAGCCATGAAAGCACCCATAGACACCACACAGCCTAAGATCATAGCAATCTTACTGAGAAGAGAATGAACATTGTTCCTGTCCAGGATGTGCGCATGATGGAAAATGCAGAAAATCAGAACTGTGGGGACAAAGAGAAGATATATTACACATATTTTCTCTGCAGTGTGTTCAAATCACAATTCAATTCACTGTAAGTGATAAAGAGAGTCTTATGAACATTCTGTGCAATTTATTACACTACCAGTCAAATGTTTGGACATGCCTACTCAATATCTACTCAATTATGGAATTAATAATATGATATTTAAAAAATGTATTAAAATATTTCAGATATAAACTGGTACACAAATTAAATTATGTGAATTATGTAGTGCACACCCTATACACAGATGTGAAGTACAGGCTATTATCTGAAAGTCAAATACACCCACACAAAAATGAACCAGCATTGATTGTTGCTGTGAATAGGGAGTTTTCTGGAAAATTCGCTCCACTTGTGCTGCAAAATAAGCAGAAAATGCCTGTCATTCCTTTGTATTATGAAGTGGAAAATAGCAGGTGTTTTAAAGGTCAATGTGTTATTCAAACCTTATGGTGGGGACATTATCCAGGGTGCAGCAATTCCCCGTTTCATTTGTTTGACACGAGTTTCTGTATTCCCTGTTAAGAAATCCAACAATGTTTTTATGAAGCATAAATGAAAGAAACATTAAATAATGCAGGTTGAATTCATCACTTTACCAGTTAGTAAGTGAGCAGACATGGTTGAAACGTAAAGCAAGTCCATATCTGTAGAAAAAGACAAGAGAACCCTTTAAAACAAATGTCATTTTAAGTTAGGAGAAAAATACTAATCCTAAAATCAGAACCAAAATAGTTCAAATATTTTGCTATGGGAGCAGCATCTTTTGTTCTGTATTCATTCTGTTCAGTATTTAATATTGTGCTAGATCAGTGTTGGCTGAGTTACTCTAAAAAAAGTAATTAATTAGTTACTAATTACATCTTCAACGGTGTAATTAGATTACTGTATCTCTAAAAAAGTATTGGATTACTTATTACTTTCTAAATTCCATATCAACCTCCACCATTGAACAATACAAGGAACGACATGAAACTGCTCTATTGATTATTTCAAGTACCGTAAATAATATAAAATTGCATAGGCTAAATTATTCTTGAGCTGACCAAAGTATTTAAAGGGAGAAGGTTACATTAAAACATACATTTTCACATTCAAATTTGATATTAAATTCACTATTGTTTTATAGAATTGTTCTAGTCTATACAGTAAACATAACAGTAATTAAAAAAAACAGTAATCCCTTACTTTACTTTTTCAAGGGAAAATAAATTAGATTATAGTAATCAGATTACTAAGTAATGAATTACACCCAACACTGGTAAAGATGCATAAGGGTTGTTTATTAAGTAACCCGGAGCCTGTTGATAGAGCATGACTCAGTTACACAGAAAATTATGAGCATCTAACAATGCATGTGAAAATGTCTCAGATCAGACTCCCCCGATAAGATTCCCAAAGAGTAGAAAGACCAGCCTTTACTTGTCTTTGAGTTTTTCTGATCCTGACTCATGTTCGGTTACTGAGTTTAAAATATAATGTGCCATGATGCTTATGACATCAGCACTGAATTACTTGCCTCTTATTGATGTTAAGCTAGTTATGCAACCATCTTTTACACGTCATCACCAATGTCATAATGTAGATATAAAAAAATAACGATTGAATCTAGTCTGTCTGTCTAAGCAAAAACATTGAATGGTAATAGACTCTAATAAAAGCATCTTAACCAGTAACAAACTTTTGAGTTTTAGCTGACCTTGAGAAGCAGCATGTATTTGTAATAGGTCATTTAAATTGAGAGGAACAACAAATAATTTGGTCAACTCACACTGTCCAGCACCCGATGAATGAGACAGCACACAGAACAATGGGTAAAATAACCCAAACAGCCATGTTTCTTGGAGACAGTTGCTTCAAGATGAAAGTAAAGTGCTGACAATCTCAGAAGTAATACTTCCACGAAGGTCTTGAAAAGCTAAACACGTCCTTTAACATCTTTCAGTTTTCCTTCTGCCCTTACCAGTCTACTATCTCCTCTACCAGACGAGCTACATTCTTACATGCAAAAAAAAAAGAAAAAAAGCTTTGAGACATGCCACCACATTCAGCCACTCCTTAATGTTAATCACCTGTTACAAGAAAATATAACAGCCATAAGACAACTTGGGTTGAGTCAACTCAGTCTTACAGTGTTTACTTATGCTCTTACTCATAGTTGTCCAGAGAGCATGTTAGTTTAGAGCAGTCAGTGGTTCTCAAACTCGAATCAGAACATCTACTGTAGATACCCACCAAGTCATGACAATGCTCCCTCTAAATGTTTAGCATTAGGCAAAAATACTCTCTTTGAATGCAATCAGACTGTGTGCAACATACATTCTGCCTTATTTTGACTGATATCAATATTCCTGTAGGTCAAATAAATCATGCTGCTGTAAAAGCCTCACCAGTGCCTTGATCTGCCCTTTTGTAGATCTGTGGAAAGAGCATACAAGAGTAGCCTCTAAAAACACAGAGATGGAAACTGGAGTCTGCGACTTGGACTTGAAGACATGTAGAGACTCGGGTCGTGAAAAACACAAGTCATTTTGGTATGGCATTTCCGATTACGTTCTCTCTTTACTATCCCACATGTCAGCATGAAACACAACATTTTATCTTAATTCATTCATTCCCTATCATTATGTGTTGCAGCAAACACACCAAGCCAGCGTTATTATATTGCGCGTGACGCATCTGAGGGCAGTAACAGTAGGCCTAGCAGTCTTACCTTGTGATGATCTTCGTGTCACTTAAATTGAAAAGCAATCAATTAAACCATGCAAGTTCATTTACATATGGACTACACGCATTTTAAGGCCCTGTCCGACTTAACACAGATCGGTTTGTTGAGTCGAGATGCGTTATAATATCGCCTTATCACAAACGGGAATGATGTTCTTTGTGTTGTTTACTTTAACGCTTGTTTATACCATAGACTGTAAAAGGTTTATTCACCTTACCTTAAGGGTTTGTTACCGCCGGCGCTCAAGACTACATTACCCATCACTACTTGAGAACTACGCCACACTACGGCAACTCAAACAAACTCTTTATAGTTATACTGTCCCATTCGACCTTATGTCCCAATCACCCTTAATTCACCCTAATATGCAGATTTTACATATATAGATAATAAATGAAAATAAGTATAGCTTAGCGAACATTATATAGACTAAAATACATCTAAATTGTAGAATGATGTACACTCAAGAGATCATGTATTATATGTTTGTGAACATGTGGTTGGTAGAGTGCGTGGGTCCGGTCCCAGGTGACTGATTTATATGAAGATGAGTTAGGGATGGTTTCCAGATATCAAGAAATGTAGATATAATATTCTTGTGTGTTATTTTTTCTAATGTAATGTATTCTGTAAGAAGATTAGTCCAGTGATTGATATGTATAACATTTTTGGATTTACACGTAGAATTGACTTTTGTTACATTTTTAGAGAGCTATATGTCGTCGGCTATGCATGCTACACACATCCTATAGCTACGGCATGAGTTCGACACAGAAGTATAAATTGGTCATCATGCGCACAGCTTCAGACAGCGCTTGAACTGACAAAATACATAAATTATGCCAAAATGCGCGTTTTGATGAACATAAAGAGTTGTGAGGAAATGTGACGCATGTCAGATCCGCGTCATGTGCGGCAGGTCTTAAAGTGACAGCAGCCTAATAAATAAACCTGCTGCTGTGATGTCATTGAACATAATCGAAGAACAAAAGAAAAATAGAAAATCACTCGCTGCTCTTTACTGAATAACTTTTGTAGCTTTAATAGGGATTCATCTGGTGTCTTACCTGTTAGACCTACATACAAATCTTAATGCACTGTTTACAAGGTTACATGGATCAAAAGCAACGAAAACAATAACTTTTTGTGCGTTTTGACCTATTTTTTACAGTCTATGGTTTTGACAGTGCAAGTAAAAAATCTAAACTGGTCTGACTGGGCCAATAGAAAAAATGTAGCCCTGATATAATGTCATTTATTATAATATGTTTATGTGAAGATTGTTTTAAGTTCACTTAAAATATTTTTTTTTATTCTTAAAGCCTTATAACTGTTCAAATGTATCTTTGAATTATACTGTAATGCTGAATGCCTATTATTTCATAGAAACATCAGTAGCAGTATTGGTATCGGTGATGCGATATTTAAACAAACATTTAAAATATAGGCTACTGTCTTAATGTTGTTTCTACACTAATTTGGAGATTAAATGTGAAATTATTTCAATATAAAATATAAAAAACGTTAATGTTAGGTGCGATGGAAATTAGAAATGGCTATTAACATTTCTTATTTTTTATGGAATTTTTTTTAAGACAAGGGCCCTCACGTGTCCTTTTTGTTCAAAATAACTTCCCCTCCCTCTTACAGTGACAAATATTTACTTATGACGTATTTACTGGCACGTGACAACCTGTCACACATGAGATCACAGGAATAGCAACTCACAACCATATCAATTCCTGATGGACAAAATCCCGCCCTACATTTTTTTTTTCTCATTCAAGAAGAAAAGACTATCACAACTTCTGGTTGATGCCGACTATAATTTGAACGGATCACATGCAAACAATGGTCAACGTCCTGCATCCTGCATACATTAGTCACAAAAAAACTATGTTAAATTTGTATAGGCTTACATGACTGAATTTCTCAATACAATAATGTTAGACAGGGTGTGAGAGACTGACTGCCTCAACTTTTATTGCATGTTTTTTCCACCATAGAAAAGGTGAATGGTGACTGGAACTGTCATTCTGTCTAATATTTGACTGTGACAACTGCTTTTGTGTAAAATAAAAAGAGAAAACTTAAAGTCATAGATTTTTAATACGGGTGACTAGATAAATTAAGATTTAAAAATAAATAAATAAATATATATATATATATATATACATATATATATATATATATATATATATATATATATTGGGGTGAACTATCCCTTTAAGAAATGAAGCTCGCATTAGACCACTTGTGCCTGGCAGGTGCAATGCAGTTCAGTTGTTTTGCCGTCATTCACTCTGATTTTATACTCTTTGCGCAAACATTTTTTATAAGCACTTTATATATTTAAAATCACTCACAACATGCATTAAACACACACAAAGTCGATTTTTTTTTTAACAGGAGCGTTATTGCCTGCTTCGGGGTCCTAAATTTCAAAACAATCGAAATGGCGGCGTCTATAAGATGGAGTCTATTGCGACTCATACGGACACATCGTTTTAGGTTGGAACTGGCGTACAGCATCTTTCACAGCATTTAAAAACCAAGATGTGTATTGTTATATAATATATTGTCAAATGACGATAGTTCTAGGTTACAGTGGTAACCGTAATTTCAACCAAAGAACTAGTCAAACGATTACCTTGGTAATGACTAAGTTACCTTGGTAGTCACTACAGTGACTTCCACTGTCATACAAATACATTTAAGTTAAATAATTTATATTGTTTGAGTGAAATTCTATGTAACGTTATCCATTTGATCCTCTGTGTATTATGTGTTTTATTTATTTACTGTTATGTTATTTATTATGGTCGTATTTTGGCATATATATATATACATACATACGTTGAATGGACTAAATATATATATATATATATATATATATATATATATATATATATATATATATATATATATATAGTGTGCGTGGGGAATTTAATCACTTTTGTTCTCTTTTAGATTGCCTGTAAATGACCGAAATCAGTGCTATTCAATGTGGGCTTCCCACAGAATACATTCTCAACTGTATGAATGCAAAGCATTCTCAGGTGAAGTAACGTTATTTTACTTTTACCAGATATCCTCTTTATTCCATTACAGATCACTTTTGGTGATTGAAAGTTTGTAATGCTGTTGAATTTTATATTGTACAGTCCTGTAGTCCTTCTGAGGACTTATTAGTTGTTGTTTTTTGTTTGTTTGTTTTTTTTAGTACGGAAGATTTCAATTTCAACTCAAGACACACCAAACCCCAGAAGTCTAAAGTTTCTTCCTGGTAAGCCTGTGTTGGGGACAGGGACTCACGATTTCCCAACATCAAACTCAGCAGAGAGTTCCCCTTTAGCCAGGTAAACACAGTTTTGGCTTTATTGACTACTTTCAAATCATAGTGTCCTTTTGCAAATAGTGATTTGAATGTATCATTAATTCTTCTGCATTGAATTATCTGTAAGTTTGTGGTATTCAGTTGTTCTTGCATCCTTCAAAAGGCGTGCATAGCCTTGCTGTGTATTAAATACATTTGTTGTAATCATCCAACAGGGATCTTTTCCAAATTGAAGGCATAAAAAGTGTCTTTTATGGCCCCGATTTTATCACACTGACTAAGGTAGGGTCCGGCGATTAGACATTCTGTTTGATTGTTAGCCTGTGTTCTGAAGTACTGCTTTTAAATTCCTGAATAAATTGTTACTTATTAAAGACAGATGATGATGTTGAATGGACAGACATTAAACGACATGCGACTGAGGTAATCGCTAAGTTCTTTGAGAGTGGAGAGGCCATCGCAATGGGAGCAACACATGCTGAGAGCAGTAAGCCAAACATTGCACAGATTCGATTGACTAAATAAATTATGGTGCATTATGTACTGTATTTGAACTGGTCTGATCATTTTAATGTGTCTTTATTCTTCAGGTGTTACAGAGGATGATGATGAAATTGTCTCAATGATCAAAGAGCTGTTAGACACACGGATCAGGTATGTTTTGTTGTTTCGATTCCATATACACTACCTTTCAAAAGTCGGGGTGAGGTCAAAACATTTTTTTTTTAAATGAATACTTTTTATTTAGGAAGGATGCATTAAACTGACAATAAAGACATTTATAATGTTACAAAAGATTTCTATTTCAGATATATGCTGTTATTATAAACTTTAATTCATCAAAGAATCCTGGAAAAAAATTATGGTTTCCACAAAAATATAATGCTGTTTTCAACTGTTATAATGATAAGAAATGTCTCTTGAGCTGCACATCAGCATATTAGAATGATTTCTGAAGGATCATGTGACACTGAATACTGGACTAATGATGCTGAAAATTCAGCGTTACAATTACATTTTAAAATATATTAAATTAGAAAATAGTTATTTTAAATTGTAATAATATTCCACTGTTTTAACTGTCAGCCTTAGTGAGTGTAAGAGAGTTTAACAAACCTTTGAATGGTATTTTATACATTCCAAAAATCTATATTTATATATTTCTTTTTGAATTAGTAATGATTCAATAATTATACATTTGAGATTTTAAGAATATAAATACTAGTCACTCGAGTGAACCTTTTAGCATGACACAATAAAATGGCTGTTTATGTGGACAGGGCCTTCAGATTATTAGCTAGTTATGTAATGAAGGTTTTTAGATGTCCACCAGAGCTCAATGCTGTGTCTGCTTTCCTTAAGACCCACGGTTCAGGAGGATGGTGGAGATGTCATATTCAAAGGCTTTGAGGATGGCACTGTGAAGTTGAAGCTGATTGGCTCATGTACTGGCTGTCCCAGCTCCACAGTTACCCTAAAAAATGGCATCCAGAACATGCTGCAGTTTTATATACCCGAGGTAGACCTGGTAGAACAGGTGAGAGATATAAATCCATTAAAGATTATTATGTTTTTTCCCCCAAAACTTTCTTTAGTGTGTAATGTTGCTGTTTGAGCATGAAAAAGGTCTGCAAAGTTACAAAGCCCAAAGCATAAAGTCACTCCAAAGGGAGTTATTTCCTATATCAGTGCGCACTGTTTCTGAACTCCCTGAAACGCCTCGATTGTAGTCTTGAGTTTTCTTCCAGGCAATATTTTCTTCAATATCCCTCATTTAAATAATTCTAAGACATGTTTGGAAAAAAAAGGGGCCGTGACATTTCCAAAACATGCTTGAAACAGTCAACCAATCAGAGCACATTTCACTTTTTTTCGTAAGGAGGGGCTTCATAGAGACGGAAACTTAACAGATCATTAGTGACACACTGGGAAAGGAGGTGCTGCAATAATGTAAAATATTTGCAAAATAATAAGTCTTTTGAACGTTCAAGCATGAAAACCAATTCTTAATATGACAAAAACTGCATTATATGGCCTCTTTAAAGTTATTAATGTGAACATTATTTGCATATTTTACTATATGACTTTCACTATTCACATGACTATGTATATCTTTGTATTTAATAAGGTGGAGGATGAAGTGGATGAGATCAACACAAAGGTGTTTACAGAACTGGAGAAGAAACTGCAAGACTCATAGCGTGAGACCCGGCTCTGCTGTCAACATATTTCAATTGCTATCAATGTGTCATCATCATTGTGGGATTCAGACTCTCCATAAGGATGCTGCATATTTAAGGTTCAGAAACTAGAATATACTGTAATATTTAACCAAGCCTAAAGTCGTAAGTTGTTCTGTTTCCACTATAATAGTGCAATATTGTGGTTGCAAGTACAAGAAAACTGAGCTCTGCACTTTCCTGATTACCGTTATGTGTTCTGACTGTTGCTTTTTTTAGATCTTAGAGTTGCAAGGTTAATGATGTTTGTTACTTGTCTGAGAGAAAAGGTTAAATTGAAGATGGTTGTAATGCTTTTTAAAATCCAATCTTTATTCAGTTCTTTTGGCATGAATTCAATGCTGTGATCCTGATACATTCTTAAACCTCAATTGACCGCTTGTAATTGTAGATCTACCACAGCTCTAAGAGTCTTTCAGAATGAGATCAGTTGTGAAAGATTGTATTCATCTACTGCCATCCAGCAGTTCGGGAGGACTTATAATGAAATAAAGTTGTGCATAAATCAGCGATTGTCTTGGTCTAGATGTTTGTCATACCATTTACAACTTTTCCCTTTAGGGGTTGAAACAAATTATTGAGCTTGTTTGTAATTTTCTGCATTTTGTTCTATTTAAGCCTCCATTTTTATTCTGCGTTTCAGCATAAAAAGCTCAAACCATTTGTGAACAATTGTTTTTTCACGAATTTTTCCAGAATGAGAGATTTGAATATCTGATATAAAAATGTCCAGAGACAGTCCTTTAGAAGCAGTTACCACGTTAAATCATCTTGTGATATAGCTGTATGAAATGGAAGCTTGTTTCTGCCTCTGAATAAATAAATAAAAAGGCAGGCCTCATTTTTTCTCGCAATTGTGAGTTTATATCCCGCAATTCTGAGAAAAAAATTAGTATTCCATGGCGCAGGTTCTTACACCTGTAGATGGTGGAATTTTGAAACAAATTCTTCACATGCAAATTTGCTATTAGTGGACAGGCATCAATTTTCAGTTTTGGATTATTTTTTCTGTGCATTATTTGATGTTCAACAACAAAACTTTCCAGAGTGTTCAAGTCTCAAAGTCACTTGGAATTTAAGTGATTAATATAATGGTAATTTAAAAGCTAAAAACGAACCTTTCGGTGGACATTTAAACAGACTTGCTTGTTTTTTTACTAAATGGTTTCATTTCATTTTGCAACAAAGCATAATGAAAAAAAGTGCAATTTCTAAAAAAAAAAAACGCCTAGAGCTCCAAATTGTCTAAAACGCTGACAACTAATTAATTTGGATTTCATATAATGACTCATGCATTTTGAGTGGATAAAACATGATTTGAAGTAAAACGATCCAGTAATAATAATGATTATGGTATAGGCCTATATGCTAGCTATATAACTGAACCGTTGGTGTTATTATTATGTATTATGTGTGTGTGTTATTTTTCATTTGTGTGTGTTATGTAGGCCTATTATTTGATTTCACGTCAGTGTGCGCCACTGTCAGGTTTTTCTTATCTATTGTCACCCGACCCTGGATCAGTAATGCGCTGATGTACTTCAAACGATCTGCGCATGCGCCACATCCAGACGTCTCAACCGGTGAATAAGAGAGGACGACGGGTAAGCAGCAACAATAACAGCTAGTTTGCATGCGTATATATCGACTTAAGTTTTGTTATATTATTATTGCTTTGTCATGCACTGTGTTATGCTGCGTAGACTGTATACACTTCTGAGGTGTAAATGAGACTAGAAAGTGCACGGACAGAAACCTAGACAGTGTGCTGCTCATTCGAGGGCCCGAATCAGATTGCACTGCTGAAAAACAAAACACTGCAGTCAGCACAGTTGTGACTTACACACTACAACTGAGACCGCTGCTTAGTTGGAGTTAATAAACTTCATAGTTGTTGAGGGTGATAATACGGGGTTTTAAATTGTTAGGTCAGTGTTGTTCCGTTAGCTGCTTAGCTTGCATTGAGAATACGTTGGTGTGCTAAGCTAGTGCAGATAAAAGATTGGCTAAAAGTGACTGTCTGAGTCTTCAAACAGTGTTGGTGAGGAGGACATGAATGTGGCTTATTCACTGCTGGGTCTGGACTTAGACAGGGTTTTAAAGCAGAAAGAAGTTGTAAACAGTCTGTTGGTGTTGTGGAGTTGACAGATGGCGCATTGGCTCTGTTTCAAAATCTAGTTAACTCCCTAACTAGACAGCATGTGCCTTTCGAGTCTCTGGCTCTCAAGATAGCTTGAAGTTATTTAAATTCAATTAACAATCTTGCAAAGACAGCGCTCATTTGTCAGTAAATTATACAGATCTTCTTTACAGCTACTTAATTTAGAATGATAAAAAAAAAAATCATGAGAATAATCATAAGCTTTATTGAGGGCCCTTTGAGTCTTGGGCAATGGTAGCGATTGAAGTTACAAAGATCAATAACCATTGATTTTGTATGTCTTGTGGTAATCAGAAGTGTTTTCTTGGCGCTTTGGCAGGCAGCCCATGAAACAACTACGGTATCTTAGTTCCTGTCCATCCAGTTTTATGCTTGTAATGTTTTGAGCTTGCAATTTTATTAATTTTGAATAACGCCCCCCCCCCACAGGAAATAATCCACCATCTGGTCCAGCAGAAAACGTGAGCAGGTCTCCATGGCCCAGTTCGGGGGGCAGAAGAACCCTCCATGGGCGGCCCAGTTTGCCGCAACAGCGGTATCACAACCAGGCCACTCAGGACAGTCCCTGGACCTGAACAGTTTACATTGTACGTCATCATAAATACTTACATAAACACGTATTTTGATTTACATTATTGGCACTACTTTACATTCAATAAAAAGGTCTAATTATTAGTCTAAACATGCATGAATAAAGATAGTGTTTCCTCTCTAGCTTCTCTTGCTCTAGCTCTCTAATTGTGAAGGTCAAAGCTCAAGATGTTTTTGTTTTGTTTACATTGGCAGGTCAAAGTTTGCTTGTGCTTGTTTGAATGTTATCGATAGCAGTTACAGTGTCCTTACAATATCACATGTTTCTCCCATAGCTTTAGGAGTACAGCAGCCGTCCCTCTTGGGAGCGTCTCCGATGTACACTCAGCAGTCTGCTTT
Organism: Leuciscus leuciscus; assembly: GCF_965113295.1. NCBI lineage: Eukaryota > Metazoa > Chordata > Actinopteri > Cypriniformes > Leuciscidae > Leuciscus > Leuciscus leuciscus. The sequence continues at coordinate 8,252,302 of NC_138746.1, forward strand.
AGCTGCAGCCTCCCTCAACTCACAGTCAGCTGCCAACTATCAGCTGTCGCAGCAGACCGCAGCACTCCAGCAACAGGCCGCCGCAGCCGCTGCCGCTGCATTACAGCAGGTGAGATCCACCACTGGAGAAATTAGAAATTACACATTGACATTTAACAATAACAACAATTACACCCTAACATGTTAGACTTACTATTTCTGCAGTATGTAAACTGTGTGAACAGTATGCAAATTATCCCGGATTTCCACAAGATAACAATCAGCAGAATGTGATACTGTATCCCACAATGCAACATGCTTGCCCTTTGATTTCCAGTGTGATGGATGAACTATAAATAATTACACTGACTTTTAACAGGTTTTTGACTAATTGTTTTGAGAGTTAAGAGTAGCATACCACTATTTGAAGCATTTATTGTGGAATGATAGCTAGTATAGACCTCATGCGCCAGAGAAACAGGCGCGCAGCCATCTTTAGAATATTGTCTTTGAACTTCTGTTTTGCGGTCGCGCTGTATATTTCTATGGCATCGCTGTCGAGGAGTAATTAGCTAGTGAAGTGGATTTACTTATTGTAAAGTTAATAAAAGTTATCATGAGGATTGTAATGTTTAAAGCAGATGTCTTAACAAATGTCAGTAGACTGGGAAGATTCTAAACGAGCAAAAGACAACGAGCGCAGCGTTGAAAAGGGGCGGGGCTACATAAGGTCTATAGTACCTATTCATTTCCAAAAATGGTAGTATTTGATGAATGAACTGGAAGCAATTACTGCGGCTTTTAACGTTTTTTTAATAATGTTTTTAATACAAAATGTGACATTGTAGCATACTACTGTTTAAAGTATTCATTGTGTAATAATAGCTAGTATAGTACCTGTTATTTACTAAATGTGACAACAGTAACATACTACTGTTTAAAGCAACAATGCTGACATTTTACTGTGGAATTATAGCTAGTATAGTACTTATTTTCCGAAAATAGTTGTAATTTCTAATTATACAGTATATTCTGTGCAGAGCATATGAGCGGAGTGGAGCGGTGAGAATCTCCGCTCATCGCTCACGGAACTGTTCACCCCTCCGCTCCCCCGCTCAAAGCTACATCAGGCCGCTCCGCTCATTTTCGCTCAGCGCTCAACGCAGTTTGCTTCGCGCTCCACTCAAATCGCCCCCCGCTCGCTCCAAAAAAGGAAAAAAATCTACATGTATATCACTTGTAGCGGTCCCCAACCTTTTTTGTGTCACGGACCGGTTTAATATCAGACAATATTTTCACGGACCGGCCAAGGTGTGGCGGATAAATACAACAAAATAAAATGATACGCACGGCATAAAAAATGGGGTATTTTTTTTAAATAGCCTATAATAATAAACGTGAATCCAATATGTGTAGGCCATACTAGCAACTTTATTAGCAGCGTCCTCTAACATCGCGCCTAAAGACAACTGAAAGTCTGAACACAAACAAAATGCCCCCAAAAGAAAAAAAATCTCCATGTTTTCGGTGCTGATGCGTTCATAACATAAGGGTGGCGCTGCCAATAACGCACCTAAAAGCTGTCACAACGAACCGGCAAAATTAATGATTATGTATATGTAAAATATAGCAGGAGACATTTTAATTGTTTACTAATAAACCATTTTTTTTTATGTCTGTGGCTGGAAAGATGCTGACTCGCGATCTTCGCAGTATTGAACGCCCCAGAGAGAAATGCACATTTCATACGGATTCAAGAGAGCAGTCTGTTTTCTTTCGTTTTTAATTGTTCTGTTTAAAAGTAGACATTTCAGGCTTTATATATATGTCTCAGGTCTGTCAGGCAAGTACGCTGAGTTTCGGTTCATTTATGAGACAAACTCCAGGTTCACCCGCCGGCGCCTTCGTGTCGTGATTATCTAATATATTTACTTATTTATTAAATCCAGAAAATTGGTTGATGAAACACTGATCAAAATTAAGATACAATTAATACAAAACGAAATTAAATTTAAAGACAGGCTTTGTGCTTTCTGTTTGAGGTCTCAGTGAAAGTTTTAAAGCAGTCTTTTAGTGCCGCTGTCAGAGCGCTCACATCCGTAACGGAGAACTGTCCCATCTGTAACATTGTTTTAGTTTTTTTTGTGTGAAACAAATTTCTAAATAAATGCGACTTATAGTCCAGTGCGACGGCTATGCCTATATATGTTTTTTGTTCTTCATGGCGCATTTTTTGACTGATGCGTGGCGTGAGCGGAGCGGAATTGGAGCGGGAAATAGTGCGACGCTCCGTCCTTTTGAAATTGCCGCTCTGCGCTCTGTCCAAGATCCGCCCGCTCGCGCTCCCCGCTCGCTCCCGCTCCACTCCGCTCACATGCTCTGATTCTGTGCACATAATACCGCACAGTGGCACCTAAACCTTACCTGATCTCATTCCTTTCATTGCAGTGTATAAAGTGCTTCCTCCTCCATTTTGAATTGTACTCATCTGCATTTCTAGCATGCTCAGTGTTAGAGTGCTGTAATCTGAGCCCTTCCCCCAGCCTGCAGTGAGCAGTCTTGAGTCACTGGTGTGTTTTATTTTAGTCGCAGATCAATTCAGCCCTGCAGCAGTATCAGCAGCAGCAGCAGCAGCAGCATCAGCAGCAGCAACAACAACAGCAGCAGCAGCAGCAGCCACCTCAAGGCCCCCCGCCACAACCTCCACCTCAAAACCTTTACAACGTCCCACATCAGGTACATGCGCTCACTCTAGGGATGCACGATATATCGGCTAGAGGTCGACCGATATGGGTTTTTTCAGGCCGATGCCGATGCCGATCTTTTGAAATCCGGGTCGGCCGATGGCCGATTAATGCTGCCGATTTATTTTGGCCGATATTTGGCCGATTATGTGCTTGTTTTTAACCTCTATTTGAAAGATAAAATATAACACAAATAATTACTTAAGATAGACAAGATTTCTCAACAAAAACATTTATTGAACACTTGGCCAATCTGCACTTGTTGTGACCTTGAGATATGTTTGGTAATTGTACCTGAATGAATTAAATTAATTTGCTACATTTCAGATTAATATATTTGTTTTCCTTAAAATTGTAATTAACTTAAACACTTTGCAGTTTGAATGATGTCTTGTAAACAAAATGACGGAGTATGTTTTTATGTTTCCACTGTTCGATCGCATCCGCGCCTCACACACACACACACACACACACACACACACACACAAATATAAGTAAACACTTTGCGACTTTAAACACACGCGACTTTTCGATCGCGCCCGCGCCCCTCTCTCCCTCTCCCTCTTCCACACACACACACACAATACTCCAGCATTGCAATCTTTATATCGCAGCCTGCTTCAGAGCTAAGGCGGGGCTACAGATTAGGTGTCCCCAAAGAACCCGCGTATCTAACAGTAGTTCCGCATTACATGAATTAATTTGCACGCGAGTTTTATTTATTTTTATACCATGTATTCTCCGTGTAAATGTATACACCGAACCATGACGCCCGTACCGTTTCGGTTCAATACGAATACATGTTCCACCCCTAGTCTACAGTGAAATACAGTCACACATTACACTGTTTGGCCAGCATTTTAACCGTGTTTAATCCAGCTACTAGCTAACAGTATGCTAAAGTTAACTGCTGACTAGCGTCACGTTTCTAACGTCCGTTTTCAGAGCATCCAAGAGAAGCACAGGCATAACAGTAGCACAGAAATACGCATTGATATTCGGTCTGGTAAATAACGGTCGTTAAGGCACCAGTGCCGTATTAGCACCGGGTCTGTCTGTAGCTACCCAACCCTAGCGACGACGCTAGCAAAGCCAAGCCAGTCCTTCACTAACCTATGGTCACTTTTTTATTACTTTATTCTCTGCATTGAGTGACAACCCTCTCAAATATAAGACACACAAAACAGAACAAATAAAAGTATCAGATTATCTGTCTGTAATTGCAAAATTCTTGCTTACTTATTGTTGTGACACGATAGCAATCTGCTGTGCTAATGCAACCTCAACTACGCTATCAATATCCACCGAACGTCATGTCGCCTATTCATATTTTTTCTCGAAGGTGGCAGTAACATATCAAAAGGTTTTAATTAAATATAAAGGAGTTTTCTCCAAGGAACTTAGCTCCTTCCTTAGGCACTGGATGAGGTCTGCTCACTCTGCTGGAGAATGACTCTAGGCGCAGATTGCGTCCACAACAACAACACAAGGCTGCCCACAGATGCGCCCGCCTAATAATCGGCTTGATATACTGGATATTGGCCGATGCCGATTATGTTAAAAAATGCAAAAAATCGGCCGATTAATCGTCCGACCGATTAATCGGTCGACCCCTAATATCGGCTACCATATCGATATCAGCCGATATATGTTGATTTTTAAAGTTATCGGCCCGATAAGAAAATGTGGCTGATATATTAAAGCCGATAAATAATGGATTATTTCCTTCAGTTGAGACACTTCAGATGCGCACTGTTCAACATGATGGTTTTGAATTGCTTGAAACATGATTGGAATCACTTAGGCTACATAAAATTATAATGAGAACATTAGAATTGTGTGCTTGGGACAGGATTTTAATGGTGAGACTTTTGTTTTTGTAATCAGGCTCTCAAAATTATATAAAAATTTTGATTAAGCTTTATTGGCCAATATATCGGTTATCGGCTTTCAAATATAAAGAATTATCGGTGTCGGCCAAAATGTTCATATCGGTGCATCCCTAGCTCACTCTCATCCACACCTCCTCTTTCACATCACCTTTTAGCTTTTCTAAAGCTAGTTGATGCCCTAGTTTTATCATGAAGATTGTCAGTATTGTTCGTTGTGAAATCAGAAGGTCATTGATTTGATTCCCAGTGAATTTATGTACTGGTGAATTCAATTTGCCTGAATGCACTGTTAGTCTCTTTGGATAAAAGCTCCTGTCAGGTGCTTTATTTGTATACACCATGACAGAAGAACTAAAAGGACTGCAGTCAGCAGAGCATTTAATCGAAAGAGTGCTGCGGTGTCTTTCTGCATTTAGTTCTCAGGACTGACTTCCTGTCTCACTCTTGGTAGATGTAGTCGGTTCTGATTGTGAATCCAAATACCATGTACTTTTCAGATCATATTTTTTTTCTGATCTGTACTGCCTTCATTTAATTGTGGTTTTATCATTACAAATAAATAATGATGTCCATTTCAAATAAATGCTATTCTTTTGAATTTTCTATTCATCAAAGAATATTTTCAACACATATATACATTATAGAGCACAACTGTTTTCAACATTGATAATATAAAAAAAAAAACATTCTTGAGCAGCAAATCAGTATATTAGAATGATTTCTGAAGGATCTTGTGATACTGACGACTGGAGTAATAATGCTGAAAATTCAGCTTTACTTTCACAAGAATAAATTGCATTTTGAAATATATAGAAACCAGTTATTAAATTGTAATAGTATTTCACAATATTACAGTTTTAAATGTACTCTTGATCAAATAAATGCAGCATTGGTGGACGTCTTACAAAAACATAAAAAAATCGGTAGCACTTTATTTTACAGTCCTGTTCCCCGTGTACATACTATGTACTTACTTATTATAGTAATTACAATAACTGGGTAATAACTACATACTAATCCTGAACCTACCCCTAAACCTAAACTTAACCCATGTTATAACCTTATATTACCCAGTAGTTTCTTGGGTAAGTAAACGTAAGTGCACGTGCTGTAAAATAAAGTGCTACCAGAAAATCTATACTGACTCCATACTTTTGAATGGAATAGTGTTTGGTTCTTAAATTTATAGTTAACATGTAGAAATTGTATTCAATCCAAAATTTACTCATTGATGTTTTCATTCCACTTAAGTTGTGGTTTATGGTTAATGTGTAATGTATTCTTTTGATTTTTCTTTATCTCTGACAGCTTCCACAGCCCCAACAAGCCCTGCTATCACAGGTACACCTTGTTTCCAACTTCTGCATTTGCATCACAGTTGAATTTTTCTGGAAAAGCCCATCTCTCCGTTTTTAAATGTGTAAAACGAAGCAAGAGATCTCCTAATATTATATATATATATATATGTCCGACTCCTAAGTGGTGCTGTGTGTATTTTGCAGCCCCCTGTTGCCTTGCCCACCAGCCTGAGCCTGTCAAACCCACAGCAGACGGCGCAGATAACCGTGTCCTACCCGACCCCCCGCTCCAGCCACCAGCAGCAGACCCAACCCCAAAAACAGCGTGTTTTCACCGGGGTCGTCAGCAAGCTACATGACACTTTCGGCTTTGTCGATGAGGATGTCTTCTTTCAGCTCAGGTGCTTTATAGTGAATGTCCAGGTTTGAGTTGTGAATCAGTCTTTTAAAGTCTGTGTTTACACTGCAAGTCTTAATGCACAGATCTGATCTTTTGACCACATCCAATTTTTATGTCTTGCCTATTTACATGCACTTCAGACACGACTGTTATCCGATATCTGTGTTTACATTAATCCCCGCCCAAAATGAGTCTGTTGGTGTTCGCTTACTATGCGACATGGTTGACCCTTGGGTTTTGAATGTCCGTGTTTTATATAGCCAATATAATTGATTTACAATTCACGACAGGTGGTACTATGATTACTTGCTGTTATATTTGTAGCGCAAATTTGACTGAACTGGAAGATATTAGTTTGTTATTTTTTAATCTACGGTTCGTTAGATCTAGAATTCTGGAGTAAAATAAAGTAGTGTGGTAAGATTTATTTGAATGAATTCGAATGAATCAACAAGAGAGAATTACCTGTGTATTACCTGAGAATTACTTAATGCAATGGTGAAGCTGTGAGTTTATACAAAAACAGCGAAGTCATCACTTAGTTGCTGAGAAATGTAATGTAGCTTTCAGTTGCGAAGCTGTTTTATTTATAAAATTCACAGGGCAGAGGATGAGAACCGGTTTCTATGCTCTTGAATGTTTCTGTGTGCCATTTCTTACCTTTATATAAAGTTTCCACCTCAATAAAAAAAGCTGTGTGAGCACATACAGGCATGTCTGCTTCATTATACGACATTAAAAATCTATCTTTCTGGCCAAATGTGTCGGATATACGGGTTTAGACGTAGTACAGATGTCCAGATATCGGATATGTATCTGATTTAAAACAAAACAAAAAATGGATCTCTTGTCTTGTGGATTTTTAAACGCAGCCTAAAGGTGAGGTGTGTAATTTCTGTGTGTGTTTTTGTAGTGCTGTTAAGGGAAAAACGCCCCAAGTCGGTGATCGTGTTCTGGTGGAAGCGGTCTACAATCCCAACATGCCTTTCAAATGGAATGCCCAGCGCATTCAAACTTTACCTCAGCTGCACAACCAAACGGTAAGCAAACCCACGTGGTCCGAATGGATCCCTGGCAGATACAATCTGATATGGCTCTGCGTCCACAGTCATGATGTCATGATGCTGCTGTTGATTCCTGTGTTCTCAATCTCCATGTAGCACCTGCCGCCTCAGCCCTTACCTCAGGTTTCCCCACAGCTGTCCAGCTTTTACTCTGATGCAGGAATGCCACGCTACTCTGACATGCATTCTGCGGTGGATTCAAGACAAAATGTAACCCACGCCACTTGACCCCTGTGCCCCAAATCCCCAATCTGTCCTCCTCCTCCCCTCTATCTTCTGCTTGATCCGCTCCTCCACTCTCCTGTCTCACAAACAGGCTTTAGTCACATGTCCTTGGGTTTCTATTGCTGCTTTCTCCCCCTTCCCTGTATTATAGCTCACAGCTGTTGTCAAACTGTTGGATTTGTAATTAAACATTTTTCTCTTAAATAATTTTGTATTCATGGGGGGATGCTGTAGTTGATGCTGTTTTTAGTGTAATTTCTTTCAATAACCCAAACTAATTATTAATTATTTTTTTTATATATATACTGAGTTTCATTCCAAAATATTAGTTGTAAAAATACCAGACAGTGAAATTTTGCCTTTATAATGATCAGCACTACTTACCCTAATTAATCTAATTGCAAAACAAAATATATTTAAATGTTAATAAATGTAATTAAAATAATGGCATGCAAATATTCATCAAACAAACACTGTTTATAAAATAAAAAAAACAAAGAAAGTCTGGTATTGTTACTACTGCTATTTTTATTTATTTATTTTTTAACATGATCATGAATTAGGCTACCTGTACTACTCTACACCTGGACACAAACGTCACACTGAGCTGGTGCATGATAATAAAGCAAATGCAGATTCCTGTCTGTTTTGTTTTATGTAACTAACAATAATTTTGAGACTCTTTTGAAAAGCCCAGAATGCTTGCCTTGCATTTTCTCTTGAAAGAAACTTTTTTTTTTTTTTTAACAGGGGCCAAAAGTGTTAAATGGTAACAGCAGTGCTTCTACTTCCTCAGTCTCCAGCTATTTCTAACCATTTATTTTCTTTTTACTGGGTTTAGTGCTTCTTACTCATTTAGGCTCCTTTTCCTCTCATCCTTTAAAACAGGTTATCTAAACTTTGTATTGGAGACAGATTAATGTTATTTATTTAAAGGCTTGTTTTATAGCCCCGAGTTTAAAGCTGTCATAAATATTTTGATGGTTTTTTGATGAATTAATATACGTTGATTTGTTGTCTGAACTAGAGCTAGTCGATTTCTTAATAAATTAGTAAATGTAATTAATTTCCACAAAAACAATGTCAGTTTGGTTGAAATTTACTACCTTAAATTATACATTGAGACATGTCAGGCTAAATACATGATTTTTTAGGTCAAAATATCATTAAGGTTGGAAAATCGAGATATAGATTTAACTGTATCGCCCAGCTCTAGTCAAGCACTAGTTCTTTAAAATGATATTGGGATTTTTCTGCACATGGTTATACATACTAGCAAACCCATTTCTTTTGCTCCGTCTCTTCTTCTCAGAGCCAGCCGCCGAACATGATGAAACCAGGTCCCACCATGATGCAGTCTCTACCCCCGCCCACCACGTTCAGCGTCCCGGCCCAGGGACCTCCTCCATCTCTTCTGCAGGCCCAGCTCTCAGCTGCCTCTCTGGCCCCACTGCTGCAGAACCCACCACAGCCACTGCTTCCCCAGCCACCACCTAAAGGTACATCAACCCCCATCGACCTTCTGCAGAGTCACGCTTTTACAGAATCAAATCTGATCTCCCGTTTCTCTGTTTTTGCCGCGTGTAGACTCCGTGTTCTCAGGGGGTTTGCTACAGCCCCCGGTGCGGATGATGCCTCAGCCACAACAAATGAGGCGCGTGGACCCCTCACCCCGCTTCCCCAGCCGCAATGACCGACCAGAACTCATCCTGAGAAAGGACGACCGCAGGTCAGCACTCAAACATACAACTGAGAGTTAGGCTGGCTTCGGTAGTCTGTGTTACATTACTTGCCAACCACGCCACCGCCACCCCGATCGTTTATCTTTTTAATAGAAATAAAAGCCATTTATTTGGACAACGGACGCTACAATTATAAACTGAAAGCTTCAGCTCTGCTCCATACAGTGCAGTTCTGCAGGAGACAGATTTCACTCATCACGTGAATGTCATAAGGAGAGATGACTGATAAGATGATGGCGGAAGATTTGGTGCAGAACAGACCCTGAGCGCCATTGACAAATATCTAATCGTGTAAAATGTGCAGTCAGTAACGCCGCTCCCTATACAGAGAACACGTGAACACAAATTCAATAACACCCCCCCCACCTTGCCTTGTATTATCTGTAATACCAGTGTTGTCAATTTACTGGTGTGAAAAGTTCCTCACTGTTACATCCCTACTGAGATTAGAATAGCTTTTTCTGAGGTGCAACCAAAAAAAAATTTGGGTATTGTTAATTTTTTTTTTGCTCTACATGCTCATTCTTTATTTTCCCTCTGTTTGTGTAGTCGGGAAAGAGAGAGAGAGCGAAGAAGATCAAGAGAACGTTCACCCACAAGAAAACGTTCGAGAGACCGGTCTCCTCGCAGAGAACGTTCTCCAAGACGGCCACGGAGAGTCGTCCCAAGATATACTGTGCAGTTCTCCAAATTCTCTCTCGATGGGTAAGTTAATTGTTTTAGAGGAAGTATCTTGACAGATATCTTGAGTTGCAAATTAGGTACAGTTTATTTTTTTTTATTTTTTTTTGTTCACTCGAGTTCAGCTCAGACATGGGAGAATTAAATTGTTTCTCTACAGGTCCTGGCAATAATTCAACATTAATGTTACCATGTCAAAAATATATAGAAAGGTAATTTTTTGTACCAAATATCAGCAATTTAGTTGACAATGATCCAGAAAATTCAGAAAAAGCAGCCAAATTACAATTCCTTCATTGAACAGCCTACCGAAGTTAATGAAAAGTTAAGAATAATTATATATTTCAAGTTGTTTTGGCCAAAGTGCATGTTCAGTGCCATTCAACAGCAATCATCTGTTTAAGTTTCCACTTACGTTTATGGTAACCTAGAGCTCCTGCAATCAGATTCAAGCAGCTACGTAGCTTGTTTGTGGTATTGGCGAAAAGAAAGATTTTTAGAACAGCAGCAAAAATAAAAAAAGTACAAATAAAATGTTATGTGTCTTGCATGGACACTAAACGTTAATTCAGAGCACAACAGACTGAAACAAAATAGGGAAGGTCTTGAGACATTCTTTTAGAAGTTAACTATATTGTGACGTGGTTTTTTACAGAAGTTTGAGATGAGTTGTTCAGATGAATGTTTAAGTATGTAAGTGTATGTTTGGTGTATGACTGCCTGTTTCTGTTCTCTGCAGTTTTAACTGTGATGTGATGGAGCTACGGCGGAGGTATCAGAGCCTCTACATCCCCAGTGACTTTTTTGATGCTGTGTTTACCTGGGTGGATGCCTTCCCCTTAACACGACCTTTCAACTTTGGAAACTACTGTAACTTTCACATCATGCATAAAGAGGTGGACTCTCTCGTGAAGAACACGGCCGTACTGGACCCACCTGACGCCAATCACACCTACAGTGCAAAGGTAAGGCATCTTTTATTTAAAAATTTAATACTTTTTTCCAGGTTTGATTCAGTGGTTTTTGACAGTCATGATTAATATTGATGTTATAGGTGATGCTGTTGGCCAACCCTAGTCTAGATGAGCTGTATCATAAGTCCTGTGCTCTGGCAGAAGATCCAGCAGAGCTGAGAGACACCTTCCAGCACCCTGCCCGGCTCATCAAGGTATTACATTACTAACTGCAACAAACAAACTAGGTTTGTGTAATCAGCTTGCATTATGTAATCGCTTACTTATGTGCTATTTATTGTAAATTATTTTGCACTTATACTGTAATATTTCACAGGGATGGACATCATTACAGTGTCGGGGACTGTAGCTTTTCTAATACTGCAAATTATGTAATTGAATCACTTTGTCTTTTATGTTTTTGTTGTGTTTTATTGGTTTATTTTAGAGGGGACAGCGCAATTTCATAAAACACATGAACAAACATGGTTAAAAAAAGCCAGAATTAGCCAAAAGGCTATTTTTCAACTGTAGTCACCTGGCAAAGATGTAAAAAAAGCATTAAAATACAAACATGAAAATACATTTACAAGTCTATGGCAAATCAATAACTACAATATAAATGACACTATAAAATAACTTAAGGCACGCAATACCTGTTACAATATTTAAACACAAAAAACACATTTTCAAAAAGGCGACGGTATCCAAATATACAATAAAGCGCAACAGGCTCTGCTTTTAATGTTGGCAGACATTCATGTTAAGGAGCCAAATTTTCACATTTTTTGTAAAGGCCTTGTAAGTGGTGAGCTGTTAAACCTCCTCGGGTATTGAGTTCCATTCAGCGGCGCCCCTCACCGACCAGGCCGAGCGACTGAAAGCACTTTTGCGCAGAGGGATAACACAGTCCCCTCTGACAGAGCCTCGAGTGACGCGCTTAGAGCTGTTTCTTTGGCTGATGAGCTCTACCAGAGGAGCTGGGGCCAAATCATGTGTTACTTTGTATATGAGACTCAGATCTACAAATTTATGAAGACTGTCCCAGTTTAAAAGGCTGTGTTTTTTTTAAATTGCACAGTGATGATAGTGCCTTGGTTTTTTGTCCATGACTTTTATGGCTTGTTTGTATAATGTTTCCAATGGTCTTTTTGCGCTCTGACTCGCCTGAGACCAACTTGTTAGGCAGTAATTGAAGTGGCTAAAAATCATGCAATGTACAAAAATTATTGCAGCTTCGGTTGACATTTCATTCCGAATTGAGCGGAAATTTGCAACATCTACATTTCCTATCATTTGGAGCAGATTGATAATGATGAAATGCATAGTGTAATAATTTCATTATAGCATATTTCTTTGCACAAAAGAGAAGTGAAACTAAGACTGCTGACAGGTCTGCTGGTTCATATGTGTTTAAGATCTCTTTACATTTCTTTGCTTGCACTAAAGCTTCCTGTATTGTCAGGCACTGAAAAAAAGAGAGAAATGTGAAATTGTTCAACACATCCAGTTTATTCTGTCCATAATCACGCACATGTCATACGTGTTGTCATAATACTAACATTTTTTTAGTTTTAGTACCGTTTCATTTTAATACCACTGCAAAAGCTCCTTTTACCAATTTTAACACCACTTTTAACACTCCTTTTATCACTCCTTTTACCAATTTAACTATTTTAAAGTTACATTTTAATGCTAATAATTATAAATTATATAATAAATTAATATATAAGAAAGAATAAGTATAAATAACTCATAGATAAAAACATTGGTATGTATTATTTAGTATTTATACATTCTTTAAAAAAGTTTTTCAGTATCAGTAACAATAAAGGGCCACAGACTGCATACACCACTCTTCAAAAGTTTCGAGTCGGTATGATTTTTAAAATATTTTTGAAGGAAATCTCACATGCTCACCAAGGCTGCATTTATTTTATCTTTCTGTTTTAATATATTTTTAAATATTATGTATTCCTGTGATGGCAAAGCCACATTTTCAGCAGACAGCAGTTGTTAGTCTTTAGTGTCACTTAAGATTATTCTAATACGCTGATTTGCTGTTCAAGAAACATTTTTTATCAATATTGAAAACAGTTGTGCTGTAATATGTGCAGCATTTATTTGAAATAGAAATCTTTTGTAACATAAATGTGTTAACTGGCAACCTTGCTGAATAAAAATAAATAAATAAACTGACCCCAGATTTTCAAACGTTAGTGTGTATACCATCATTTACTGACCTCTGAGCTCATGTTGAAATGTTTGCTAAATATCAAATGTTGAATGGGATTTTTACTTTCAGAATCTTCTATTGCAATCTATTAAATTTCTTGTTCCCCTGGACACTGAAAGATGTTTGTCCATTCCTGTGTTTAATGTTGGCTGTTTCAAATGGTGTTGGGGAGCTGACTGTGATGTCTGTCCTATTCCATTGCTGAATGCTTTGCTGTGTGGAATAAGCGTATCTGATGTTGTCTCTCCCTGTGTCCGCCACAAGCGCCACCTTCAGAGCGCTCAGCATCTTCCCAGTGTTGCGTAACCCATTTGAACTCCTCTGTTTTCAGTTCCTGGTGGGGATGCGGGGCAAGGACGAGGCCATGGCCATCGGGGGTCATTGGTCTCCCTCTTTGGATGGGGCCGACCCGGAAAACGATGCCTCTGTCCTTATAAAGACAGCCATTCGTTGTTGTAAGGCTCTGACAGGCATTGATCTGAGTTTATGTACCCAGTGGTAAGTACAGCTCCTTTCTCGATTTGTGCCGACGCATCTCCATGTGTGCATCTTTAATATAAAAAAAAAGACCCAGCAGACAACGTCCTAAAGTCTGTGACACGCTGCATGGTTTTGATACAGCAGTGTATCTCCTGACATGTTTGATGCTTTTGTGTTCATAAATTTAGATTTTTGTTTTATTTCTCAAATTTTGTTTTGCAATGTTTATGCTAATGTGTGTGGCAGTCCTGCCTCTATATCTATATATGTGGTGAATGCATTGATTCTTTTGCTCCGAGAGCAGAGCCAGAGGAGTCGTCGCCGCCATTGTTACTTTCTGTTCTCTCTGACCTTTGCCTTGTGTTAAATATCTTACATATTTAACTTGCTTTCACTGTGTCTGAATCTGTCCTTCTCTCACACCCCCGGGGGTTCATAAGCTATCTTTCACGAGCAACCGGTTCAGATTCACGGGTGCCGATGGGAGGGGCCTGCCGCAAGGGAGGAGGGGTCATTGTAGTTTTTGTTTAGCTGTCGATATTGTCTGTCGACCTCCCTGATGCGTGGCTGCCGTTCATCTTGAGAAACCCCCCGTGGAGTTCCGCAGACTGTATTTTCATATGCGTCTCATTCGGGGGGTCGAGGGGATCGCAGCTTTCTGTGTGTGTGTGTGTGTTGGGGGAAATGGGTGATGTCTCACAGAATGTTTCTTTCCAACGCGCTTCTTCCTTTGCGACAGGTATCGTTTTGCAGAGATACGCTATCACCGCCCTGAGGAGACTCACAAAGGGCGGACAGTCCCCGCACATGTGGAGACAGTGGTTTTATTTCTCCCGGATGTTTGGCATTGTCTTCCTACCCGCTCAGAGTGGGAGGGGCTGTCCCGTGGACTCAAGGAGCAGCTGGCAGAGAAACTCTTGGCTGAACGGAAGGAGGCTGATGGAGAACAGGCACTGAACGCTAATCCCTCTCTTCTCATTTCCGCTTCTCACAGGCACAGGAATAGACAAACAAAACACTCAAAAAACACAGAAAGAAACAGACAAGTATCACAGGCATCATACAGATCCCACTTTTACCATCCCTTCCTCTCATCCCTGTCTCATCCCTGACCCTCCACCCCATTTCCTCCTGCTCTCCCTCTGTCACGCAGTCTCACACACAGCGGAAGAGCTTAGATTCTACTTTGACACCTGCATCAACTGGTAAAACAGCTTCCAGCCCTGCCGATTACACCATTGATCGCCTGATTGACATGACTCTAAACTTCCAACAAACTTGAAACAAATCTGATCTGAAATTTGATACATTTAATCAATGATAACAATTGAGAAAATAATGCTGGAATCTGGAGAGCCAGTTGTGTTTATGATGTTTGTGTGTTTTTTAGATTGTTTTGTTTCCTGTTCGAAATTCGATATCTGCCGAACTCTCTGAGTTCTGTCTCTTGTCTGTCTCTCTTTTAATTTTATTTACACTTTTCTCTGATTGGACTGTGTCTAGACCCTTTGTGGATGTGATTTTTCCAGGGAGATTGTTTACCCGAGGACAGTTCTGGTTAGGTGTTTAAGAAAACAAGCTAAAAAGAGTATATATGGGCCAAATTAACGTAGACATAGGGTTTGGAGACCTTCTCTGAGTGCATCTGTCCCATGTCCATCTCTCAAACCCACTGTCATTGATTATCTTTTTGTATTCCACAGAACTGGCATTGATTGGCTGATGAGTGGGATATGGATCTGTTTCTGAAAGCTATAGAGCTTCCTAGCAGTGGAAATTATTTTTTACCCAATCAAGAGCTCAGTAGGAGGAGACAATGAGAGACAGTTGTGACCTTGCTTCTTGCACGGATCAACTTTTGTTTCAGAAAACTCCTTTGTCCAAGAGTGGTGTGTTAACACACTGTTGTCTTTTCTCTCTCCCTCTCTCTTAACGTGCATAGGAGGAGGAGGATAAGGACGAAGATGATTCAAAAGAAGTCACTACGCCAACTCACTGGACGAAGCTTGATCCGAAATCCATGAAGGTGAGATTTTCCACAAGCAGCTTATCTGCTACAGACCAAACTTTTCATCGTCTTGTCATCTTGTACATCTATATTCTCTAAATTCCATTTCATGGGGTCTTTATGTATTTTATAGACAGACACCGTAAAACATTCTTTATAAATTTTGGCAGAAAGGCTTGTTTTTTAAAATAACCAATAGTTTTTCGTTTAGTCACAGTCCCGCAAAAGTAATTGTTGTGGACATTTTATGGTTGAGCATTTTATTGGACAAAAATGTACATCCCTGCAAACAATATACAGTACCTTTTTTAAAAGATTGAGGTCTGAACATTTTATAAATTAATGCTTTATTAGCAAACAAGGATGCATTAAATTAATCAAAAATGACATTGAAGGCATTTATAATGTTGCAAAAGATTTCTATTTCTTTTGAACTATTCATCAAAGGATCCTAAAAAAACGTATCATGGTTTCCACAAAAAATTGCATAATAATAACACAGCATTGATAATAGTAAGAATTTTTCTTGAGCAGCAAATCAGCATATTAGAATGATTTCTTGAAGGATCATGTGACACTGAAGATGCTGAAATGATGCCGAAAAGTCAGTTTTGCCTTCAAAGGAATAAATGAAATTTTAAATTGTCTTTCAAATTTAAATGAATATTTAAAACACTTATGTAAAATTGTAATACCATTTCTAAATATTACTGTTTTGACTGTATTTTTTATCAAATAAATGCAGCCTTGGTGAGTACAAAAGAAAACATTAAAAAAATCTTAGCAACCTCAGCTTTGAATGGTAGTGTATTTGATATAAACTAAGAAAATTTGATATTTGATGATGAAACTTAATTGCACACAGGTCAATGACTTGCGTAAAGAGTTGGAGAGCCGTACACTGAGCTCTAAAGGGCTGAAGTCACAGCTGATCGCTCGCCTCACTAAACAGCTGAAGGTGGAGGAGCAGGTGGAGGAGTCCAAGGAGCCGGAGAAACCTGAACCTCCTTGCGTGGAGGAGGATGAGTCCTGCAGACTGGAGGATGACCGAGAGGTGAGAGAAGACCAGAGGATGCTGCTCTCATTGAGAGCCTGTCTAAATCAATCGCATGCAAACATGAAAAAAAATATTCTTTTCAGGAAGAGGAGCGAAAGCGACAGGAGGAGCAGGAACGTCAGCGCAGGGAGAGACGTTACGTTCTTCCAGATGAGCCCACCATTATCGTCCACCCCAACTGGGCTGCCAAGAATGGCAAATTTGACTGCAGCATCATGTCCTTAAGTGTGCTCCTGGACTACAGACTGGAGGATAACAAAGAGCACTCCTTTGAGGTGAGGATCACTGCGTAATTGCTGCATATTATTGGTTTAAAATAATTATTACCTATAAACTACAAACAGGTTTTAGGACATTTCGCTTGACTTTCAGCTATACTTTTGTAAATCAGTGAAAGGAGGCACGTAACCTTTAGAAAATATTCATCCACAATTAAAACTACACTAAAATAATTTTTTTTTAACTTGAAATAAAATAAACAGTTGCCAAGGCAGATTTTCTCATTGCCATTTAGTTTAACTTGAAAAAACATAAAAATCAACCAGCAAAATAATTAAAACATTAACTAAATATAAAAATTAAATCTAATTCAAAATATAAAAAAAGTATAATAGAATGTCAATGATACTAAAAATAAATGATTGGCATCTGTTTCAGGTGTCTTTGTTTGCTGAATTGTTCAACGAGATGCTTCAACGAGACTTCGGCTATAGGATCTACAAAGCATTCGCTTCTCTTCCTACCAAGGATGAGAGGAAAGATAAAAAAGAGAAAGCTAAAAAAGAGGCAGAACGGAGGGATGTAAAGAAGGAGAAGGATGAAGAAAATGGAGAGCCGGTCACAAAGAGAATGAGAGAGGAGGATGAGAAGAGGAAGGTGGGTTCCAACGACCATGATTTTTTTTTTTTAAAGCAGTTTCCTGGAAGAGTCGTGTAAATTTATTAAGATCTTAAAAAAGTAATAAAAATGTCTGTAGTGGATATTGATCAGTGATTGCTCAGCATTGAGCCAGTTACACTTGACTTGATTTATTTATTTTTTTATACAAATTTTTTTGGGCATCATGAACAACTGAAAAAGACATGGAAAATATTCACACAGATTTGTCAGTGTGGGGACCCTGTTTGGATTGGTTCTGGGATTCATTCAGATGTCCCTTAAACGCTTTGGCGTTGTGATTTATTCAAATGTGTTGCATTTTCAAGCATTTTTTTATATGAATAAATCATTAAGCCCTTCAATTTGTGTCTCCCTGGTAAAGGATGAGGAGAAAGAGAGAGGTATTAAGAGAGAAGAATCTAAAGATGACGATGATAACGAAGATGGCAGCAGCAACAACAACGCTGATGAATATGACCCCTTGGAGGCAGAAGAAGCAGATGACTATGATGACGATGGTAAAGGTCACACTGTTTCATAAGCAAATACACCTGGATCCTCAAACACACTTTTGATCGTGAATTGCATGGATCTGTTTTAACATTAAGCAAAATCAAAGTGACATGAAAATATTCAAACTAATCCTTTGTGCTCTTCAGATAAAGATGACGAAGACTCCAATGGCAGGGACCGAAGAGACGATCGTCGGGATGACCGAAAATCCAAAGAGAGATCATCTAAAGATAAAGTGAGTTAACAACAGATCTCTTTTTACAGCACTAAATATTTCTAATAGTGAGAGGAGTGGTTTGCTTTAATATTTCATTCTGTCTGTAGGATGAGAAGAAAAAGCAGATGGTGACGTTTAACAAGGATCTGCTGATGGCCTTTGTGTACTTCGACCAGAGTCACTGCGGCTACCTACTGGAGAAGGACTTGGAGGAGATCATGTACACACTGGGCTTGCATCTCTCCAGAGCTCAGGTGCCGCTTCTGTGCAGTATTTCACATTTAGGTTTGAGGAGGAACTTTGGAAAGTCTGTAAAGTTCCAGTTCCAAGTTTTGGAACTTTGGAAAGTTCCAGTTATTAACTCCATTATAATGCTTATATATTTCTTAAAATCTGCCCAACTTGCTCATTCATTTCCCTGGGGAAAATGAAGAGAAATATTGAGTGGATTTGAATGTTTTCATTGGAAAAACACCGAATTTTTTCACATTCCATATCTTATCTAAATTGCTTGTATTAACAGCAGTCTTCTTTTAGATTTTTTTAAATTCTATTTATATTGGATAATAATGATAATAAATATAATAATCTGAATATATATTTTTATATATATATACACACACACACACACACACACACACACACACACACATACACACACACATATATAATATTATTATTACCCGATATAAATATATGAATCTGATATTAATTGCCATTATATTAATTATTATTACTACCACTACATTATTTTTGCTACTACAATTATTATTATTATTATTATTATTATTTTCTTGTTTATTCAATGTAACTTTTGTTAGTTAATAATAATAATTATAGCATGAATATATTATTTTAACAATAGTAATAGTAATATTAACAAATTATTGTTTTTAATATTGTTAATTAATTCTAATCTTATTAATAACACTTATTGTTAATTTGTTTATTCAATGTAACATTTTATTACTTAATAGTAATAATAATAATGTAATATAACAAATATATTAGTATTGTTTTTAATAACACTTTCCAATAAGGTCTCGTTTGTTAACATTAGTAACATTAGTGAGTTTAGCTGAGATGAATAAATTCTTAAGATATATTGTACATGTTAGTTCATTTTATATAATGTTAACAAATGAAACCTTACTGTAAAGTGTTATCATATTATTATTATTAGTAGTAGTAGTAGTAGTATTATTATTAGTAGTAGTAGTATTATTTTCTTGTTTATTCAGTTTAACTATTATATTAGTAAGAGATAAGAGAATAAGATATAATGTAAGCAATGATGTTTGTCGCTTGATCCTTTAAAATGCATCCTACCTGATCAGGACACAATGTTACACCTTCAATTTCGTATTTGCAAGATATATACAATAATTATCACCAGACTAATCTGATACTACGTTTCTTGTTTGTATTCATTTTCAGGTGAAGAAATTGTTAAACAAACCATTGGTTAAAGAGTCCTGCCATTATCGCAAGCTGACGGACAGGCCTAAGGATGAGCCTAGCCCCACGTTGACCTCTGATGTGCAAATAGACAACCTTTTAGGTGTGCATAGAGGATGATGTCTGGAACAGACAAGCTTATTTGTAACACTAGAGCATATGTCCATGAGTCTACTGTAGACTGAAACCCTCTGTGTGCACCCACAGGTAACCAAATCTTGCTGCCTGGTCAGAAGATCAAGCGGGAATCGGAGGAGAGTGGTGGGTCAGGTAGCCTGATCGACTACAAGGGAGCCATGGTGGACGTGGGAAGCATGATGCAGAAGCTGGAGAAGAGTGAGAAAACCCGAGAGGAAATTGAGCAGAAGCTCATGCAGCAGGACACTAAAATGGGTAACAATCTCACTTGTCTCGTTTTCATTGTGTGTTTGAAAAAGTGTGTCTGATTGTTATGAAGAGGTGTTGATTTGGGTCGCTGAGCCTTTAGTCAATATCAAAACTCAAGTTGTGCTTTGACAATTCATCAGCAGAGCTCAACAATAAGGACTTTTTTTCTTCTGCCCACAAATGGGTTTTTTAATAGTTTTTTTTTTTTTTTTTGCTTTTTTTTATTATTAGGTTTTCTTTACTTTTTTCCCACTAAAATGACTTTTTTGTTGCTGTCGGGCGCAAACCTATCCATATTTCGCCATTTGAATTTTTTTCATAAATCATTACATTGGTCACCCTTTACGTCTGTCTGTGGGTTTTGCAAATATTTAAACAATGAAAGTATTAAGAGAATTTGTGACTAAACCTCATAACTCCATTGGACCCTCAAACTGTCCAATGGAGTTATATTTATATATAAAACAAACAAACAAACAATAAATAAATAAATAAAGTTCGGGGGGAAATTACTTTTATCAAATTACTTTTTTCAAGTGACTAGTTAAGTAATATCTGTTAATTTTAAAAAATAAAAATAATGTAAGTTACTTTCTATTCCAATTTATTGACGGACTGCACTCCTGAGAGAAATCAGGAGTAAGAGTCAGAGGTGTTGTGTGCGCTGTAAAAACATGATGATTATTGTAGTTCTAGACTAAATGTGGGCATGCATTTACTCATCTCACTTGCACAAAAACAGATTCAGTATTCCTCAAAATGAAAAAAAACAAACAATGAAATGCAAACCTGCAATATTTAAATATGCTAAATAACACAAATGTACTTTATGTATTTAATCTCACTTTATTAACCAATGTCTTTGCTGCTGACCTCTGACGATCCAATTCAACCATACGAATGTCCTCTACTGTACAGGTGTGAAGTTTCCTTCAGCCTAGGGCTTAATCATTTCATTTTTGGTGTGAAAGGGGCTTTACATTTGCCAGAAATATAACTTTTTTATTATTAAATAACAATCAAGCAAGCCCAGCCCAGGTGAGAAAAGTAACGCAAAAGTAACATTAGTTACGCAATTAGTTACTTTTTATGGAGTAATGCAGTATTGTAATGCATTACTTTTTAAAAGTAACTTTCCCCAACACTGTATATAAAAGGCTAATGTTTTATGTATTCGAGTAGCGGAGAAGAGTGTCTTAGTCTAGCATTTGTCATCGAGTCATAGCCAATACTGTCTTAAACAGCCTGTGCGAAGCACTTCATCTTTAATAACATGCTATTTTGGCCAAATGACAGACAAAACTAAGCCGCTTTGTAGCTGCAATAAACTTTATAACCTGAAAGTTGACGAAAAACTGCCTCAGATGCGGCCGTTCAAATGACGGACAGAACACGTATGTCTGAAATTCATTGGACAAAAAACTCTTGATTTGGGTAAAATGTTAATATAATAATGTCATGCAAGTGTCTGACCATATATATAGCCTCAATGTAAACTTGACAACACAGTGTTATTTGAAAAGTATTGTTTTGTAACAATGTTTTGTACAAAATTTTGTAACCTCGATACCATTAAATGTGTTAATCGAAACTTTTTGTTTTGTAGAGGAGGTTTCAAAGCACACGTCAGAGCTAGAAGCGGCTAACCGCAGCCTTCAGAGGGAGCTGGACGAAGTGAAGAACAATCTCAGAGAGACGGAGAACAACCTGAAATCATCAGACCAGCAGAAAGGCAGCTTTGAACAGCAGCTCCACAGCACAGTGTCCAGCCTCGACACCATCATGAAGGAGATACAGGGGCTTTTATCAAACGTATGAACCTTTATTTACCGTGGGAAATGTAGTAAATGGAGAGAAGGACTTTTGAAACTTCTGTATTTTTAAATAAATAATGTATAAGTGTTTTGTTTTTTTAATGCAGGGTGACCCTTCAGAAGACTGCGACCAAAAAACTCAAGCTAATGGCTCAGATGAGTGAACTTTCCTCTCCAGCTCATCCACTCATGATCTCCCTTCGAATATGTAAATAAGCTTAAAACTAACACAATACTGAAGCTAATTTAATTTAGAATTATTATTTTTTTGGTTTCTGTGTACAAAGTTTTAATGACAGTGAACTCTCCTTTTCGTCATAATTCTGTATTTAAAAATTAACTTCTTTGACAAGTTAATTTGTTCAGAATCAAATGATTATTTCACAAGCTTATGTTTAAATGATGTGTTTGAATTATGTAAAAGTTTTTGGTTACTTGTTAATCTACTTAAGCTTTTTGGCCTTTTTCAGCAGTTGCTAGTAATTTTAACATGTCTTGCTTTATCGGCATATTTCCTTGTTGAAATAATGCATAACTTGTGCCAGTACGTGAATTATTAGCAGAGTTTATTTAGCAATAAAAGTGTTATTTATGTTTAAATCAAACTGCAATTAGGATTTTATAGGGATCCACAAGGAGCTGCTTTTTGATTCCTTTTCATTGTTCCCATGACAAACAGTGATATGTTTTGTTAGTTAAGTATCTTTTGTTTGTTTTGGTCTCATCTGCGTATGCATCTAAATTAGCGCATGCATATCAGTTTAATTCCTGAATATGCTTTCAGACTTTTTATTTTATTTTTATTGTTTATTTGATCTTGATGCTTCGTTCTATGATCTCTGTGTAATCCTACCAGGGTAGCGTTGTGTGAATGGGGCCATGTTCTTTGTTGTTGCAAACAAAACCAAGGCAGTTACCCTGTTAAAGATGCACTGACTGAGGTCCTGTCCATGAGTCCTGGGTACTTTATATCAGAGTGATTGTAATGTGTCAGAATAGTGTGAGTTGGATACTGTGTGTTTTTCCAGTAGTGTGTTATCTGGGATTGTTTGGAAGGCAGTGAATTCTCTAGTTTTTTATGTTTTTCCTGTTGTTGGCCCACTAAAGAGCAGAATGATTACAGTGGGTGGTTTCTGCTGAGTGGAAATGAGCCCAAAGCAACCAAGTGCATATTATTTTTCTATTCTGGATGTACTTTATGGTTGTCCCAGTAAATGAAAATAAATAAAGTGCTTCATTTTAACATTTCACGGTTGAATTTTGGGTTTCTCCATTTGTTTTGGATTTACATGGGTTTTGGGAACTTTGCAATGCCGTTTTATCCCAGTAGATGGCAACATTTGTTTGATCTGGACTGGAGGAATCGTGCATGCTCTTTTTATGAGGGAAATCTACAATTATACTTTATTGTGATATGTAAATCGTTTTAGTTTGTTGACTGCAGGATGTTTGTCTCTGAAAAGGGTGAATTGCTTGCTTCTACCTGCAGTGAAATCACATAATTGTCATAGGTGCTCCAGAGCTGTTGAGGGCAGCAGAGAGCCTATTGAACAACAACAACAAATTGAAAATTGAATATATTATAAAAAATAAAATAAAATACATTCAAACAAATGATATTAAATATTATAATAAAATTATAAAATAATGTATTATACATAAACATTATTGTAAAATATTAATATAATTATAATATGGACAAAAAGCACTATAGGAGCCATCAACAGCATTTAAAAGCAAGATACACAGTAAAGTGAATGAAAAAGAAAAAGGCAGACATTTCTTTAAAGCTAAAAAGAAGCAAGCAAACTCAACAGCAGACTACAACTTAACTGTCTTTACGGCACCAAAGTGTGGACTCTGAGAAGGACCTCAAGGGCCAGGAATCGGTGTTGTTATCCTGCAACTCCAGATTGCAACAAAGACTGCTGAGTTCATTTATTGAGATGTATAGGAATGAAAAGAACCAAATCATAACACGCACTGATGAGCCACAACTTTAAAACCACATGCCTATGGTGTAGGTCCCAAAACAGCTCTGATTCTCCGAGGGACTCCACAAGACCTCTGGCACCAAGACATTAGCAGCAGATCCCCAGCAGGTCCTGCAAGTTATGAGGTGGGGCCTCCATGGTCCAGCACGTCCCATAGATGCTTAATAGGACTGATTCCAAATTCCACTGGAAATTTGGAGGCCATGGCAACATCATGGCTTAAACTTATTGTTGTGTTCCTCAAACCATTCCTGAACCATTTTTGCAGGGTGCAGTCTCTTGCTGAAAGAGGCCATGGGAACACCATCAGGGAACACCATTGCCATGAAGGGGTGTACGTGGTCTGCAACAATCTTTAAGTAGGTGATACGTGTCAAAACATGCCCAGAGCATAACACTACCTCCATCAGCCTGCTTTCTTCCCATGCATCCTGCTGCCATCTCTTCCCCAGGTATACGATGCACATGCACCCGGCCATCCACCTGATATAAAAGAAAGGGTGATTCATCAGACCAGGCAACTTCTTCCAATGCTTCATAATCCGGTTGTCCATGAGTCTCACATCCTCGTTGTAGGTGCTTTCACCGGTGTAAACGGGTCATCATGGGCACTCTGACTGGTCTGCGACTACGTCGATTTTATACGTAGATTTCTACGTAGGGTCCAACAATTTAACAACAAACCTGATCTCAAATATCATATCGCATGACATCTGTTATGTTTAGCAACTGAAAGTAAATAGCACATAACTGGCACAATAGTGGTATAAACATACATATATATTGGTTCAATATGCGTCATCGTTTTCAAATACCTCCGTTTTCACAGTCCACACTACAACGCGAAAACGGCGTTTTCAAATTTATTCACTTGGGAAAGTGTTTTAAAAAAAACAGCTTTTGCAGGACAAAAACAGTCTCAGTGTGGATGGAATTCAATTCATGTTTATTTGTATAGCGCTTTTTTACAATACACATCATTTCAAAGCAGCTTTACAGAAAGTGCATGAGTCCATATTACAATTTAGAGTGTTATGTTATCAGGTAACGGTCTAAGTTATGTATTTAAGAAATGTACATATACAAAATCACAATTAGCTAAACAATGTAGTAATTTAATGCAATGAGCTCATTGAAGTAATGAATACTTGTTTGTTAACAAATTATGACATTTAGAAAAAAAATAGCATTGGTGCATGTTGATTCAGAGTTTGCGTCATCTGAAGTCTTCATAGGAGTTGGGCATCTGGGGTCTCATTTATAAAACTGTGCGTAGGATCCTTACTAAAAGTGTACGTGCGCCCGAAAGCCAAAAATGGCAAATATTCAGACTTAAAAAAACGTGCGTAGCCTACGCCAGAACCTGCGCAAAATTCACTTTATAAATCCCATTCAGTTAAATATTGTGCGCACATGCGCACACTTTAGCCTATATGCAGCTTACAACGCCTAGTTTTACCATGCATATCCTCATCTGCATATCATTTGCATATGCATATTCATCCACGTGATAACATGTTTAACAGACAAGACATCTGAAAAACATGAGATATTGATGTGCTGTCACATTACATTGCTAAAAATTATTTAGTAGCCTATCCTTACCTTGTTTTTGAATAATAAATCAAAATAGAATAAAATACATTTCAGAGAAAGTTTTTCTCAATCTTTTCCACTGGCCAAATTAATTAATTAATTTATATTTTTAATGGAAACAGATAGGCCTTATTGTGCATCATTGATCATTATTTGCACAAAAATATTTCCCTTCTCTTCTCTTATTATCATGCGCTAAGCAATCCTCGCTGTGGTTAAAACATTGAAACACAGCATGCCACAGGAAAAGTGTTCAAAAGCATTGCATCCACTACAAATATTTCTCTTTATTATAATATAAAAAATGTTTTAACTTCTCGGTAATGATTTGATGCTTAACTCCATTAATGAGAATGGCATATTTAATCTAAATGTGTATATCAGATGTAAAACATATAATAATTATTTTATTTATTCAACCTGTTATTGTTGTGAACATGCACTGTATTTATGATTAGGACTCATAATGAAGGTTTTCCTTCATCGGCCGTCATTTCAGCTCACTCACCATCGGTGTCGCCAAACTGCTCCGTCTCCAGAATGTTCGTACGCATGGGTCAGAGTCTGCGTGCAGGTGCGCACATTTTCCCCATCAAGCTTGTTTTTATAAATCACAACTTATGTGTCGGAAGTGGCGTACGCCTCTTTTAGGGCTTGCTTTGTGCGTACGCAACGGTTATAAATGAGGCCCCAGGTGAGTTGAAGCTAAACTCTGCAGGGCTGTGGGCCTCTAGGAACCGAGTTTGAGGCCACTGTATTAGAACATATGCACCAGTCACCGAGGTTTAGCTTCCATCTTCCTTATGATCTCCGCTTTGCACTGCAACATTGAAAAGACACTGTTTATGTCCCGATGTCACTCGGGGGGCCAGCTGCAGCAGGAGGAGCGGGTGGTGTTGTGAAATCAGAGTCGCTACAGGTAAGACAGAGGGCCTTTGTGCCCCCCACCTTCCCCCTGCAGTCTGGGTAACACTCATTCACTAGAGAGCCATGGGACAATCAGCTTCTCTTTGCTTCAGAGGGCTGGGCAACACTCTCACACCGAACCCATGAACAGTCGGCTTATTTGAATTCAAGCTGCTGTGTTTTTTCTTTTCTTTTCTGGGTGGAGAGTTTGGTTGCATCTGTTATAGCAGCTTTAGAGGGGAGATTATGTTACAGCTCTCCCCTCATCTAACAATCGACTCTAAATAGCCAGGCCTTCTCATTTTCCTTATTTCAGGACAAACCAGCTACTTTCTTACAGCGAATGTTGTCCTGCAGTTTTTAAACAATCACCAAAGGTGTTGATCGTTCAGTGTTTCACCATTTCTCCTTTTGTTTCTGGAAGACTCCTGTTGTCTGTCGTTCCTGGGTGGCATATAGAGGCTAATGTTTCCCCTTTGTCTGGGGTCAGACCCATTATCCCCTCATCTCTGTCTGAGTTGTGTGTGTCTGCGCTGACATTCGCCATCCCCTCCCCCTGTTTTCGCACATAGCTTTGTTTCAGAAGACCCCACACTTTGTCCAAGCCCCTCCGCTGCTCCTCCTCCTCCTCACACTATATCACTCTTTTCATTGCTCCTGCTGTGAGTCTCACCGCCTTCAACAAGTCACTTGTGCAAAGGTGTAATTATCATGACAATGGAATGCGGCCTCTGGAGACTTCGTGATAGCTTTTCATAACATGTCGTGCTTCTCTGTTTTTGTTGTTATTTGCTTGACTTCTTGGAAATGGAATTGACTTTGTGGCCAAAAAAGAATTATTATTTTTTAAATAAATGCTGTTCTTTTGAACTTTCTATTTATCAAAGAATCGTGAAAAAAATTATCACGGTTTCCACAAAAATATTTGTGTTTATGTTCAAATAAATGCAGCATAAAAAGACTTAAAAAAAATCAAAAACATAAAAAAATGATTATCGACCCCAAATTTTTAAACTTCTGCATTATAATAAAACCTCATGTGTGAAATTTGTAAATACAAGTAATGCAAACTTGACTAAACTTGACTTAAATGTAGGGTATGCAATTTTTTATAAACACTTTTTGTTATTCTGTTTGAAACTCTCTTCACATCCTGATAGCAATCAATAATAGAAGTGATCTTCTCTTCTAAACATGTACATATCTTCAGGAGAAGTCTCAGGACTAAAAAATGTTCGTCCAATCATTGCATTCGGGCCGATTGCAATAATAGGATGCCCTACCTGCCTGTCAACGTATGTATTCCCATACCACCGCACCCCCTGCTCGCACAGACATCACACATCATCAGTGCATTCCAAAAGGCTATGCAGAGTTGTAGACAGACAGACACAATATGAGATCTTTTTTTATGTTTCTGACGTGGCATGAACGCACCACTATTGTCACACCTTTGAATACCGCTACGCCAGTAGGCTATAGAGTCAGCTTCTCGTCATTCCTTCACATAACAGTCAAAAACAAGAAAACCACCCACTTATGATGCTTTGAGTCTGTGATACATGAGAGAGACCACTGATGGGCATCTGTGCCAGTGGCATTATTATCAACTGCTAGGCTCTGCAGTGTCTGAGAGGCACTTATATGCAGTTCTTAGTCAGCTGGACAACCCCAGGGACAAGCAAAGTGGAGCAGTTGTTGAGGAAATTATCCTTTTTCCTGGCTCTAAGGCAAGGGAATACTGGGTTACAGTGTGAGAAACCTGTGCGGTTGTGTTTGATTGGCTCTTTGGCATCTCCCAGTGGGAACACCACACCCCTGCTCTCTATATGGCTTTATGCAGGTAACTGCATTAGTAAATAGTCCTTAGTTTTATTATTTTAAGTATGTTTTATATTTATCATTATGGTCTGATGCATTAATATGGTAAGGAGATATAGCTAAATGGATTGTATAAACACACTGTGGGGAACCAACCACCCTGTGTTATTTACAGTTACTCTTCCGGCATGCATGTTTCAGTCTATACACCAAGCAACAATGGAAACAAACACAGGAAAACACAATTCCTTTGCTGCTATAGTCACTAGACTGATTCTGAGCGCCATGACCATTTCTCAGTCTAAACAGTCTGAAGGAAGCCATCTTGTACAACATAAACCCCAACATCAACAATAATGAATAATCACCATAGATATACATTATACTGTTCAAAAGTTAGATAAAAAAAAAAAGTATCTTATGCTCACTAAGGCTGCAGTTATTTAGTAAAAAAATACAGTAAATTCAGTAAAATACAGAATTTTCAGCATCATTACTCCAGTCTTCAGTGTCACATGATCCTTCAGAAATCATTCTAATATGCTGATTTGATTTGATGCTCAACATTTAGTATTATCAATGTTGAAAAATATTGCTGCGCAAGAAACTGAGCTCTTTGATTAATAGAAAGTTTAAAAGAACAGATCTATTTAACACATCCTCACTAAATAAAACTATTAAATTCATTCAATGAAAAAAAGAATTCTTTCTGACTCTAAACTTTTGAACAGTAGTGGATGATTTAGTAATTTAGCAGCTTAAAATGAAGTAAAGTTTTGAGTGTATATATATTGTCATAGCCACATAAAAATGTGTCTTGAAATTTTTCATGATGTTTGAAAAGACGTCTGCCGTTTTAGTGTAATCCTATACACTGCACTGACCCGGATATCTCCCTCATTGATGTGAAAAGCACGAACACAAAACAGGATGTCCGAGGGAGGCAGTTCCTGCCTGGATGTAGTCACCCTGGTGCAGGGTCACTGGAATCAGCGGGAGTTCTTTAACTTAGGCATTTGCCTAAGGAACCTCTAATACATGCTATGTTTGATGTTTAGTTTTTACAAGGCATTTGGAAGATTGATTGTTCCTTATGGCAGTGATTTAAAAAAAAAAACTTAATTAAAGCAAATGGAGGTCAACAATGACCTGATAGTTATGAGGTGACAGATGACATGGCACAGAGTTACATGATATGACCAAGACATTTTCTAACTTATGGCACAAAACGTGTCTTTTCTATCCCTTCAAACATTCAATACACCGTGTAAAGCCGTAATAACAGACATCATCAAGTGCACCTGCAGTGGAGCGCGTGTGTGTGTGTGTGTTCCCGTCTCGCTGTACACCCTACAATTACTCTAGTCTAGCGCTTGGGTTTAAACTCTCACTCTACTGTGAACATCACCATGTTCAGACACATGTTTGAATAACAGCCCCGCACAGTTGTGAAGAATGTTGAGTAGCACTGGACTGGCGTCTGTGTTGTTGAGCTGTATTTATCTTGACCTTAATGTTGTGATATAGAATTAGCATATTGATTTCTTTTCCCCCCAAGATATACCACCATTATTAAACGTTTTGCATGTTACATAAACTTTGACTGCCACTGTCATATTTTATTTCTAAAATAATTAACCTCCAGCCATATACTTTGAAATGGTTTAAATCCTGTAGACTGATGTCTACCTTCCCATAAAAACACATCTTAAAATGTGTTCAGTCAAAACCTAATTTTAATGCAGCACTCAGTACCACATTGATTTTTCTCTAATGTCTAATGGCATTCTTAACTGCCTTTACATCAGCTCACACCATAAAGTTTTAACAGGAAGCAGTGAAACGTGTCTTTGATCCAGTTTACTGCAGGAGGGTACATGTGCACTCATAATGAAAGAGTAATGAAGGAGTCGTGTTTCAGTCTGAAAAAGAAAAAAATCACTGTCAAAGGCAAGTTAACAAAATATGGCTCTGAACTTTATTTTTGCAATTTGTAAATGTTCTAACTTTGCTCTATATTACACTTAAGATTTTTATAATACACTCTTAAAAATAAAGGATTTGAAAACTGGATATTCTTGGGTAATTGGAGTATTAAATATACACAATATTATCTTGAATTCTTTGCATTTAAGCTTTGAATCAAATTGACCTTGGAGAAACTGGATATATACAAAGAACATGACCAGTCCTGATGTGGTTGTGGTCAGAACAGATGCTTTGACTCATTTTAAAACACAGATGTATAAAGACACAAGGTCTTATTCATTGAACATGGGGACTGGAAAGGGGTCTTAAATGCGTTGTATGGCAATCTTCCAAAGAGTGTGCTGTCATGCACGTCTACCTTTAACATGATTTATGGTGGGAAGAGGGAATGTATTCTTTACATACACTGAGGAAACACAATATCCTGTTCCACTGCCAGACCTTCGCTCTATGGTCATACATACATTTCAGCCATCTTTTGATCTGTCTGTCATATGCCAGACCTTTAGGTTTGATTTCAGTCTTCTAACCTACTCTTGTCTACCCTACAAAAGCCAAAGCTTGAGTTTAAACTGCACAGGATTTCGGATGGCAAATTCTTTTTTTGAATTTGAATTTTTTTAATGTGTATAGGTTTCAAAATAACGGTCTGCCAACAGAAAATTGTTTTTATTTTATTTTAGTCACAGTATTCATGATTGTTACTCTCACCACATTACTGATGATAGTGTGATCTAGGGGAGACTGGGGATAGTTGTCACATGAGAAAGTTGTCTCAAGAGCTACATCTCATATAACTATTCCAGTTACACTAAAGTGGGTTTTCTCTGGCAGAGGTTTCAAACAACTAGTTCAATATGTTTGATAAAGCTTGGCAACAAATTGTACAATGTTTACTGGGGTAAGTTGTCACATTTTAAATGTCATAATAAATGTATTATTGATTTAGAAATTATAATATTTTTTGGACATGGGTTGATATTCTATATATTATATTTCATGAATTGTTTTAGTTTATGTTTGTTTTTTTACACAATATTTTTTTTAAGTCCCCATGAAATCAAACTTTAAGTTTTTTTGCTTTTAGTATGAATATGATAGCCTTACTGTTATATAAGTGTGTGCTCCAAAACAATGACAAAATTTGCATTTAGAAGATTTAAGCAATCAAAACTTGCATTCTCTCACTTCCGCCAATATGGATCAATGATTTTGATGACATCACTCTGCACTTCAGCTTCTCATCAGATTTTCTGTCCAATCAAATGCTCTAGAATCTGAAGCGTCCTGCCCCCTACACTATAGTTGATGCTGAAGCTTCGGCTAAAATCGGTCACTTGTTTACACAATTACTATTTTCTACATGGTGAATGGCACATAGTCCACTTTATAAGAGATATGGGATGATTCAGACTGTGTAACTATGCTTTCCATTGAGGCAAATCAAGTATGGTTTGACGTTAGTGCGAACCGCCGCAATGCGCACACAGTCTGCTCCGCTCCAGAAACACGATAGCACAGAGCGGACTTGGATTTGACTTCTGCACAGAATGCGGTATTTTAAAGCGATATGGACGAGATTAGGAGGGAAAACTATTAGAGATTATATGCATCTTTACCAAGTTCAACAGCTCTGGCCGAGCTGTGATATAAACTAAATGCTATTGGCTATTTTAAAAAAGGAGAGGAGCTATTCGATATGTCCCGCCCTGTCTTCCTGTTTCAGAGGAAATAATGCTGTGCGTTTCAAGGCACTTTAGTTGGCCTTTAATGGTTCCATTGTGACCACTTACTCCATATAGCCTACTTTTTTTTGCCAATAATTGTGGAAAAGGTTTCAAAACTTTTGTGTAACCAAAAATGTAAGGTTTGCGCTCATAGTAATAGACTTGAAATATTTCCTGGAATAAAAGGTTAGCTCCACTGCACCATGTAAGGTAGAAGAAAGCATAGAATAAAGTGACGTAATTTGTTTGTTTGCTGCAGAACTGAAGCAAAATTGTCTTAGTGCTCAAAGAATATAGAAAAAGTAATAAAGATTGTTTTGATCATCACACTTTCTTGCTGTTTTATTGACAAAAACGTACAATCTCTAAACAAAAACCTCACTAACCACCCATTTCCCTGGCACTGTTTGTTTACTACCTGTAGATTATTTTCAGTGGAAGTCCAGTCGCGACCACGCCCGTATAATTAAAGGAGCGTTTTCATTGGTGCGCCACCGCGCGCCTCCCCTGCGTCGGTTGCCGTGGGAGCCCGTGGACATCGAAGTACACATGCGGACTAGTCGCGAGACATACGGGGAGAAGGCGTCCTGAGTCCTGGGTTTACAGTTGTTGGATTAAACCGAATGGAGATGTCTCATTCTCAGAAATACATGTAGATTGAGATTCGTGTGAAGGCAGACATGTCTGTACAGCACCGCTTGGTCCAACTGTCAGCCGCGTCGCTCGCTGTTGTTCTCAGCCGGGACGAGGACATCAAATACAGCGCGAGCAGCTCTAACGGACAGGACGTGTTTGCGGATTTTAAGTCGCAAAATTCGCGAAGCTTCTGGAATAAAAGACTCGTGAAAGCGGTGGCGGAAGTTTCATTCCAGGGATGGCTTGAGAATTACGTGCTGCTTGTCCAGGGCAATGCCAATAACTTGGAGGTGTTGAGGGAAGCGTGGATGCGCAGGGCGCTCAGGTCGCCCAAAGGATACACTATCCAAGCTGTAGGTAGGTGATCAACATTTGGATATCAGCAGGGGTGTTATTATATGATGTGGAATCGCTGGGTCACTCACTCATTCATTCATGAATAATCCGTATGATCGTCCCAAAGCTTTGTCTACATTGTTCACTGTGCAGATGTAACTGTTAACTAAACTTGATCAGAACGATGATGGCACTACAGAAGTTAATGAGTCCCACGAGAGCGAAATCTGAGGAAGGTTTAACATTTGTTTCTTCAGCTCTTTGTTTATGAGTGACATGGTGAAATTTGAAAAGAACACCTTTGGTTAAAGCAGACATGCATTCGTAACACTTTTTTTTTTTTTTTTTTGGCCAATAATGCAATCTTGAAAGTTATAGCCTATGGTCAATGACTCATTCTTGTGTCCAGATCTATTAAGTTATTTCATACATAAAAATTACTTGAATATCTTCTGTGATGAACATGTTTTGATTTCTGAATTAAATGTCATTTAGACATTTTTGTGGTGTAATTTTCTGGAAAAAATATAGTTTTTCTTAAAAGGCTGAAATTTGTACATTAATAAAAAAAATATTGTCATACGACATTTATTATTAAGTTTTATTATTATTTATAAAAAATAAATAGTGAAGCTATGTTTTAAAATATAATAATTACAATTTATTTTAATTAAACGGAGATGTTGGACCCCTTTAGACCCTCATGTCATGATCATTAGGTTTTTTTCTAAGAACATTACGTATTTTGTGTCAAATGGAGTAACCCTAACACTTATGCATGAATCAAAACATGTTTAATCTTGAACCACATGTTTGAAAACTTTTTTTGAAGGTAACATTAGTGATTAAGTTATGTTCACTGTTCAGTCAAATGCACAGAAAGTATACTATGATGGTTACACTTTTTTGACATTTTTAGAGCCAATGGCTTTGTAGAAAATGCTATAAATGTTTGCATTGTAGACACATTTACATCATGAATTTCAAAGCACTTGGCATGTGTGCTTTTTTAAATGATTTCTCCTTTTCATTGTCTCAAAGATCCTTACTGACATTGACAGATTTCATTAGAAAATCAATAATATATCAAATATAACCTTCATTTTTGATTGTGGACATTTCCCAGCAGATCTCTATAGGGATCCTCATGCTCTATAGGAGACCCACATACCACTGTCCTCATGAATGCCTCTTCCTTCAACATCTCTCTAAAGGTCCCCAGATTGTTTTTCACCAGCTATAATAGAAAACCACATAATTTCCGTTTGCAGTAAGAGGTAGCCTCTTAACCTAACCTGACCAACAATTCCCCCTGAGACCTCAACATGCTTTAGGCGTAACTGTGTGCGTGCAACATAAGTGCATTATTTCCAGATGACAGGAAATATGATTTCTGGGGAGCTGTGAGTCTTCTCTGACTCAATTTTCACTGCTCCGTTTGAGTAGTTAACTTCCTAGAAAAAGGGTCATCGTGATTTGGTGTGGGTACAAAATTCATGCCCAGTGTTGTGTTGGTTGTTATTGTGATTTGATAGGGGATGAAATTGTTTCGTTGGTCACATGTTGAGGTGGCAGACCTTTTGTGACTGTGGATTTCTGTTGCCTCAGGTGTCGCTGCTTCTGGGAGGCATCTGGTTTGCCCACTACAAACATGACGCAGATTGTAAGAACCTCCATTTGCTCCTGCTGTCACAAGCAATGAAGGTGCATGTTAACACACTGAGTAGTATAGTGTGTAACCGGGGCATTTTTGAGCTAGGACCACACAATAATGTGACTGGGAGTAGAGGGAGCTAAAACCCACAGCTATTTTCACTAGTTTAATTTTCTCTAGGAAATTGGAAGCACACTCTCATACGCATACAAATTGTTGAGACCTCAGGTCAGGTTGTCCATTGTGGTGAAATAAGCCCAGCAACAGTGTCTTTGTAATTTATTGCCCATTCCCCAGAGCCCATAGTGCTGAGTTATGTCCTTTCCAGTGGTTGTCCTCCAGCCAGGTTTATAGCTTGACCACTGGAGCCGATGTCCCTTGTTTCATTCTCAGGACAATACCATGGAGTCTTTTTATTGTTGTCTGGAGACAGCGCCAGGATATTGTGTTGACAATGAAATGTCAGCTTTTAGATAAGATTTAGGTACGGTTTGATGAAAGTATTGAAATGATATAGGCCTAACTGTAAATAACTGTAAAATAACATCTCCAAGAGCTTTTTTAAACAAAACATCACTTTAAAGGCCCTGATATACTCTCACAGCGAAGTTAGAAAAACCTTTGATGCGATGTACTGTTAGTGAACATCCAGATGCCTCCAACTATGCTGGGAACAGTGTTTAGATGAATATGTTAATATGTGTTGCACGCTTTTCACTCAATAACAAAATAAGCACATAACAAAGACAGCGGTGAGAGAACCGCTGTTAAGAAAGCATCTGATCATAGCGATGTGGATATGTTCGATTTAGCTCTGCAATTCGGCACTCCTGTCAAATCACGTCACATTAATTTATAGCTTTACAACATTAAACATGAAAAAACTGAAAAATAGCCTCAGAGCACACCTATTACGTAATCACCACGGACCTATGGTAGTTCAAAGGTATGTATAGCCTACCAGCCGGAGCGAACTATCCAAGAAAGTCCGCTTTGGCAAGCTGCTTTGGTCTCAGAAACAAACTCCAAATGAACTTTGCTTTGGCCTAATTTTGTTTGAAATGACATCACACCAATTTACTCTTCAATTTCACATTAAGTAAATCGGCCTTAAATATCACACACATTGAGTACTTTGAATTCTTTGAGTATTTTTCTAGGCCTGTGTTTGGTCAGCAGGAAAGGGTT
Source organism: Leuciscus leuciscus (assembly GCF_965113295.1). Taxonomy (NCBI): domain Eukaryota; kingdom Metazoa; phylum Chordata; class Actinopteri; order Cypriniformes; family Leuciscidae; genus Leuciscus; species Leuciscus leuciscus. The sequence goes on from NC_138746.1 coordinate 8,288,176, forward strand.
AGCGGCTGTGATTACCCTTCAGCAGATGGGATGATGAATGAGCCTGCCTCGCTCTCTGTCCTCTTGATTATCAGTATACATTAAGTGAAAAGACGGATTGTTCACTGGGGCCTGCACTGCTTTTTTAGGCCTCTTGCTCGTAATACTCATTGACCTTTTCAGCTCACATTTTGAGCCTGCTGTCTTTTGTATGTTCCCTGAATCCCAATTGATATTGATTTTAGACCACTATTTTTGTGACTTATTAGTTAAATGTCATTTACTCAACTTCATGTCGTTCCAAACCTTGACTACATCATGCTCTTATTATTTAAGTGGAGCACAATCCAGATCCAAAAATGCCATGTTGTCATAGTTTTAGCCAAAACGAATACGTAACTCGCTTTTTGAATTCTGGATGCTAACATGGGTTACATGCAAATATGGTTAATTTGTTTTGTCACACAAAGCTATGACTTTAAATGGCTTGGAATATAGTGAACAAGTCATATGGACTACTTTCATGATAGTTTTTCTTTTCTTTTCTTTATCAGCCCCTCGTTACTATGAACTGATGTTATATGACGACAAGTGGGCATAAAGATGGCATGTTCCATAGAAATAATAACATTTGGGAATGGCAAATGGTTGAGAAAATATTGACACAATTGTCTTTTTTGGTGAATTACCCCTTTAGGTGTCGAAGAAGCATAAAGCAAGTTAATTGACAGGTTTCTAAAAATGAAAAGCTGAACAGTTAGTAATGCAGTGCAGGAACTGGACTTCACTGGATGTGCTCAGACGCTTCTGTCTTCGGCCTGTGCCCTTGAACTACAGAGAATTCTCTATGCATCATTTATAAGTAAAGCTGTATAAAATTGGAGGCATATAAATAATGTGCATTGAACTATAGAGATTTAGGATGATGACAGAGAAGGATGATGACAAGCATTTGGAGAAACAAGAAATTCAAGAATGCCTCACCCTTTTCTGCCTGTCTGTTGAAATCTGAGGTGCTTACAATGGCTGAAGTCTTAAGTCTCTGCATTATTGAGGAGCTTTGGATCATCCCGTCATTACTCAGCGGGGTATAACATCTATGCTAAGTTGTAATGAGGTGTTCAGTAGGGTTGAGCACTATTAATCACTGATTTGTTCAATAACTTAATTTTGTTTGATGGTACACATTTCTTCAAGCCTAACTTTGATACGTGTTCTATACATGTTTTCTGGAGTGCCTCTACCAAAGCAAACAGATTTGTTGGAGGTTTATGCAATCCAGACCACATCTCTCAGATCTCAGCTCATTAGCCGTGACATGGCGTCGTGCTGGACTCTTTTATCCAGAGGTCAACACCCTGCAGTTCTCGTGCTTTGAAAGTTGCCCTCTTGGTTAACAAGACACCATAGGTCATCGCTCCCCAGTGCTTTCCTCAAAGATGCCATTGCTGACCACAACACTTCCAGGTGTGCACTGTAAACAGAGGAGGCACAGTTCAGCCAACATGTGTTTGTAAAACAACAAAAGCTTTCTTATTCCCATGAAAGCATATCTTTCTTTCACTTGAGGAAAAACCTATAAAAGCCAGAAAGAAACTATTGTAAGACTCTTAAATTAAAGGAATGAAATCAAAAGTGGCATTCAGTATCACCAGAAGCAAAGACTCCAGGATGTGTGAAAATATTTATTTAAAAATATTTTTTTTAGTAAATAGAATAATTAATGTGGGTTGTTATAGTTACACAAGCAAAAGAAAACTGTTATCATTTTAGACCTTTGAAATTAAATTGCATGTGGTAGGCTATCATCAGAAGCTGATTTATTCATATTTATTTACTTTTTTAAACCCGTGATTTATAGATCCGTAGAAAACTCATTTTGGACTAGCCTATATCTAATTAAAGTTTCATCACAGGCAGAGATTCATTCCAGTATAAACATGTCAAGTATGTTTTATTTATGTAAAAGCTTTTTTTCTTTTCTTGTTTAAGTAAATTAACTAATCCATGTGGTCAGAATAAAAGAGAGTCATATGCATGCCCAGTTTTGGGAGATAAAGGTAGAGCTGGATCTGGTTTCTAAGAAAGCAACCAATGGAATGTTTTCCAAGATAACCAAACACCCTTCCACGAGCAGCCATGTGTATTTCTTCCATACTTCTCCTTTTTTCACCCATTAAAATCATGTGTCATTTATCCATCAGGGTAGTCAAAACAAAACAACCCTGACAGAACACTCTTTTCCTTCACAGAGCTCTTCTCTGTCCCTCTGTCTGCTGACACCAATTTAACATTCGAAAAATGCTTCTCTTCCCGTGACTTCAATTATATCCACATCCAAAAATTCATGCTGTCCATGTAAATGCTGTCCAAACACAACACATAAGACTTTTCATTTTCAGGTTGGGAACTCTCTGTTTTCTTTGAACACATGTGAGTGTGTGTGTGTGTGTGTGTGTGTGTGTGTGTGTGTGTGTGTGTGTGTGTGTGTGTGTGTGTGTGTGTGTGTGTGTGTGTGTGTGTGTGTGTGTGTGTGTGTGTGTGTGTTGGCATGTATATGTGCTTGTCTGTGTTTTTTTTTTTCTGTGTGCATGAGTGATCCAGAGATATTTCATCGTGTCTCCTTGAATAGCTGAAATAGATTTCCCGTATCCGTCCTGATTTAGAAGGCATCTCCCTATATATTTCCGAATCTGACCTCTGTAGCATCCTTTTTCCATTTAGTCAATCCTTGATGAAATCTAAGCTGGATGACATATTTAAGTAGTTCACAGCCAGCTGGAGATCTAGGCCATTACAAACAAATGAAAAGATTATCCTGCTCTCCTACTGTTAAGCATTGCAGCTAATGTGTTTGCAATTAGGGGACAGTACTTCCCTCATATTTCCATTCCTCTCCTTCCAAAAATGATGTAAATGGTGTACTGTTGAGTAGACCTGACCTGACTAACCCATTTCAATGCTCCTACTTAACTGAAGTCAAGATATTGTAACAAAGCTTTTGGCATGAAAGTTGTCTGCAGCTTAGATTAAGCTTCACTAAGTGACGGGCCTTCAAATCTAAGGTTAACAAGCCTAAAATCTCATGTAGCTCAGCCTTGGTCAGAGGAAATGATTCTCATCTGGTGGAAATTACCAGCATGGAACTTGATTAAAAGTATGAAACACATTAACATCTCTTCAAGCAAACCATGAATCTGTCTCCTGGACATTCCTTGAGGGATGAGTAAAAGGTTTGGCTATAATAGACAGACTATCAGGATGATTTTTGGCAGTAGTTTTAGCTTTTAATTTTACTTGATATACTTTATAATGTACTCTACCGTTCAAAAGTATGAGATCCGTACATTTTTTAAAATGTTTTTGAAAAATAAATCGTTTATGCTTGCCTAAGCATTTATTTGATCAAGGATACACTGAAACAGAAATATTATTACAATTTAAAAGAATTCATTTTCTATTTGAATATATTTTAATGTATTCCTGTAATGCAAAGCTGAATTTTCAGCATCATTACTCCAGTCTTCAGTCACATGATCCAACAGAAATCATTCTAACATGTTGATTTGCCGATCAAGAAACATTTCTTATTACTATGTTGAAAACTTGTTCCGTTTAATGTTTTTTTTTTTTTTTTTTAGGATTCTCTGAAGAATAGAAATTATTTGAATTTAAGAACATAATTTAGGCCTTTATGAAATTGAACATTATACATATCTTTACTGTCACTTTTGATCAATTTAATGAATCCTTGCTGAATAAAAAGTATTTAATAAAAAAAAAAAAAAAAAAAACTTACTGACCCCAAACTTTTGAATGGTAGTGTAGACATTGTTATTTCAAACACATAACCTTTCATGATATAGCCTATGATATTTGTTACTCCTGCTCTATAGACCAAAGGCCTAAGAACATTTACTTTTCCTGTGGCAGGTAACATGGCCTATTTGCATGAGCTTCAAAAGGGTTCCTATAGTTTTGCCGTGAAACCTGAGATATATTGCCAAATGATTATGACCTCCTTTCGTGAGACCTGATACAATATGCTACAAAATATTACTCTCTTGATACAGGAAAGCGAGCTGTTGGGGCTTTTTGTGACTCTTTGCAAAGTCAAAATATTGGTTTAGTCACTCGTTTTCACTGTATTTCAAGTTTGTTTGTCAATCATTGTAACGGAATGATGATAAAGTAACAAGTCGCATACTATTGGTTGCGATGACAACAATAAACGTGGAGATATTTCATCAGCAGTGTTATCAGCATGAAACAGTTTCTTCTGTTAATCAATACACAAGTCCACAGAGTATCATGAAGCATGTCAACATTGTAAAATGGCCCTTTTAATCAGTCTAACGAACCAGATCCTCTCTGTGGGAGGATCTGTAGAAGAGCTGCATTTTTCCCTTGTAACATTTGACATGGGTTAACATTTAACACAGGTGTTTCATTTCAAAACTACACCAGACACATGCTTTTAACACGCCTCTCACAGAATGTTTGTTAGTGGTTAAAAGGGATAAATGTTTAGGGCCTCTTTGGATTTATTGGGCTTTTTACTTGTGTCATGGCAGGAAAAACATTGTAAAGCCTTCATAGAAGAAGGTGTGACCAGGAACCCCATTCAGCAACTAATGACAGCACAAAAACATTTTAATTTGTCCACCAACAACATGCAAAGCTGAGAAAACAAAGACTGAAATGAATGTGTACGTGCATGAGAACACAAATACTGTAAATAGTGAACTGAAGGATTGAAGCTAACCCAAAAACAACATAAGATTCTGCTTCCTTTCTTTTTCGTGTTAATTTAGTGTGTCACAGCATTAGGGCCAGTGACTGTCGTGGTCTGAAGTCATGAAGAATTACTGGGATTAATGTTTCAGTTCCAGCAGAAGTAGTCAAGGGGAACTGAACCATCTCCATAGAAGGTTTATGTGACAGACGTAGATCTATGTTTTTTAGACCTTGTTTTTGCATGTCTTTGACCACTGCATGAAAATGTATCATGCATGCATATTGTTTCGGCTTTAACCCTCAAACCGTAATCTGGACAAATGTGGGCAAAATAATTTGTATTAATTTTTTAAAAATACTTTCCTTAATCTGAGCGGTACAAGACTTGGCAACTTTTCCTAAGTTTGCCACCTGAACACACAAAAAAAAATTTGACTCGATTCAAGAATGTTAAGTGGGTGAAAAAAAAAAACTCCTTAATCTCGCTTTTGTGGACAAAAATGGGCACCCATAGGAATGAATGGGAAAAACTGTAATTCAGAGCGTTTTTTTTTTTTTTTTGTCAAAAAAAAATCAATAGATCCAACACAATGCATATCATACATACACACAAATGAAGGGGTGATCCTGTACAACAATCTCATTGTGGCAAACACTCACACTCACACACACACACACACACACACACACAAAAACACACACAAACACACAGACACACACACAAAGAAAGCATTCAATGAGCCAATACCAGAGCCGTTTTTTTTTATTTTTTTTTATAAAAAGTCACTCACTCATATAAAAACAAAGAATTGAATGAGCCAATGACTGAATTTGTATTTTATTTTCTAAAATCACCTGTGCACACGCACACACATGCGCACAAGTGCATGAACACATTATAACTATGATTATTGTTTGTTCTTACCTGTTTATTCTTACTTAACACTTACTTTTTTGAGTTATTGTTGTTAATTCTTACCTGTTTGGTACCAATTCGTTTTTTGAGTTATTGAAATTTGATGTTTTTGTGTAAAATAAATGATAAATGATCAACTACTTTGTATTTTCCTTATAGCATCATATTTGATGGGTCATATTTGTCTAAGCATATTTTGGTATCTTTGTACAGTCTCACCTAACAAAGATATATATTATATATATTATTACAATTTTAACTTGTGATAAAGTCAAAAACTTGGTGGTTAAATTCATAATAACAGTGTTTTATAGAGTTATAGAGCCTACATGCAGCCCTTTAGTAGAGCCATCTAGTGGCTATTGATATTATTTATTTTTAATTTATTTTTTGTTAATTTTATACCAACATAAGACACCAGATGTCACCAAAGTAATTTATTCTTTTCAGTTTTGTACCAATACATTTTTTTTATATTTTTAAATTTGATGTTTTTTGTTTAAAATAAACAATAAATGATCTACTACTTATTTGTCATATTTGGTCATATTTGTCTAAGCATATTTTGCATTTTTGTATTGTCTCACCTAACACAGATATATATATATTTTTTAAATTACAGTTTTAACTTGTGATAAAGTCAAAAACTTACATTTATTATAACAGTTTTATAGAGTTCAGCCTATATGCAGCCATTGAGTACTAAAGCCATATTTACTATTGAAATAATTGATATTATTGCTTTTTTTGTAAATTTTATACCAACATAAGACACCAGATGTCACCAAAGTCACCACATTTTTTAAGTTTTAGCTATCTGAATTGAATGAAATGATGTTTTTTACTGAAGTTAAAGAAATATTAAATATAACATAAAAATAAGCATATTTTAAATAGGAAATATGGTATTATTAATTTAAATAAATTCAAAAATACCCCCAAAATAAAAAAAAACACCATAAATGGATAGTTTTTATTTTATCGAAGATAGTGATATAACATTTATTTTAAAAAAATTGTTGGATCACACCTGAGACCTCCGTGCCCACATTTGTCCACAATTACGGAATTAAGGGCTGTAATGTGAATACGGTTTGAGGGTTAAAGAGTTGAAGTACTGAAGTGATGTTATGATAGAGGGCATCATGTTTTGTGTTGTTGTAGTGAATTTGATAAAAATCTAAGTGGTTGGGGTTTGGTCTTTTAAAGGGATAGTTCACCCAAAAATGAAAATTCTGTCATCATTTACTCACTCTCAAGTTGTTCCAAACCTGTATAAATGTCTTTCTTCTGCTGAATACAAAAGATATTTTGAAAAATGTCGGTAACCAAACAGTTGATGAACCCTATTTGACTTTCGTATTACTTTTTTTTTTCCATATTATGAAAGTCAATGGTGTCCATCAACTGTTCTCCAAAATATCTTCTTTTGCATTTAGCAGAAGGAAATTTGTTTTGGAAATTTTGGAAGAAAATTGTGTTTTTAGGAAAGAAGAAGAAAGGAAGTTTTGACTGTTCGCTGTGTTGCTATTATTCTCGTGCACTGACTCATTCACGCTGAACAGCCAATCAGAGTTCTGTCTCTCACTGACGGCCCAATGCCAATTCTACATGCTGAATTGGCCCAAAAAAGCCTGACAGCGTCCGACTAGAGCCACGCTCAAAAACGGCCCGACGTTGCCCGACGGCCGGTCGTCGGCTTTGTGTGTTCCGGGCTTTAAATGCAGGACTTTCTTTAGTGTTGAGATGGCTTAGTAAAATGCATAATTGTATTGTAAACTTTTTTTAATTTTTTATTGTGCCTGTCAAAATTGTGCCACAAAATGTTGTGATGATTAGTTGTCATATAAATAATATTTAGATTTGTGATTTAATTCCGTTTTGTTCTGGTCACTTATAGTATAAGCCTAATGTTATTTTTTCACTTGAAATTGTATATAAATATAGTAATAATAATACAATTAAAAATTATAATAAAATATACACATATGATTTACTTAGGCTAAATATTATGAGAATTTATATAATATAGTATAATTCTCCTCTATAATACTCCTCACATCGAATAAAAAAGAGACACAATATCGATTATTTGATGGCATTTCTTTAAGCACTTGCATTTCCTTAATTTGGATGAGAAAATATGATTGTAATTTAAACTGCAAATTATTGCAGTTTTCTCAAATAATTGCAATTAGATCGAACAACCATGATCAGACGATTAATCAATAATCGCGACAGGCCAACGTGTGACACCTAGAAAAGCATGTGATTTCAGCCACCCATGAAGCACAGAATTCCTCAGAGGCAGAACGTTTTCTATAGGGGGTTAAACAACATGTCTGGCACTATCAAGTTACCTTTAATTCACTTTCTCTTTCCCACCTTCTTTCGAAGGATCACAGTCACTGTGTGTTTTTGTTGTTCCAGACACTCAAGGTGGTCCAGAGTGTGTAATGGTTACAGCTATGATAAGGAATCAACCTTACCAAATTCAAATTTTGTATTTATTAGTACAAGCTCATTCATCACTGAAGAGCGCCTTATATGTGGTGTATATATTGTGCGCTTGAATCAACAGAGCACTTGCAGGTTAATTACCTCTGGATTCCGTCGGTGAAGTTTGATGCCCACAGCTGACCAGGTTGTTTTTTTTTAACAGAAACTCCAACAATAATTAAGCTGTTTTGGTTAACCTATCTGCACCTTGACAAAGGTGCCTTACTCTAAGCATTTCTATGTACAAATTGTCACTGACATTTGTCTGTACACAACATAAACAGAACTTGAAACTTCTGCGGTTCTCTTAAAATAGCCACTAAAAGATCCTTTATGAACTCAATCCTGAAAAATGGACAGATTTGACTATTAACATTTGAAGCTGATAATCAAAACCATTTATGTGTGTAGTGATATATATATATATATATTATATATAGATTTACCCACTATATTAAAAAAAAAAAGACTGTAAAATAAAAAATCTAATATAAAAATATTGAATAATGTTTTTGTTTTTTTTATTCTTTTGTTTTGTTTTCCAGATTTTATTTCTGATTGTAGTTATTTACTATTAGGGTTTATTATTGTGTAGTCAAGTTATAAAGTGGTCAAGCGACCTTGTTTGTCATTTCAGTATCATGAAAGTTGCCTGCTATTACTTGTGATGAGTGGCAAGTGCTGTAGGGTAATGTGATAAAGACAAAATAAGTATTTGAGAAGCCAGGACATGCACAAGACATTCACATGTGATTTTCAAATCTTGTTTACTCAAATTAATTTATGCTCAACTGGTTGGTTTTTATATTCATTTGTGATTTGTAATTTAAGAGACTTGTCCCACTCCCTTTCTACTTCTTCCTTGCCTCTATTTGCAGTGTGACGGCTGCCATGGTATCTGGTGAGGTATTCCTCTGACAAAAAAAAGTTGTCAGAGCAGCTTCATGAGACCATGAGCCCAGCATATTTCCCTGGAGAGAGGAATTAATGGTACATGTGTCCTTAGCGAAAACCACATTCAGTTGGAGCTGAAACTCTCAATTGTTGTGCAAAATGTTTCCCACTTTCTCTCTGAAAAGACTATTTGAAGCACACTTTCACATAAAAATATTTTATTGTTAAATAGACAGTTTCTGCAGTTAAAGCATAAACAATTACATTCCAAGGACAACCTAAGGATGTGCTGGTCCCACATTTACACCACCTTCCTGAAAATAAAGGAAGACAAGGATGGATTTATCAAGTGCATGTGTCAGGTTTTCCTCTCATAACACCTCTCAGACTACATGTGGTCAGAGACCTTATGAGATGTTTCCTGTTTAAGACCTTAGACGGGATGTTTTTCCCATGGAAAACAGTGTCAAAAGTGGAAAGCGATGAGCAAAGGCATGTTTCAGCTTACTCTGAGCACTCTGCTGACTCTCTGAGTGCTCTTACAACAAAGAAGAATGGATTAGTTGCTAAGCAGACAGAGTCAGACATTCAATGGGAACTAGCAGATGAATGAAGCTAAAACCGTAGGTCAGGAATAGGAGTTGCTCTTAGTAAAATATTACTTTCATTTACTTTTGCTAATAGAAAACCTAGTAATATACCGGTAGTACAAATTATATTTTATATTTTAAATATAAAATGTATTGAGTGTATTCTCACCTTTACATTCTTACACACATTATACAGTATATTATTACAAAATATGCTGTTGTATGTATCTGAATCTAACCAATAATGTTTCCAGGTTTGTGTGAGTTTGGTCAGTTTTAGAGTGAATATACCTGGTCTTATTATTCGGGGTCAATTAATCAACAACTGAATGAAAAGTCAGTGCTGGCAAGTGTTCAACAATTAATCTAGCCATCCCTAGTTAATAATCAAGACTTCGGCTTTCTCAGTGATCACAGATAACTGAAGAAATCACTTGCTTTTGTAGTTCGAACAGAAATGTTTCGAAATGCAGTGGATGTGGAAAATGCATTATTACTTGGGCTTGACATTAATACTCCCACTTGTGGAAATATTGTGGGACAAGCAACCTATGCTTTAGGACAAGTAAACGATCCAAGTCCGAACTTGAGTATAGAGTAGTATTGCATCCTTCATATCTCCGAAGAGTCTTTAGTTTTATCAGATTTATAATAACAGTCGAGCTCCTGGAGGCGTGCTGTGCAGCGTTGCCGATGACTTCCATAACCCGAACGAAGCATGTTGATGGGTGTGCTCTTGCTCTTGCTCTGGTTGATGTGTGCTCTTCCGGAAGAAGTGCCCATATTCAGGAATTTTGCTCTTTATGATGTCATACAGGGCCATACTTGAAAAAAACTTTCCGAAACTAATACGAACCCTGAAGGAGTGCGTTTGGCACAGAAATACTCCATCATACGTCCAACTCGTTTTTTTAAACTTTGGCCATGTTTAGCATGAGAATCCAACTCTTTAACAGTGTAAATAAGTCAGAATTCATGAAATAGGATTAGACATCCCCTTTAAGCTATTAAGTGAAAATCATTCAATTACGCTCCTGATTGAACTTTAGTCCTCGATTTTAGGGTTTGTTGTTTTCCATCACTTAGATGGCTTTAAGGGACAATTTTTTTTACATGTCTTCATAAGCGGACTTCAGACTGACTCATGTGCCTTAAATGAACAGTTTCTATCAGAGTCTCTTTATTTTATATCCACTAAAGAATATTTTATTATATAAATATAAAATATATTATTTTATATATTTCTATATTTTTAAATGATAGTGACTCAAACTAACCATGTTCTATATATATATTTTTTTTTTCTATAGGTGATCTCTCCCCTGTGCAGATGTCACCAATCTCCCAGTCTCAGTTTATTCCACTGTCTGAAATATTGTGCTCTGTCATATCAGACATGAATTCCACCCATGTGATTGTAAACCAGGAAGCATTGATCAATCACATGATGAAAGCGCACCCAGGTAACACACTATTCACTTACCTGTACACTACCTTGTTACATTTTTATTTTAATCCATTTTCATTATGAAATGGCTGTATTTACACCAACATATATTTGTTTCAGGAATGACCATTCCCACTCAAGACATCCTGTACAATGCTTTGGGAACGCTTATTAAGGAGAGGAAGATCTATCACACTGAAGAGGGCTACTTTGTAGTAACCCCTCAAACATACTTCATCACCAACAACATGGTGAAAGAGAGGAATTGGTGGAGTGCTGGCGACAGTGACTTGCCGTCACCACCTCCCATCACGTACCTGGTGAGCAACGAGAGCTGCATGGACACCTCTAATGAGGTGCCTGTCATGGCCCACTGTAAATCCTGCAGCTGCTTCACCCCTCCGTCCATTGTACCTCCATCTGTCCCAGAACATCAATCCATCAGCATCAGTGAGTGCACTGGGAAAAGCCTCAAGTGGCCCAAAGAACACAAACCCTCGGTTCAGCATCAGTCCACATCTACTGCTGCAGACTACCAGGCCAGTGAGATTAGCAAATCCACCAACACAAGCCGCAAGGACAAGGAGAAAGCTGGCCGCAAATTCGGGCTTAACCTCTTCCGACGAAATACAGGGAAGAAGGACAACAAACTAAAGAAAGAGTATGCCACATTCTCTGGGCAATTCCCTCCGGAGGAATGGCCTGTCAGGGATGAGGATGACTTAAACAACCTCCCCAGGGATCTAGAACATGCCATCATCAAACGGATCAACCCAGAGCTTACTGTGGACAATTTAGTAAAGCACACGGTTCTTATGAAGAAGCTTGAGGAGAAAGCTGAGAGAGGTACAGAGAAAGCTGTGGACAAGGGCATTTCCACCGAAACTCTTCTAGCTAAGCAGAGGCATCATACCTCAAAGGCTGTGGGGAAGAAACTGGCTCCTAGAGCTACTCGTAGCAAGAGAAGAGGACCTTCATCCAAAGAGAAACAAAGGGCAAAGAATAAGACTTTCCAATGTGCTGAAGATTTAGAGGCAGATGATCAGGTTATGCCTCACCTCAGAGCAGAATCAGCTTTAGATGAACCTGACAATAATGTAGAGAGTACCATTCTGAATCCAAAATGTGTCTACAAGAAACGGATAGACAACCCATTTTTGGGATTGCCAGGAAAAGATGTGGAAACAAACATCAACCATAAAGAACAAAGGAGGAGAGAAGCCAAGATTCCAACCACCGGATGGCGGGAAAGACCAGGTCACAGGTCAAAATCCTGGGATCCCCATCGAGCCAAAGCAATAGCTGACAGCGTAGAGAGACCTCACACACTGAAGGATGCACCTTGTGAACAGGTCAATGAAAGAGCACAGACTGTGGACTCCACTCTGGATGTTCAACCAATGCAAGAGCTTTGTGGAGATTACAGCTCAGTCTACCCTGAGAGCAGCACATTGAGGATAGAGGACAAAATTAAGTTAAGAGAGAATAAAGTCCGAAGCAGAGAGTTTAAAAACGACAGATTAAAAGAAATTAAACATCAGGATGGACACTTGAGAAATGTTCCTGACCAATATAACATTGTAGATAATCCTTCACATTGTGATACAACAGAAGTACCCCTCTCGTGGCCTAAACCTACAATTCAACGTAGACTTTCTCTACATCTACTCAACAGTAAAGAAGAGTCTCATCACCGTCCTGATCTGCTGTCCTCACACCAGCAAGTTGGCAATATAACTAGCCATCAGCTGCCAGATGGTCAAACCTTGGAGAGAAACACAAGCCAGACTGAGAGTGAGGTGTATACAGATGATGAACATTGCATCTATCAGAAGGCAGTGGAGGATGAGGATGGTTGTAGCTCTGTCTGCCGAAATGAGGAATGCATAATTGACTGTGAGCTATCACAAACCAGTATGGCTCGTTACCATGAGTCCGTCTGTGCAGATGGTGGCTGGGATGGCCATTTCCCTAAGGAGCATGCTCATCACAAACCCACCAGAACCACACACAGGCCACATGAATACAGGTGGCAGTCCTCTGATCACCAGATCCTTCAGAAAGGTGCTAGCCCCAGACAAGAGGTCCAGTGTTTGAGAAAAAGACTACATAAATCCAGTTTGGCAGATGATGAACATACTGAAGCCCTGGAAAGCAGCATTTTTGACTACTGTCAGACAAGCGAAGTGGAGTCTGATTCCGAGACCATACATAAATCTGCAGATGAAGCTGATGTAGGCAAATCTAACAACTGGATCCGTCACCAAGAATTGAAGGACTGCCATAAGAACACAAGAGAGACATCTAAGGATACTGTGAACATCAGTGCAAACCCGAATGACCCGACAGGGCCCTGTGCAGGAGAAACTGCAGAGAGTCAGAGTTACACAGCAGATAGTGGGATTGACTCTCCAAGGTTAGTCTAAGGTCACTAAAGGGTTAGTTGGTTCACCCAAAACTGAAAATTCTGTCATCATTTACTCACCCTCAAGTTGTTCCAAACCTGTATGAATTTCTTTCTTCTGATGAACACAAAAGAAGATATTTTGAAGAATATGGGTAACCAAACAATTGACGGTAGCCATTGACTTCCATAGTAGGAAAAAATACTACCGTCAACTGTCTGGTTACCAACATTCTTTAAAATATCTTCTTTTGTGTTCAACAGAAGAAAGATGCTCAACAGGTTTGGAACAACATGAGGGTGAGTAAATTATGACAGCATTTTCATTTTTGCGTGAACTATCCCTTTAAGGGTTCATGGTTGCCTGTATTTAAACACTTTCAATTTACTTACATTTGGAGGTACATATCAGAAAGTTTTACAGATGTTTTTATTCCAGAATAAATATTTTCCTTTTCACTGATTATTTGCAGGACACATATGAGTGTACCCTCCAGTAACTCAGCAATTCTTAATGGATTGAAGCATCGTGGCTTCCTGCAGAACCTTGAAAAGCTTCACTCCAATGGCATTCACCCTCAGAGTTCACTGCTCAAGCTTACACCTGTCATGAATGTTTAAACAGATGAAAATGTCGCTCAGTATCTGGGTATAGTTATATCATGTAAAAAATGTATATAGTCCTACAAATGTAAATACCCCCCTCCCCACACACACAAAAACTAGGAAAGGAATGTATGTAGGTTGTGCTTTTTATATATTTAATTCAGTACAGTTTTACATTTTGACTTGTTAACATAGTTTTTTACATTGCTCTTTTGTTGTTTAGAGAGAAAGCTTGAACATGTCAAGGAATTATCTGCTCAAGTCAGTCCTCTGTTATCGATGTACAAATGGGTATTTCACGGAAATAAAAGTGTTGAAAAATGGCTTCTTGTTAGATACACTTCTGGCCTGAAATAAACAAGTCAAAGGGGTCAAAACCCCCCTTTTTTTAGGTGAAAATATATGAATAAATCTGTCAGCAATACAAATAAGCGTATGTGTACCAAAGCCATATGTTCTTGTAATGATATGAAGATATCATTCCCCAATTATTTCATTTAATGTAATTTCTAAATCAAGCAATGTTTGTTAAGAATACATTTTAATCTTACAATAATGGTAATAATAAATTCAAACATCTATAAATCTCCAAGTTTTCCAGTTTTCATCTGTACTCTACAAATGAACAGCTTGACCTGCAGTACAGTTGAATGGTCGATGAATACTTTGAATTCATCAAAATGTCACTTGTGGTCTTGTCAGTTGACTTGCTACAACAAAGCTTACCTTTACAATGCCATTGACGGTCATGAAAAATTCATGATTGACCTGCAGCTTATCCAACATTCATACTGACAAATGCAACTAGAGGTAGCCATAGCTTAGTGTTGTTAGATGCATGAGACAGACACAAAGTATTGGGACGTGTATCCGACTATTTCAGATTAATTTCTAGCCACACACAGTTTGATTGCTGCACCTTTAACCAGGAGGCTGAGGTGAGAGGCTTTACAGGTTCAGGCAGGAGCTGAACAGATGGGGTTTCTGAATGACAGGTATTGAATGATGGCTGACTGTGTCATGTTTCATTCAGCCTCACTGGCAGAGAACAAAGGCCAAAGCCTTCCTGAAGCATGTGTTCATAAAAGACAGCACAGGCAATACTGTAGGCTACAAACCACTGTTATTTATGAGGTCATTGACATTGAATCTGTATTATTTAACCAGTTTGACTTGTTTTCTTTGCACTCAACAAGAGTTTTAAATTCTTTAAAATGTTGACAAAGAATAACAAATAAGCTAGTTTTAAAGCAAGTGCTTTTCTTTTTAATAAAATACCAATACAATGTGGAGTGGAACCCTTTTCCATCAGAAATTGTCAACAAGCAATGGTACTCGTTTTTTAAACTTTTTTTTTTTTTTAAGGGAGAGGGCGCACCCTAGTGGTCTCTGATCACAATGGGAACACAGTTTGGCCACTTTATATCCTCTCATCCTTTTATTAGTGTTTATTCCTGCCTCACAAAATATGCTAGCCCTGGTGGTAGGGCATCCTTATAGGTGTTTCCCACATGACAAGATGTGCTACCCATGTTTTAATCTCATTTGTGACACTGGATCACAAAACCAGTCAAAGTAGCACGAGTATATTTGTGGTAATAGCCAAATACATTGTATGGGTCAAAATTATCGATTTTTCTTTTATGCCAAAAATCATTAGGCTATAAAGTAGAGATCATGTTCCATGAAGATATTGTGTAAATTTCCAAACGTGAATATATAAAACATTTATTTTTGTAAGTGAATGCAGCACAATCGCGAACATAAATGCACAACTTTAAAGGCGATTTTATCAATGTTTCGATTTATTTTATTTTTTTCACCCTTAGATTCCAGTTTTTTAAATAGTTGTATCTCAGCCAAATATCACATCCTAACAAACCATCAATGGAAAGCTTATTTATTCAGCTTTCAGGTGATTTATAAATCTAATTTCAAGGAAATTACCCATGTGACTGGTTTTGTGGTCCAGGGTCACATTTAATAGTGGTTTACAACCGGGCAGGGTTTTTATTTTTTCTGTCAGATGAGCTGAATTGAGCGGTTTAGTCCAAATTTTCTGACAGATTGAACACATTGAATTTAGGCTTTTATTCACATTTAAACATTAAATGGCAGAAGTGTTCATTGTTAGTCCATGATACTAATGCATCAACAAACTGAACCATATTGTAAAGTGTTGACTTATTTATCTTTTTAAAAATTTGGTTGGGGCTGATGGCAAAGGAGCCTTCCGCCATGACTATAGGGGGTGGTCGAGCGCTTGTTTCTTCACTGCTTTGTTTTTTTTGCTCATGCGCTCCAACATAGTTGGCGCCAGATGATCCGCGGCGCCATCCCGCTACGTACGTACGGAGGGAGGGAGAGAGAAAGAGTGACAGAGTGCAAACCGCAACCAGGCAGTACAGACGCAACAAAACGAAGATCTTCAGGCCGTTGACTACGCCGCGACTACCAGCAGCGCATCTCGCAAAAAGGCCATTGACGGGCAAAGAGGTCGGGCATGTTTTTGTAAAAAAAAAAACGTTTATACATGACGTTTAATGTTTATGTGCGTCAAGGTTTTGCATACCGTTGCAAGTTAACTTAGCTGGCTAACTAGCGTGCTATATTTGATACAATGTTGTGATTAAATAAACGTTACTCCATACGTTGTAGCATAATGCTGCTTGAACAATTTTTTTAGCACACTGCGATAAGTGGCGTCCGATCAGCTTTACCGATGAATTGTGGACGTCACGAAGTTCGGAGATGGTCTGTAGCAATGGCGGCGGAGGCAGCTAGTGTTCCGCTAGCGAGGCAGCTTAGCAGGACGACAGGCCATGTTTGTTTCACACAGCTAAAAATGGGCTAGGACTATAGCATGATAAGCACCGCTTATAGCAACGCGGTGCTCGTGTCAATTCATTTGGATGATTTCAAGAATAGCACATAGCCACAAAAGACATTGAGCACATACTTATTTTGTTTTTAATTCGACGCCACAAAACAAAAACGCGTTATGTAAGAAGGGGGGCGCCTTCCCGGGCTTTCGCGTATAGCGTACATCTGTGATTAGCCATTAACTCGAGCAGTTTGCCTTATGTCATGATAATCTTGCTTTTTAGAGCAACGACAGCACAGCTTCGCAGCAAACAATCAAACTAACCTATTATTTTGACCTGGTTTATTTGCGTTTCCTCACGTTGCGTATTGTATCTGCGTGAGGGGCGGAAGCTAGTCGCGGCGGCCATTTTACAGCTAGTTAGCTGTTCCAACCTCCGGCGGACAAGATGCCCACCGTTAAACTCGTTGTATTTTCTAGTAGCTGTAGCGTAAGTCTCTACGTGACTGTACGGCACTAAAAAGTGTATGTATGACAAAAAATTACAAGTTAAGTCCCGTAATTTAAGGCAGTCTGTCAGCTTTTCGATCCTGTATCATTTTATGATACCGCTATAGTGCTAGTTAGCCAGCTAGTTAGCTGATAATGCATGCTCAAGGAAGCTACATAGCAGCTATTTAGCCAGCTAACCTAGCCAACAACAGTGTCAAACCAGCAGTATGTGAAAATTGTAAACATGGGGAATTAGTTTGTTTTATATATATGAGGCATGTTTAAAGGAGTTAGCTGTGAGTCAGTGCGCCTCATTTGAGAAAATGAAATGTCTCAACTGTAGATTCCTGAATACTTAGCCTGTCAAGTTAGCCTAATATAAACTGCCCATAGGCTAACTAGCCAATTTGTAGCTCCTGATATTGCTGCTAAATAGTTGTATGGTTGTTTCTAGATTAGGCTCATGTTTTTAAACGTTTTCTTGTGTGTGTGTGCAAATTATGTATATAACTCAGTTCATAGTTCTCTTCATCTATGCAACACTCTTTCTGCTTTAGAATTATGTTGCTTTTTGGATTTGTTTATGCATCATTTTATTCTGTTGTCTCTTTGAGTTTTTTCAAGTTTACAGCTAGACATTTAATCTAGCCTATTCCCCATTTAGTTGAAGCTGTTGGTATCTTTGTCACATTAAATAGCATAAATTCGTTTCTTGATTAATTACTTTAAAGATAATTAGTGAAATCACTACTTTAGTCTCTGTATGTATTGCATACCTTATTTTTACTTTAATGTTTCTCAAGTAGTAAGATCAAACTGAAAGTTAGCCTAAATGTTTTCATCAGAAATGTTTCTTTATCCTTATGCAGATCATTATCAGTGTTTAAAGGTGTTTCTTCTTCCAGCAGGCAGGACTGCTCCTGACTCAAGAACTGACTGAGCCTGCGGCAGGCGACCCTTCAAGTTTCTTTGCAAGAAAGCGGTGCTCGTAGAGCAACGCTAAGTTTTACTTAACCGGGAAGACGGAAGTCGTCAGGCTGGAGTGCGTCCTGATGGCCGAGTCAGAGACTGACTGTGACACACCAGGTCTCGATACATTGGGATCTGAGTGTGTCATAGCCCATACTCAAGTTGATGACTTGCATTATGGAGCGGAGACTGAGATTATGACTCAAGAGGACAAAAGACTTGACCTGGAGGCCATTCATGGTGATTTAGGGGCAGTGACCTGCGTGGATGTGGTAACAGAGACGGACCATGACTATATTAAATCTGAAATACACCACGATCATCATCAGTATTTCAGCAGTGCAGAAATAAAAGGCAATGAGCATTTGCTCGGTGAGGTGCTGTTAAAGACAGAGATGGGTGGTGGAGAACATATTGTAAAGGTGGAGTCTGACCATGGAGGGGAGCTTACGGTGGAGTCAGAGAATGGCGTTATCATCCACGAAGCCCACGGCCTGCAATGCAGTGAGTGTGGTGAGATTTTTGACTGTATGTCTGATCTGCACGAACACTTTGAAATCCACAAAGCCACTCATCCCTACATTTGCGTCCACTGTGGTGAGAGTTTTGCTATTGAAGCCAGCCTAAGAAGTCACATGAGGATTCACATGAAAGAGAAAAGTTACACCACTGGTCTTGAGATGGTTGGTAAAGGAGTCATTGATGCATTCAACTTGAAACCGCACCAGATGATGCACTCTCCTGAAAAGCCGCACAGATGTTCGGAGTGTGGTAAAAGCTTCGCTGCCGCCATCACTCTCCGGGAGCACATGAAAATGCATTCAGATGACAAACCCTACAAATGCACCCAATGCCGAAAAAGCTTTGTGCGCAGACGCCATCTCAAAAAACATCAAGAGCTGCATGCCCATGACAAGCCATTTACATGTCTTCAGTGCGGGAAAGGCTTTACGACGGCTTCCAATCTTAAACAGCACCAGAAGACTCATGCTGGTGAAAAGCCGCACAGATGCACCCAGTGTGGAAAGTGTTTTGCCGCCGCGGCCACGTTGAGAGAGCATCAGAGAATCCACTCAGGAGAGAAGCCCTACAAGTGCACCCAGTGTCGAAAGAGCTTTGTCAGGAAACGTCACCTCAAGAAGCATCAGCTGGTCCATCAGGGTGGAAAGCCCTACCGGTGTTCTCAGTGCGACAAGGGTTTCAACCATTCCTCTTCATTGTCACGGCACCACAAGGTCCACTTGGAGGCCAAAATGTATGCCCAGGGCGATAAGGATTTCCCCTTCGATACTTCCATGAAGAGGGGAATGCACACAGGTGAAAAGCCATACAGCTGCAACCATTGTGAGAAGAGCTTCAATCACTCATCATCACTATCCAGGCATCAGAGAACTCATTCTGATGGAAAGTCCTACACCTGTGCTCAATGTGGGAAGAGGTTCAATCATCCCTCATCTCTCGCAAGGCACCAGCGGGTTCATTTGGAGGATAAGTCGACTTACAGTGCTATTGCCACAGGAAAGGGATTCCCCCACACTACCATCTTGAAACAGAGAATCCTTCAGAGTGAGAAACCATATAGGTGCGCTCAGTGTGGAAAGGGTTTCAATCATTCGTCCTCTCTGTCTAGGCATCACAGAATTCACATTGATCAATAAGCTTGTTTCCCTTTCCACCACAAGTGGTGTGCTACCATTCATCCAATGATTCAGGCCAGCTTGTAATGTTAAAGGGTTTGGCTAAAGATGCAAGAAAATCCAGAAAGTCAGTGTGGACCTGCTCTAAGGGAACTTGTTCTAAATTCAAGTCCTTTGACTTTTAAAGAGGAATAAATTAGAATTTGGTATGATTGACACTGAAATCCCCCTGTGTAATGTGCACATGACTAGATACACATGTAATTCTGGAACTTGGTGTTTGATTAAAACCATAGACAAAACATATTGAGATTCCATCATCACTGACTTGTGCTTTAAGCTGGTTTTGGAAGTTTATCGAAGCCTGGCACAATCTTGAAATTGAGTATTAGGTCAAGTCGGTTGAGTGGCAGACAATTAAGCAAATAGTCTAGATGCAACGATTCACTCCCCTAGTCTGTATCTTTTAACCATCTCTGCATCATTAATGGGTTGAGAAACTGATATCATGTGTAAATATATGTTGATTTTCTTTTATATAGATATGTATAGGTAAGTAGTGCTGTAATTTTCTGAAAATGGAGCATTTTTTTGATGTATGATCCAGTTAGTCTTATCCATCTCTTGTCAGTGAAGTGGGATGGTGCTTTCAGGGGATGTCGCTAGTTTTAAACAAGCTGTCCTGTAAAATACAAAGGCTGTATTAATAATTAAACCCCTTACGATGCAAACCAACGGAGTCTGTAACCTAAAACGGCATAACTCCCTGAAGTTCGCTCATGCACAAAGGTTAGGAGCAAGAAATCTAATTTTCTACATCAAGAAAAATAGATTGTTCATAAAGGGTCAACCCAATAAAATCAGGTAATATGTACATTTTTCTGTTGGGAAATTTGGCTAACTTTTGATGGTGCCAGTTTTCAATGGACAACTGAATTATATAGCTGATTTTGTTATACAAGGCAAACTTGGTACAGCCTAAGTGTTCCCCTAAATATCTTTAGTGCTTCTCCCTCCTACCAGTGGCTGACTGTGCATTTAAGATTTTCTCAGCCATTGTTAAACTCAGACAGCAGTGTATAGAGTATCAACATTTATTAATAATAATAATAATAATAATAGATTGTGTATACTTTATGCAAATACAAAATATAGCTTGCTTTTTTTATTTTATAGTTTGATTCATTTTCTCACCTTAATCCATTGGTTTGTGCTTTCTATTTACAGTTCTGTGTATGGAGAATCTTTTACAAATGGATGTATTTTTTTAATAAGGTTTGGGTAATTGAGAGGGAAATGAAAGGAATATTGTTTTTATGGGAGTGAACATTGTATCAGAACTATTCTCATTCTTTTCCATTGGATAACAAATCTGCTTCATCACGTAGCATAGGTTTATTCATTGTGTTAGTTAGGTGCCTTATTGCATGCCGTGTAGAAATGTATGCTGAGCTATAATAGAAAAAAAAAAAATTAAGGTTTTGGCTCCCGCTCCCTTTTTGTTTCTTTACATACTAATCAATGTTTTAATTTGGAATTTTTTGTTTTTGTTTTTTTTGCTTCTCTGTACATGAGTGTTTACGCTGTTACTTATGTCTTTTAATTTACTGTCAACAAGCCTCTTATAGATTAGAGGTTAAAGAAAGTTACAATGCCATTGATCCATATGTTGATTGCCCTCTATAATGGTCTATTCTTGTCCCATCTGTCTATTTCCCCCATCTTTGAGTGGCTCACATATATGGATAAATAAAGGTTGTTGACTATCAACAGGTTCATACAGTTTTTTTTATAGTACCTTCTTGTATCCATCAAGGTCTACTGTATGTAGTGTCTTTAGTGAATTTAACATTGTTAAAGGGAGATTTATCATGTCATTAAGGATGATACAATATTGATGATTTAATATTTAGAGGGGATCAAATAAAAAATCCAATAAAAGGGAATGAAATAGCTAAAACCTCAACACCTTCAATAAGGAATTGTACCTTCAATTATTTATTTTTGTTATTTATTTTTTTGATGTGAAGATAAAATCAGATTAAGAGACTCATTGGTGCGGTACTTAAGTTTCTGACTGATATTTGACCGTGTTAGATTTGTGTCCAGGGCCATCTGCTGGTTTATAGCGTTCATCATTGTTCAGTGATTAATTACGAGATTACACATGTAGGTATTTTCTTAATTCTCAAAGATACACTATGTAATTTTTATTTTTAAATGTATATAATGAGCGAGTATATTGTGAATCCACGGAATGCCTAGAATAAGTGTATATATTCTGCCTATTTTAGACCGGGCGGGATGAGAACCTCTGCGGAGTAGCCTAGTACCTGCGTGACTCGTCATATACATAAACAGAAGCAGCTCTGACTTCAATTTTCTATCCCAAGACGCATAAAGTTTTGTTAATTAACTGCTAGAGTGCCAAAAGTTACGTAGTGTACCTTTTGAAGTATTACTAATTCACAGCATCAACACTGTTACTCTACAGTTATTGTGAATCTGAATTTCAGATTAGGGCCATTAGTTTTTCAACTGAGCAGTCAGTCACATGTTTCCTATGTTGGTGATAGTTTGGAATTGTTACTGGAGATCAAACAATATACAGCATGTCAGTATTAATAATTCATGGTTTATATATTTATCTCAGAGGTAATTTTCTTTACAAAATGTTTTTTTTTTTTTGTTGTTTTTTTTTTTTTTTAAACAGTTTTTTTTTTTTTTTCATTTGGGATATTCTGGAAATGACTTTTTACCAGAATAGCATGCCTACTTCTCTTGATGTTGTATTTTTGCCCCAAATCCCTCAATGTTAAATCTATTGCATTTGTTTGTTATACAAGATGAACTCAAACGAGACTGGTTCAGAATTATTTTTATATATTTTTTTGTACGACAGGTGGAGAAAATATCAAGATGAGTTTCTTCACTATAAGTGCTTTCATTATTAATATTATTTTTACATAGGTGCTGGAGAATCATGCACTGAGGTAAGTTTTCTGAATGTGAATGTGTTTTTATTTTATTTATTTTTTATTGCTGTTATTTATTTATTTTAACATTACTGAAAATCTGCACTAATGCATGGGAAGAAACCTCAGTTACATTCCACCCAGTATTCCTCCATCAGTTCAAACTCTGGATTTCAGTTTTAATGTTTTGAAACACAGGAAAATTATACTTTCTACAATGTAACTAAATAGATTCTCACTGGAAACCCTATTACATATTTTGGACCTGGATGCTTGAATTCTTTATATAAACTACAAAGATTGGTTCTTGTGGATGTTGGTCTCGTGTCCTTAAAGCTTCAAATGATTAGTTTGTATTACTCGGATACCGTCGGTCGTTTAACATTTCAATAGTAAAACAGTTGTTAAATGTTTACTTTAGCCTATATCTTACCACTCTTTAACTGAATGAATTCATGGTCAGTGAACAGTAAAATCCACCTTCAGTCCTGAGTATTTTAGGTGATTTTCAAATTTCCCATAAATCTTTCTTTTTTTGTTGTTGTTGCAGAATTCTGTCAGTAAAATGCTTTAAAACGGAAGTCAGGCTGCTCAGTCACAATAAACTTTCCATTCAAATTATTTTAATCTGTTTCTCTGACCTAAAGAAAATCCATTAGTCATTTTGTAATAATGAATCTTTAACTGCTGTTCTATCATGAAACAAGTGTTAGTAGCAGTGTAGGCTACTTCTGCAGTTTCAGATTCAACCAATCATAAAGTCTTAGCATGTAAAAAATAAATAAAAAAATCATAGGCTTTGCTTTAGTATTTATTATTGTATTTATTTATGTAGCCTACCTGCGGGCCTCTGAGACCCAGAACACAAGTCATTTTTCATGGACGATGTTGGAGTCATGCTGTCAATTTAAAACAGTCATGAAATGGTAATAGTAAATGTGAGGACGATGAGGACATCTGCTGGTCAAAAACGTCTAATGCAGTGGCAAGACTCTTAAACACAAGCGGCTGCAACTAATGAATAAATGACTACATGCAGCCGTGAATAAAATGGGAAGTTCCGTTTCCTGTCTGCTTCTGCTGAGTGGTTTGGGATTCTGTCTCAGTTTAGATTCGTTTTGAATCTTACTATCATTCTTTGTCGTATAAACTGCTGAATATAAGTTAGGGCCCCAAAGTTTACCCGGCATGGTTTTCAGCTTAAAACTGAAAACGTTTAGGTCGTTCATTAGGCTACACGACAATTGGTTGTTTTTTAGTAACCAGGCAACAACTTGCACTCAAATTCTTTGACGTCGACTCGGTGTGTTGGCTTGTTGACCCAAGACTCCTGGCTGAGTTGGCTTGTTTTAGGCCGTGTGTCCGCCAAACAGGTTTTTACACTGCTGAAAATGGCAGGAGCTCTTCTGAAAACATCTAGCTGGGCACGCCTGATATGGCTTTGGTTGCTATGCTGCTTACCTGGTTGACCAAAGGAGAACGAAATGTTCCTCCAAGCTTCATTTTTCACATTAATATTGTGGTAGTCTGGGCATGTCATCTGGTACAGACATACTCCGAGAACAGCAATAATATTAACTTCTTGCTCAAATAAATTCGTTGTCCATGTAATGTGTTAGTTGTCCCGCCCGTCCTCCACTGTGATTGAACAGCTGGTTAAAAAGCCGACCAGAAAAATAAATTTTGGTTTTATTAAATAGCCTACATGGCACTCCCATTGTAGCAATAATAATAATAATAAAAATGCTGGCCTTTGGAAATAATAAATAAATGTAAAAACTCACCATGCATGATTGTTTCATGCATTTAGCAGCTGATAGTAGTTAAATTGCTTTAGTGCACATGCTCCAATTAAACGTATTTCCAGCATGCAAAATAGCCTAATCAAGATTTAGCAAAGGAATTTTCCTGTGATGCAATGATTGTATGAAAAGATATAGCTAATAACTGAATATTTAACTTGTAAATAAAAATAGTACTTTGTATTCAACAACCAGTTCAACTTTGCAGAATCTCAACAAGTGCCTGTTCATGCAGATCAATGCTTTATAACATCAGGAAAATCAGGCCTTACCTGATCATGCTGCACATCCTGCCACATTTTAACTCAGAACTTCTCTTCTGCAATGCTGCAATGCAATCTCTACTGCTTGATTTTCAGGTTCAGATGATCCAGAGTGCTTTGAATAAAAGTGTTGCCTATACAAATAAATGGACACATAAAATCATCCTTATTCATTTTACATGAATTGTAGAGGCAATTCAATATATTACAATGAATCTATTCAGAAAGGTACTTCTTCATTCAAGATTTACCTAATTAAGCCCAAACCTACTTCTCTATGGCATCCTTTTGCCCATAGTTCCCCATTGTTGAAAACCATGGCATTTGTTCCTCATATTCAAAGATCTTTACTAAGGCTGACTCACATTTTTATGACTGGTTGAGATCACTCAAGATGAGTTTCTTCACTATTAGTGCTTTCATGATTTGTTTTTCCATTGGTGCTGGAGAATCATGCACTGAGGTGAGTTTTCTGAATTTAAATCTGTTTCTCATTACTGGTTTTATTACTGTTGATAATTATTATTATTATTATTATTTTGCCGTAGATTACTGAGAATCTGCACTACTCATGCATGGGTAGAAACCTCAGCTACATACCACCCAGTATTCCGTCATCAGTTCAAACTCTGGATTTCAGTTTTAATGTTTTGAAACACTTACAGAAGACTGTATTCCCGGTTTTGTCTTTTCTGCAAGTTCTTGATCTATCAAGGTAAGGAATGTTATTACCATCCAAAAATCAGCTGTTGTATAATGTGTTGATCTATAAATATTGAATGTATGTATTTACTTTCAGATGCCACATCAAGCACATTGAAAATGATACTTTCTACAATGTGAAGAATTTGACTACATTGATTCTCACTGGAAACCCTATTACATATTTTGGACCTGGATGCTTGAATTTTTTACATAATCTACAGAGATTAGTTCTTGTGGATGTTGGTCTTGCGTCCTTACAGCTTCAAATGAATAACCTTACTAAGCTACAGGAACTTAGAGTTGGAACAAATAACATCCAGTCCGTGTCTCTCCCTCCATTCATGAGCTCCTTTAAAGATTTCAGTTTACTTGATCTACGTGCCAATAATATATCCATCATTAAAACTGATCACACTGTTGTGTTGCGAAAGATTGGCAGAAACATGACTTTGATTCTCTCTAGGAATCCATTATTACACATTGAACCAGGAGCTTTCAAAGATGTTTATCTCAGAGAGCTGGATATTCGATCTGATTTTTTTTCTTTTGCTACTCAGAAAGTTAGTCTAAAAGCTCTATATGGTCTTAATGTCAAAAGATTGTTATTTGGAAAGTACAGGGGAGATTTCACATTTCAGTTCTCAGATGCTGATGTTTTAGATGGCCTTTGCTCTATCTTTTTCCATGAAATATATTATTATATTACTGAAAGGCCTAGTGAACCATTTTCTGTCTTTCGCTGTATGATAAATGCCACAAATGTGGTCGTGAAGAATGGTATAATTGGTAAAATGGAGAATGTATTTTTTCATGAAATCAAGGAGCTTTACTTGATTTCCGATTTCTTAGATTCTTTGCAACTTTCACATCTCCATACTTTAGAAAAACTAGTAATTACACACAACAATGATCTTATTCGTACTGTAACCTTTATAGACATGCCTAAGCTTCAATATATGGATCTAAGTGATAACCGAATTACATTAAAACGATGCTGCACAACACTTTTATCTGGCACCCCTCAAATCAGGTATTTGAATTTGAGTCTAAATGCAGAAATTGATCTTGATGTAGAAGCATTTGATAGACTTGATTCCCTTGAGATTCTAGATTTCCATCATACAAGGGTTGTAGGTATGGGATACCTTTCACTTTCTAACTTGAAATATTTGAGGTATCTAGATGTTTCTTATTCAAGTATCACTTTTGGTTACATATATTGCTTTCATGGGCTGAGCAGTCTTAATGTTCTCAAGATGGCAGGAAGTAATTTTCAGGGTGATATAACAAGATATTTATTTAATAATCTCACAGTTCTAGAGCACCTTGACATGTCATACTGTCGTATGGTAGAGTTACACCCAAGCTCTTTTAAAAATCTTACAAGACTTAGACTTTTGAATCTGAGAGGAAACAATTTAATGACTATAGATTTTCTTATCCACCCAAACCTGAAACAATTAACATCATTTTATGTTGATAAAAACAGCATTACTAGCATCCCACTGGATGTTCTCCAAAAGTTGCCCGCAAACCTTTCAGAGTTTGATTTGTCCTCCAACCCCATCGATTGTTCCTGCTCCCAGACTGATTTTATATTGTGGATTATCCAAAATCAGAACATTTTGAAGAAATCAGAAAATATTTTCTGCAAAACCTTGTCACCAAGCTCAGATTTTAGAGCAGTGGACTTTGACATTGACAGCTGTGTGCACAAGAAAAGACTCAAAATTGTTCTATCATTATGTTTTGTTTTATTAGTAGTTGTGTTATCAGTCTTGGCTTATAGGTTCCAGTTTTATCTTCAGTATTGCTATATTCTACTGAGAGGCTACAGATCACCTGGACAACAAGAATGTTCCTACGATGCATTTGTGATTTTCTCCAGCTATGATGAAGTCTGGGTCATGAATGAACTGATGGAGAATCTGGAGAACGGTGTTCCACCTATTCATCTTTGCCTTCACATGCGGGACTTTCAAGCAGGGAAGTCTATCACGTCCAACATAATTGATGAAGGAATAATGGGCAGTCGTAAAGTCATTGTGGTTGTGTCTCAACACTTCATTGATAGCGCCTGGTGTCGCTTTGAGTTTGAATTAGCTCAGTCCCGGTTTATGATGGAACGCAATGCCAACATCATCATCGTCATTCTGGAAGATGTGGAAGAGACGAAGACTAAGAAAGTGTTTGGTCTTCATAAGCATCTGAAAAAGAACACGTACCTGAAGTGGAGCAGGGACCCTTTGAGTAACATGAGATTCTGGATACGGCTCAGGAGAGCTATTATTTCCACTAAACAATAATATTGTTTCGAAAATAGATCATTCCTATGGATAGTTTGTCAGTACAGCTTTCTAGTCATGATACATTTTATAGATGCTTTAGTAACAGCTTCTAATCATTTCTAATAATTAATTTTTTATTAAATAAACTGGTGCTTCATTTTTTAGCCATGTATTTAAATAAGTATTGTTGCATTTTATCATGTATTCAACCATTTTTGGCAAAGATGTTATTATTCGTTGTAAATACTGCAAACAATGGGCTTCAGAAATGAACAACTTCCCTTTTGGAACAAACATGAAAAACTACAACAATAGAGTGTATACATATTTTTCAAATGCTATTTGCTTTACAGTGAAACAGATTCAAGCTCCATTCCCAGTGATATGTGTATTTGTTACAGTTTTTCTCCATTGGTTTGGCTCATTTCTTGAAACAGAAATGACATTCTCAAAACAACATGGACAAACCTCCAAACCACTTGGCAATTGTTCACAACAGAATTGAATTTCTCATTATTTTCATCAAATTGCAAATGTCTAAGTACATGTCTCAATGTCTCAGTACATCTTTGCAAATGATTAAGTACAGGTAGCCTACATTTAGCACAATTTCCAAGTGAATAGATCTTGTTGATCTAAACTGATTGTTGATTCTCAGTCTAATGGTTGTTCGCTCCAAAACGTGTCAGCGTCATTTCATTGTATAAGTCATTACATGCACAATAGTCTGTTCAACTGTCAAAATTAGTCAAGAACATAATACCATGAATACCATATATGTATATATACAATATATTATAATATTATTGGCCAGCGAGGGGGCAATATAACTATGTGTGCTGCCATATTTGAGAATGGTGTGGCCACTCACATCCCCAGTCTTGGCCCATACAATACACAGAAGCTCCTCATCTTCTTGGACCGCCTTCGTTTTGATTTGATCCCTCAAAATGAGAGAGGCCTCGTAGGGCCTCGCCTACCACAATATGTCATTGTATGGGACAATGTGAATTTCCACCATGGCCCGCTCATCAGGGTCTGGTTCACTACTCATCCAAGGATGGTCATGGTGTTCCTACCACCTTACTCTCCTTTCCTCAATCTTATTGAGGAGTATTTCTCCACTTGGAGGTGGAGAGTGTATGAGCATCGGGCTCAAGATCAGAGGTCCCTGCTCCATGCAATGGACGCTGCGTGAGGATATTACAGGAGATCAGTGTAGGGGATGGTTGCGACATGCACACCATTTCTTCCCTCGTTGCATCGCAAGGGAGGATATACGCTGTGATGTGGACGAGAATCTGTGGCCAGACAGACAGCAGCGTGTGGATGGCCAGGAGGGTGAGGAGGACGGTGGCCAGGAGAGGGAGGGTGAGGACAGCGACCAGTGAAGAACTGTTAGTTGTGAAACTCCAGCTTTATTTACAGCACTGTAGGCTGCATCATTTTCATTGTTTTTTGTTTGTGTGTTCAGTATATTATGCTGTATACATTTTCTTTTTACTCTGATGTATGGAAGTTACTTTATGTGTGTGAATGATAATGGTTACAATTTCCTTGGCAGTATGAGTGCAATGTGTGATGTCAAACCTTGGAGGCTACTCTTACCCTAAAATCCTATATTTTTTTTTTCAGTTTTATACACAATTGTATTCTGTTAGCTAGACAAAAAACAGTACAGTAACCATTGTCAATGAAGGACTGGGCCAAGACTGAAAGGTGTACATGAGGGATATTTCAATGGTCCTCTGCCATAGTGACAAAACATCTAAACATTTTGACTTGCAGTGCTTACACAATGCCAAAGGGACGAAACATTTTGGGGGCATGACTGTTTAAATGAGAAGGAAATTTAGTTTTGACACATAAGTGAACTGTTTTGGGAGAGGTATGAACTTTTGCAGGTCAACAATGGTGTTGTGCTGAACCATCCACGTTATTTTGGCAAAAGCACCAAGAGAGTTGAGAACGTCCGGTCTGTTTCAAGAAATGAGCCAAAGCAATTGGGAAGGATCTATGCCATTTTCGTGGCACTGACTCTTTATATGGGAAACAAATTTAGTTTTGAAGCATGAGTGAACAGTTTTGGGAGAGATATGAGCTTTTGCAAGTGAGCTATGTTGTGCTGAACTGTAAGACTGTTTTGCCAAATGATCTTAGAGTTTTGAGAATGTAATTTCTGTTTCAAGAAATGAGCCAAACCAATTGAGAAAAACTGTAATAGAAAAATACATGGTTTAGTGTATGATGATACTATGATAGTTGAATTTCCTCCATCCTGACTACGTAGTTTGTTCTTTGTCACTTTTCGTCTTTTTTGAAAGTTTTCCATAGATTTTGCACAGAATATTTAATTGCAATCATTGCATCAAAGATTGTTACTCATAACCACAAGCAATGTAAAGTTTAACCAGGTGCTAAATGTCTGAAACAGTTCTGCACTGTGAGTTTTTTAATTTATAACACGGCTCTCTTGAATGCTTGATTTTGATTGGTAATTTGCAGTAAAATATTCCTGAATAAACACTTATCATCCGATTTAAGTCGTGGTCACATTATCTCTGTGTCTGAAATTGCATACTTTTACTAGTAGGTATTACATTTAATTTGAAACTTGCTTCGCAACCGTTAAATAAGTGTTCTATAATATATAGTATGAATGTGTGTATGAATGCAATCCAGACTTACTACATCTGCCATATTGTCACTGTCATGTGACCAACAGCATCAGTTGCATCACTTCACTGCTATTCACATCCTCTCCAGTTACCTCATGGGATAGTAAATGTCCAGTGGATGCACACTTCTTAATCTCACCGGAAGTAGTAGGTCATCCGGGCACGTCTTGCCTATTGTTTTATTAAAGGGGTGGTTGATTATGATTTCACTTTTTTTACTTTAGTTAGTATATGCTGCTATTAAAACATCTGCAAAGTTACAATATTCAAAGTTCAAACCAAAGGGAGATATTATCTTTTAAAGAAATTGCTTTTTAAGGACTACAAAGGCTGGTAGGGAGTACACGACATTCCTCCTGGGTTAGTGACATCACCAACCCTAGAATTTACATAAACCCCGCCCCCTGAACACGATTATCAAGACAGAATATGCTAATCAATGACTAGAAGATAACTACACATAAGCTACATAAATTCATCAACTAACCATACATACAACAACATAAATGTCCTGTTTCATTCTACATGTTGTCACTTCTTCTTGAGTCTCTACATCATTGTCTGACTCCGGTTTGAACATAAGGCTAAACGTTTTTGAAATTTTCAGTGCATGTCTGTGTGA
The DNA here is from genome assembly GCF_965113295.1 of Leuciscus leuciscus. Lineage (NCBI taxonomy): Eukaryota > Metazoa > Chordata > Actinopteri > Cypriniformes > Leuciscidae > Leuciscus > Leuciscus leuciscus. The sequence goes on from NC_138746.1 coordinate 8,319,503, forward strand.
GTGCAAGCTGTTGAAGCTCCGCCCTCTGTGCCTCGAGCAGCAGCTCATTTGCATTTAAAGGAACAGACACAAAACGGTGCATTTTTGCTCACCCTCAAAAAGTTACAATTATAACATGCTATATAAAAATAACTGTGGGGGTATTTTGTGCTAAAACTTCACATACACACTCTGGGGACATCAAAGACTTATTTTACATATTGTGAAAAGGGCATTATATCACCCCTTTAATCCTATAAATTTGGACATAGTACTACTTTGCGTATACACTGTTTTTCCAAACTATTTAGTATGGAAGTAGGCATATTTGGATGCAGGGTATGCTGTAGGCTTGTGAAACAGAAACCGATCTCTCACCGGTGCTACTTTTAAGTGTCTCATATCACTGCGCGGCCTCTTCCTCTTTCTCTCATACAAACACAACTATAATGGTAATTGGCGCCACCTTGCTTATCACAATAGTTAAGTTAGCCTAAGAGAACTTCAGTTTTGTAATAGCTTGATGAAAGCCTTTGATCCCTTGATAATATTGTGATGTTGTTTCAGCATTCAACTTGTTGTAATGGACTATTTATCTTAGCAGAAGCTTTAAACTAATCTACAAAAATCAACCACAATCAGTAGAAACAGAATGTGCTTTAATGCCAAGTTTACACACACACACACACACACACACACACACACACACACACACACACACAGACACACACACACACACACACACACACACACACACACACACACACACACACACACACACACACACACACACACACACACACACAAGGATTTTGTCTTGGTGACAGGATCTTTCAGTGCAGAAAAAAAAGTACAGACATTCATAGGGATATAGACAGTAAAATGGAATCTCACACAATAATTAAAAGGCAATACATTTAAATACAATAAAACACAATACAGTAATCAAAAAATCTAGAATATACACAATGAACAGAATTCTATATATACAGATATGCTATATGCAGATTTACAGTTATGTGCAAAATGGAAGTGTAGTAGATGGAAAGTAGAATGAATGTACAGAGGTAGATAATAGGTTTATAATATATTTATATTATAGTCACACTATGAACAATGAAGATATCATTTTGGCAGTTTTTAACTGTTCAGGTGGAAGATTGCCTAAGGGAAAAACTGTGCAAGATGTGTAAACATAATCATTGTGTCACGGTTGATTTAATCAAAGCGAAAAAAGCCATGGATTGGATTGCAGCAGTCTTTTATTAACAAAAACAAAACAAACACAAGAACAAGAACAAATCCAAACCAACTTAAATAATGACGAGAACAGACTAAGAACCAAACTAAACGAGATATATGGTGCGTTCACTTCATCTCGTATAGATCGTATAGTTGAACGCACATGAACGCCACCACAATGTCGTAAATACCAGTGGGGAGCTCGGGATTTTCGGCCCGATCTTTACGAGTTGTGGGGGTGTCACTGAGAAACATGGCGGAATACCACAATACTTAAAGGTATTTAGTTGTCAGGCTTTTCTATTTAAAGCGCAGTAAGCTAATTGCCTGCACAGAATATGATGGCATTATAATATAACAATGCAACATGTAGCCTAACGATAAAGTTGGCAGTGGCTTCATAAATTAATTAAAAACATAAAAAAAAACAAAGTACTCATGATGCACATTTCTTTGTTCTTCATTTTCTAGAGCAAGAGTTTAAGAACCTTACTGTATTTTTTGTGTAATTAATTAATAAAGAGAAAGTACTCCGCCATCTCTTACTCCGACGAAAGTGACTTGAACGCACCTGCCTTCGTAAACACACGACTTCCCACCTCGTACGTACGAACTTCCCAGGAGGACTTGAACGCACCAATAAATACACAGGCCAATGAGGGAGAAAACAAGGAACAAATCCGTTTCTAAGGCAATTAGGGAAACAGAAAGTAAACAGAGAAGTAACAACAGAAACCAAAGGGAACAGAAATACATATCTGTGACAGTACCCCTACAGAAAACAAAGGTTGCATTGTGTTGTTGTCAATGTGCAGGTCACACAGAAAAGTTTATTATAATGGAGACATCTCTGTGGTCTAGTGATTAGGTGACAGTACTTAATTTACAGTACTTAATTTAGTCCCAATTTGTAAGTCGCTTTGGACAATAGCGTCTGCTAAATGACTGTAAATGTAAATTAGGTGTCTTCACTTCTTTCACTGTGCGGCAGAGATGGTAGCACGGAAATAAAGCCGCTCATGCCAGCCTCCGTTTCTGTCACTGCTTTATTAGTTGTCCAGCGCCGTGGCTACATATTGTCATATTCTAAGACAACATTGCAAACCCTCCATGTTGTTTTTGGCGTAGTCCTACCAACACAATGTCATTGCCATGGAAACCAACACAGATATTCCAGAAAACTAAAGAGATACTGGACATCAGATTTGAACAGATCTGATGTAGAGAGTAGTGACTGTCAATCATTTAGATCAGACTCCAATTGGATACACAAATAGTCATGAACTAACAATGTGAATGTAGTCTAAGATGGAGCCATAGGTAGTGAGGAAAACAATGGAGCTGAGGGGATGAAGGAGTCTGGTGGAGACGAAGGAGTGGAGGGATCAGGCACAACCACAGTGCTGAACCCAGGTGGAGATGGTAGGACGAGGGACCGTGCTGTAGCCGGAGGGATAACAGGCCACGATTGAGCCGATGGGACAGAGGCAGAATCTTGGGCTCAGAGGGTCAAGGTGGAGCCGAATGGTTGGAGCTCTGAGGACCCCAATCCTGTGGATCTGGGTGAGCAAGAGGCTGTGGTCGTCCTGATAGAGCTGGAGGGCCGAGGAGAGCCGGTGGATCCAGAGGATGAGGCGGGCCACTTCATCAACTGAGCACAACATCACCTTACAACTAGAAGAATCAGAAAGACCTTTGTTGCCAAGTATGCTTGCACACACAGGACATTTTTCTTTGTAAATGAAGCTTCCAGTGCACACATATAAATAAAACAAGAAGACCCATAATAATCAAATTAAAGAATAAAAATATGAAACAATATATAGACAGAGTTAGGATAAGTCAGAATAAGCATATTTACAGATATGAACATATTTACAGTTTACAGTATTTTGGATAATAAATAGAAGTGAATTAACAAGATATTGCACTAAACAGTAGGAGTCTTGCACTAAGAGAGGCATTGGGAGGCATTTAACTATTAAGGAAGGAGATGGCCTGTGGGAAGAAGCTGCTCCTGTGCCTAGATGTTCTAGTGTCCAGTGTTCTGAGTCGCCAGTCGAACGGCAACAGTTCAAAGAGGTTGTGGCCAGAGTGAGAGGAGTCTGTGATGATTTTACCATATGCATGCCCAACACACACTCATGCAGAGGACAGAATAGGAATGATTAAGAGGCCATGATGATGGACAGAGGCCAATAGGCTTACACCCATACTCTTTGCCAGCCTGGGGCGTTATGACCCACACAGACAACAGGGTGAGCATCCCCTGCTGTCTTCACTAACACCTCTTCCAGCAGCAACCTAGTTTTCCCAGGAAGACTCCCCAGGTACTGACCAGGCTTAGCTTCAGTGGGCTACTAGTCTAAGGTTACAGATAGCTGCTTGCATAATTCCCTGGTTTGTTCAGATATTGCAGGATGTAGTGCAGACCTGTTTGCTCGATAAACAAACCGAAGGGGGTCTAGCAAGGGCCCAGTGGTGTCCTTCAGGTGGGCCAGCACTAGTCTCTCAAATGACTTCATGACCACAGATGTTAAAGCAACAGTAATCCTGTAATCTTGGGTTTCTTTGGGATGGGGATGATGGTGGAACATTTAAAGTAGGAAGGGATTTTGCACAGCTCCAGAGATCTGTTGAAGATCTGGGTGGAGATGGGTGACAGCTGGTCTGACTATAGCTGTGCAGAGGTAAGGCCTGATTTTCCTGATGTTATAACTTGAGTCTGCATGACAGGATTCTGCAATGTTGAACTGGTTGTTGAATACTACCCCAAGATTCTCAACTGAGCTGGCTTGCTTTAGGCCATATGTCCACCAAAGCTTTTTCAGCAAGCTCTTCTGACAACCCATCTAGGGGTGCTTAAGATTGCTTTGGTTGCCATGACTGCTGCTTACTTAGTAGACTGATGGCAAACACAATGTTCCTCCAAGCATTATTTTTCATATTAATATTGAATGTCTCCGAGACATGGATACTCTGAGACCTGCAATATTAACTTCTTGCTAAATTAAAGTCATTTTACAAGTAGAATGTGACAGTTGATTGGTGTGGTATTTGTCCTGCCCCTCCTCCATTGTTATTGGATGGCTGGGTAAAAATTGGCAGTGACGAACACCGTGTTTTACCCAAAGCTGAATATTTTTC